>NC_142868.1:98482954-98785984 GCF_051225735.1 Oryctolagus cuniculus
TGATGGGATTGAATTGGAATCCCCTGGTATGTTTCTAACTCTACCATTTGGGGCAAGTCAGCTTGAGCATGTCCCAAATTATACATCTCTTCCCTCTCTTATTCCCACTCTTATGTTTAACAGGGATCACATTTCAGTTAATTTTCAACACTTAAGAATAACTGTGTATTAATTACAGAATTAAACCAGTAATGTTAAGTAGAACAGACAAAAAAACTACTAAGAGGGATACTGTATTAAGTTGTTCATTAACAGTCAGAGCTATGCTGATCAAGTCACCATGTCCCATAGTGTCCATTTCACTTCAGGAGGTTTCCTTTTTGGTGTTCAGTCAGTTGTCACCGATTAGGGAGAACATATGGTATTTGTCCCTTTGGGACTGGCTTATTTCACTCAGCATGATGTGTTCCAGATTCCTCCATTTTGTTGCAAATGATTGGATTTCGTTGTTTCTTACTGCGGTATAGTATTCTAAAGAGTACATGTCCCATAATTTCTTTATCCAGTCTACAGATGGATAGACCAATGGAACAGAATTGAAACACCAGAAATCAACCCAAACATCTACAGCCAATTTATATTTGATCAAGGATCTAAAACTAATTCCTGGAGCAAGGACAGTCTATTCAATAAATGGTGCTGGGAAAATTGGAATTTCCACGTGCAGAATCATGAAGCAAGACCCCTACCTTACACCTTACACAAAAATCCACTCAACATGGATTAAAGATCTAAATCTATGACCTGACACCATCAAGTTACTAGAGAACATTGGAGAAACCCTTCAAGATATTGGCACAGGCAAAGAATTTCTGGAAAAGACCCGGGAGGCACAGGCAGTCAAAGCCAAAATCAACTATTGGGATTGCATCAAATTGAGAAGTTTCTGTACTACAAAAGAAACAGTCAGGGGAGGTTTGGCCAAGATGGCGGAATAGTGAGGGCACGCACCGATAGTCCAGGAAAATTTAGTTTAATAAAAGGGGAGTTACGGTAGCCTCAGAAAAAAGAACCAGGAAAATATTGCAGAGGAAACTCTTCTGGATCAAGTAGCCGTGAATCGGAGGACCTACTGGTAGAACAAGGTTGACCACAGCGCGTAAGCCGAGCCGCGGGACCGAGTCGCGGGACCGAGTCACGGGACCGAGCCGCGGGACCGAGCCGCGGGACGGAGCCACCCAAGCCGCAGGGTCTGTGCGCCAGTGCTCGGAGGGGAGTGCGTGCCACACAGACAACAGTGGGGAGACTTGGGATGTCCAGGGCTCCGAGTCCACACATCGGCGCTGGAAGGGCAGCAGACCTGCGTGGAGAGCGTGGGAGCCCACAGATCGGGACACCAGCGGCAGACTCAACACACCAGCGCTGGAACGCGAGGTGAGCCGAACCTCAATAGCCCGAGACACCGGCAGGCAAGCAGAGAGAGGAGACTAGAGGGAACGACCCCCGGGGGGGGGGAAACTTCACCAGGCTAACTGGGAGACAGAGAGGAAAAAAAAAAAAGGTGACTGGTACGGACACGGGTTTCTCTCTCTCTGCTCACCTCTCAAGGGCGAGCAAGACAAAGAGCAGGCGCCATCTTGGACATACGTCATAAGCAGAGCGACCTCAGGTCTGCACCGGCCCTGAGTCTAGCAGAAAAACCTGACTCTGGGCAGGGCGAATTAACAGGAGATTAGGACCTTGTAAATTTTTGGTGCTACTGAACTGAGACTGTGAAAAAAGAGATGCTGGGGGAGAGAACTCACGGAATTCATGTGAGCACTCTCCAGAGACGCTACAATTCCGTAACTTTGGCAACCCAGTGGGAGGCTGAAGGAGAATTTGAGCCCACTCTGAGGGCCGAACAGATTCCCTGTGGGGATCTTGGGAAAGAGCTTCCGATCTCTGGCTCCTGTGGGTATATCATTTGCCTGCTAACTACCTCCAACTTCGTTCAGCTGTGCAGAATAGCTTCCCTTTTGAATCAAAAAAAAAAAAAAAAAGAAAGAGAGAGAGAGAGAGGTTTACCATGCCTAACCTGGGAGTGTCACCTTTGGCACACCAAACAGAACTCTCAGGCCACACCCATCTCAAGCCCTAAGGCTCCATCAAAAACAGATAGTCCACTTAATCTAGAGTCATAGTATAACAAGAAAAAGCACCACAGTGAAGAAACCAAATATCTCCAATATGCCAAATAACAAATGCAAAAACCAAGGTAATAAAAACAAGGAAGTCACCATGAAGCCCTCAAATGAAAAAGACACCCCAATTCAAGATTATGAGGATGATGACATAGAAGAAATGCAAGAAGCAGATCTCAAAAATTTGATAAGAACATTAAGAAGTTCTCAAAAACAAATTCTTCAACAACAGAAATCCTTAATGGACAAGATAGAAAATCTCTCTCGTGAAAATGAAATATTAAGGAGGAATCAAAATGAAACGAAACAACTAGTACAACAGGAAACTGTGGTAGTGACTGAAGTGAAGAATTCAATAGATCAAATGAAAGCCACAACAGAGAGCCTTACAAACAGAATGGGTGAAGCAGAAGAGAGAATATCGGACTTAGAAGACAGAGAACAGGAAAGGATACAGTCAGACCAAAGAAAAGAAGAGGAAATTAGGAATCTAAAACATACTGTCGGGAATCTTCAGGATACTATTAAAAAACCCAACATTCGGGTTCTAGGAGTTCCTGAAGGCATGGAGAGGGAGAAAGGATTAGAAGGCCTTTTTGGTGAGATATTAGCAAAAAATTTCCCAGGTTTGGAGAAGGACAGAGAAATCCTAGTACAGGAAGCCCACAGAACCCCTAATAAACACGACCAAAAGAGATCCTCACCACGACACGTTGTAATTAAACTCTCCACAGTGAAACATAAAGAAAAGATCCTAAAATGTGCAAGAGAGAAACGTCAGATTACTCTCAGAGGATCTCCAATCAGACTCACAGCTAACTTCTCATCAGAAACTCTACAAGCTAGGAGGGAATGGCGAGATATAGCCCAGGTACTAAGAGAGAACAACTGCCAGCCCAGAATATTATATCCTGCAAAGCTATCATTTGTGAATGAAGGTGAAATAAAGACTTTTCATAGCAAACAGAAATTGAAAGAATTTGTTGCCACTCGTCCAGCCCTGCAAAAGATGCTTAAAGATGTGTTACACACAGAAACAAAGAAACACGGTCATCAATATGAAAGAAGGTAAAGGAAGGAAACCAAGGAAGGAAACCTCACAGCAAAAGATCACAGGGAATTCAAAGCATATATTAGAACTTATCTTTGGCAAATGGCAGGGCAAAGTTACCACTTATCATTAGTCACATTGAACGTGAATGGCCTGAACTGTCCAGTTAAAAGACACCGATTGGCTGATTGGGTTAAGGAACAAAACCCATCTATTTGCTGCTTACAAGAAACACATCTTTCCAACAAAGATCCATACAGACTGAAAGTGAAAGGCTGGAAAAAGATATACCATGCCAACAGAAATGAAAAAAGAGCGGGCGTAGCCATCTTAATTTCAGACAACATAAACTTTACCACAAAAACCGTTAAGAGAGACAAAGAGGGACACTACATAATGATTAAGGGATCAATTCAACAGGAAGATATAACAATTATCAATGTATATGCACCTAACTACAGGGCACCGGTTTATCTAAAAGATTTGTTAACGGAGTTAAAGGGAGACTTAGACCCCAATACAATAGTACTGGGGGACTTCAATACTCCACTCTCAGAAATAGACAGATCAATAGGACAGAAGATCAACAAGGATACACTAGATTTAAACAACACTATAGCCCAAATGGATCTAACAGATATATACAGAACTTTCAATCCTACAGCTAAAGATTTTACATTCTTCTCAGCAGTACATGGAACCTTCTCTAGGATTGGCTACATACTAGGCCATAAAGCAAGTCTCAGCAAATTCAAAAGAATTAGAATCATACCATGCAGCTTCTCAGACCATAAAGGAATGAAGTTGGAAATTAGCAACTCAGGAATCCCTAGAGCATACGCAAACACATGGAGATTGAACAACATGCTCCTGAATGAACAATGGGTCATAGAAGAAATCAAAAGAGAAATCAAAAACTTTCTGGAAGTAAATGAGGATAACAGCACAACATACCAAAACTTATGGGATGCAGCAAAAGCAGTGTTAAGAGGAAAGTTTATATCAATAGGTGCCTACATCAAGAAATTGGAAAGGCACCAAATAGATGAGCTTTCAATTCACCTCAAGGATCTAGAAAACCTACAGCAAACCAGACCCAAATCTAGTAGGAGAAGAGAAATAATTAAAATCAGAGAAGAAATCAACAGGATTGAATCAAGAAAAACATTACAAAAAATCAGCCAAACGAGGAGCTGGTTTTTTGAAAAAATAAACAAAATTGACACCCCATTGGCCCAACTAACTAAAAAAAGAAAAGACCCAAATCAATAAAATCAGAGATGAAAAAGGAAACGTAACAACAGACACCACAGAAATAAAACGAATCATCAGAAATTACTACAAGGACTTGTATGCCAGCAAACAGGGAAACCTATCAGAAATGGATAGATTCCTGGACACATGCAACCTACATAAATTGAACCAGGAAGACATAGAAAACCTAAACAGACCCATAACTGAGACAGAAATTGAAACAGTAATAAAGGCCCTCCCAACAAAGAAAAGCCCAGGACCAGATGGATTCACTGCTGAATTCTACCAGACATTTAAAGAAGAACTGACTCCAATTCTTCTCAAACTATTCAGAACAATCGAAGAAGAGGGAATCCTCCCAAATTCTTTCTATGAAGCCAGCATCACCTTAATTCCTAAGCTGGAAAAAGATGCAGCATTGAAAGAGAATTACAGACCAATATCCCTGATGAACATAGATGCAAAAATCCTCAATAAAATTCTCGCCAATAGAATGCAACAACACATCAGAAAGATCATCCACCCAGACCAAGTGGGATTTATCCCTGGTATGCAGGGATGGTTTAATGTGCGCAAGACAATCAATGTGATACACCACATTAACAGACTGCAGAAGAAAAACCATATAATTATCTCAATAGATGCTGAGAAAGCATTTGATAAAATGCAACACCCGTTCATGATGAAAACTCTAAGCAAACTGGGTTTGGAAGGAACATTCCTCAATACAATCAAAGCAATCTATGAAAAACCCACAGCCAACATCCTATTGAATGGGGAAAAGTTGGAAGCATTTCCACTGAGATTTGGTACCAGACAGGGATGTCCACTCTCACCACTGCTATTCAATATAGTTCTGGAGGTTCTAGCCAGAGCTATTAGGCAAGAAAAAGAAATTAAAGGGAAACAAATTGGGAAGGAAGAACTCAAACTATCTCTCTTTGCAGATGACATGATTCTTTATTTAGGGGACCCAAAGAACTCTACTAAGAGACTATTGGAACTCATAGAAGAGTTTGGCAAAGTAGCAGGGTATAAAATCAATGCACAAAAATCAACAGCCTTTGTATACACAGACAATGCCATGGCTGAGGAAGAACTTCTAAGATCAATCCCATTCACAATAGCTACAAAAACAATCAAATACCTTGGAATAAACTTAACCAAGGACGTTAAAGATCTCTACGATGAAAATTACAAAACCTTAAAGAAAGAAATAGAAGAGGATACCAAGAAATGGAAAAATCTTCCATGCTCATGGATTGGAAGAATCAATATCATCAAAATGTCCATTCTCCCAAAAGCAATTTATAGATTCAATGCAATACCAATCAAGATACCGAAGACCTTCTTCTCAGATCTGGAAAAATTGGTGCTGAAATTTATATGGAGGCACAAGAGACCTCGAATAGCTAAAGCAATCTTGTACAACAAAAACAAAGCCAGAGGCATCACAATACCAGATTTCAGGACATACTACAGGGCAGTTGTAATCAAAACAGCATGGTACTGGTACAGAAACAGATGGATAGACCAATGGAACAGAATTGAAACACCAGAAATCAACCCAAACATCTACAGCCAACTTATATTTGATCAAGGATCTAAAACCAATTCCTGGAGCAAGGACAGTCTATTCAATAAATGGTGCTGGGAAAACTGGATTTCCACGTGCAGAAGCATGAAGCAAGACCCCTACCTTACACCTTACACAAAAATCCACTCAACGTGGATTAAAGACCTAAATCTACGACCTGACACCATCAAGTTACTAGAGAACATTGGAGAAACCCTTCAAGATATTGGCACAGGCAAAGAGTTTCTGGAAAAGACGCGGGAGGCACAGGCAGTCAAAGCCAAAATTAACTATTGGGATTGCATCAAATTGAGAAGTTTCTGTACTGCAAAAGAAATAGTCAGGAGAGTGAAGAGACAACCGACAGAATGGGAAAAAATATTTGCAAACTATGCAACAGATAAAGGGTTAATAACCAGAATCTACAAAGAGATCAAGAAACTCCACAAAAACAAAACCAACAACCCACTTAAGAGATGGGCCAAGGACCTCAATAGACATTTTTCAAAAGAGGAAATCCAAATGGCCAACAGGCACATGAAAAAATGTTCAAGGTCATTAGCAATCAGGGAAATGCAAATCAAAACCACAATGAGGTTTCACCTCACCCCGGTTAGAATGGCTCACATTCAGAAATCTACCAACAACAGATGCTGGCGAGGATGTGGGGGTAAAGGGACACTAACCTACTGTTGGTGGGAATGCAAACTGGTCAAGCCACTATGGAAGACAGTCTGGAGATTCCTCAGAAACCTGAAGTAACCCTACCGTTCGACCCAGCCATCCCACTCCTTGGAATTTACCCAAAGGAATTTAAATTGGCAAACAAACAAGCGGTCTGCACCCTAATGTTTATTGCAGCTCAATTCACAATAGCCAAGACCTGGAACCAACCTAAATGTCCATCAACGGTAGACTGGATAAAGAAATTATGGGACATGTACTCTTTAGAATACTATACCGCAGTAAGAAACAACGAAATCCAATCATTTGCAACAAAATGGAGGAATCTGGAACACATCATGCTGAGTGAAATAAGCCAATCCCAAAGGGACAATTACCATATGTTCTCCCTGATCGGTGACAACTGACTGAACACCAAAATGGAAACCTCCTGAAGTGAAATGGACACTATGGGAAATGGTGACTTGATCAGCATAGCCCTGACTGTTAATGAACAACTTTTTTTTTTTTTTTTTTAATTTAATTTTATTTTTTTTTTTTTTATTTTTTGACAGGCAGAGTGGACAGTGAGAGAGAGAGACAGAGAGAAAGGTCTTCCTTTGCCGTTGGTTCACCCTCCAATGGCCGCCGCGGCCGGCGCGCTGCGGCCGGCGCACCGCGCTGATCCGATGGCAGGAGCCAGGAGCCAGGTGCTTTTCCTGGTCTTCCATGGGGTGCAGGGCCCAAGCACCTGGGCCATCCTCCACTGCACTCCCTGGCCACAGCAGAGGGCTGGCCTGGAAGAGGGGCAACCGGGACAGAATCCGGCGCCCCGACCGGGACTAGAACCCGGTGTGCCGGCGCCGCTAGGCGGAGGATTAGCCTACTGAGCCGCGGCGCCGGCCAATGAACAACTTAATACAGTATCCCTCTTAGTAGTTTTTTTGTCTATTCTACTTAACATGACTGGTTTAATTCTGTAATTAATACACAGTTATTCTTAAGTGTTAAAAATTAACTGAAATGTGATCCCTGTTAAACATAAGAGTGGGAATAAGAGAGGGAAGAGATGTATAATTTGGGACATGCTCAAGCTGACTTGCCCCAAATGGTAGAGTTAGAAACATACCAGGGGACTCCAATTCAATCCCATCAAGGTGGCATGTACCAATGCCATCTCACTAGTCCAAGTGATCAATTTCAGTTCACAATTGATCATAATGAAAGGACTAAGAGTCAAAGGGAGCACATAAACAAGTCTAGTACCTGCTAACACTAACCGATGGAATAAATAAAGGGGAGAGTGATCCAACATGGGAAGTGAGATACTCAGCAGACTCATAGAATGGCAGATGTCCTAAATAGCACTCTGGCCTCAGAATCAGCCCTAAAGGCATTCGGATCTGGCTGAAAAGCCCATGAGAGTATTTCAGGCATGGAAAGCCAAGACACTCTGGCAAAAGATCTCTGTGAGTGAGATCCCAGTGGAAAGAACAGGTCTTCAAAGAAGGAGGTACCTTTCTCTGAAGGGAGGAGAGAACCTCCACTTTGACTATGACCTTGTCTAAACAAGATAAGAGTCGGAGAACTCAGAGGGCTTCCATAGCCTTGGAAACTCATGACTGGAGCATAGGGAGATTACTGATGCCATAGACAGGAGTGTCAATTGGTAAAGTCAACAACAGGAGTCACTGTGCACTTACTCCTCATGTAGGATCTCTGTCCTTAATGTGCTGTGTATTGAGATTTAATGCTATAACGAGTACCCAAACAATATATTTCACTTTTTGTTTCTATGGGGGTGCAAACTGTTGAAATCTTTACTTAATGTATACTAAACTGATCCTCTGTAAAAAAAAAAAATTATCAACTCCCAACTTGACTCTCACTGGGATTAAACATGACAATAGGTCTGATCTGATTTCATCATCATTTAAAAAAATCACCTATTATTTTTCACTTTATGTTTCTGTGTGGGAGCAAACTGTTGAAATCCTTACTTAATGTATACTAAGCTGATCTTCTGTATAATAAGATAATTTCAAATGAATCTTGATGTGAATGGAAGGGGAGAGGGAGTGGGAAAGGGGAGGGTAGTGGGTGGGAGGGACGGTATGGGGGGGAAGCCATTGTAATCCATAAATCGTACTTTGGAAATTTATATTCATTAAATAAAAGTTAAAAAAAAAGAAACAGTCAGGAAAGTGAAGAGACAACCGACAGAATGGGAAAAAATATTTGCAAACTATTCAACAGATAAAGGGTTAATAACCAGAATCTACAAAGAGATCAAGAAACTCCACAAAAACAAAACCAACAACCCACTTAAGAGATGGGCCAAGGACCTCAATAGACATTTTTCAAAAGAGGAAATCCAAATGGCCAACAGGCACATGAAAAAATGTTCAAGGTCATTAGCAATCAGGGAAATGCAAATCAAAACCACAATGAGGTTTCACCTCACCCCGGTTAGAATGGCTCACATTCAGAAATCTACCAACAACAGATGCTGGCGAGGATGTGGGGAAAAAGGGACACTAACCTACTGTTGGTGGGAATGCAAACTGGTCAAGCCACTATGGAAGTCAGTCTGGAGATTCCTCAGAAACCTGAATATAGCCCTACCATTTGACCCAGCCTTCCCACTCCTTGGAATTTACCCAAAGGAATTTAAATTGGCAAACAAACAAGCGGTCTGCACCCTAATGTTTATTGCAGCTCAATTCATAATGAAAAAATTTTTAAAGAAAAAGTTATCTCAGGAATTCCTTCCAACCTTATTTTCAGTACTTTTATTGACTTTTTAAAAAATGACTATCAATATTTAGTGACCAAGTTTTTTGTGTCCTTTACTCTGAAAATCTTACCCTGCTCTTATTTCATAGAGGCCATGTGTTTGTCAGAGCATACTCACCGTCTTCTGTGAAATCGTCTTCCACTCCCTGTCTGTTTCTTCTGACTTTCTGGTTTCTACTTGTTGGTTGTAATGTCTTTTACTTTGCTCCTATTTTAGATCTTCCCCTCAGATATCCATCAAGTTTTGCCTGGCCATTTGTGAGTTGACTGCACATTGTGTATCTTGTGAGGCTTGCATCTGGGGGCTTTAGCGCAATATGGCAGGGAGAGGCTGGGTTTCTCTATGTTTTCATCTCCAGGGAAGGATGTGATCCCTGCTTCCGGTCCAGCTGTGGGTGTAGGGAACTGGGCAGGGAAGAGGCAGGTGCCGTCTGGTGTGTGCACTTTTGCTGGTGCCTTGCTGTGTTGATCTGACATCTCACTCCACCTGTTGGAGGAGTCTCGCTAATCATCTCTACAGAAAGTTGTGACTGTTTTGATGGTTTCCGGATGTTGAGATACCAATCGAAGCCTTTCTCCATTGTCTTTCATAATCTTGTTACTTACAGTCCATGTGAGCACCAGAATTCAAGCCATTGATTCTGTGGCCATGGGACAGGGAAGACAGAGTGACTGCTCACTACTATCCACAATCTGAGCTACTTACATTTCAAGTCATGATATATAAGGGAAAGAAATCAATAAAGTGAATATTTTACTGACAACCCTTTAAATACTGGTTAGTGTAAACAGTCAACAGTATTGATTTATAGCTGATGAAATTGAAAGTTTCAAGTCAAGAGAAAGACAAATTTGTTTAGAAATCTCTGTCGATGACACCATGGCAAGCATTGGCAAAGGAAGGCAAACATCTTGTGCTATTGATATGAGTCTGAAATGGCACCACCACTCCTGGTTCAGGACCTCTTAAGATCATAAGGTAAGAGAGAGCTAATGACTCTCAGAGAATGCCTGGGCTTATTTCCTCATTTTACAGAGAAGAAAAAATGAAGTTCAGGGTGGTAAAAAAAAATTGGCTGATCTTCACAATTGACTATTACATACTTCTTAATGCATAGTTATGCAATTTTAAAAATTTTTATTTATGATGCCAACATCCCATATGGGTGCCAGTTTGAGACTGGATTGTTCCACCTCCAATCCAGCTCCCTGCTAATGTGCCTGGGTAAGCAGCAGGTGATGGCCCAAGTGCTTAGGCCCCTGCAACCCACATGGTAGACCAGAAGTAGTTCCAAGCTCCTGGTTTTGGTCTGGCATAGTCCTAGCTGTTGCGGCCATTTGGGGAGTAATCCAGTGGAAAAAAGATATCTCTCTCTCGCTCGCTCGCTCTCTCTCTCTCTCTTTCTCCCTCTCTCTGTAATTCTCTTTCAAATAAATTTTAAAAATTGAAAACAAAATTTTTAGTTATTTATTTGGGAGACAGATGGGCAGAGAGCTCCCATCTGTTGGTTCAATTCCCAAATACCCAGAATGGCTGGGGCTGGGGCAGGCCAAAGCCAGGAGCTGGGATTTAATCCAGGTCTCCCACAGGGGTAGCAAGAATCCAATCAATGGAGCCATCTCTGTTGCCTCCTAGAATCTGCATTAGCAGGAAGCTAGAATCTGGGCAAGCCAGGACTCAAACCCAGGCACCTCAACATGGGGTGTGGGGACCCCAGCCAGACTCTTCACTGTCACTTCTGAAGTTATACAATTTGAATTAAATAGAAAGCAATTTAAAAATTTTAAACTTTGAAATAAATGCAAAAAAAGAAAAAAAAAGAGAAAGGTCTGGGTCAACATCCTAGGGTGTGTTCTTTAGTTTTTGTGCAAAAAGGGTCTGACAAAGAAGAAACAGAAATTGACTTCAGCTGAGTGCTGTTGGTGATCACATGCTCCACACACACTTCTGTGCTCCCCATCCGCATGTCATGGCTGGGGTTATGTAGCTGGTAGAGCACTGAAGAGCATGTTGGTGTGGATGCATGAACGCAACAGTAGAGGTTTTCTGCACTGGAAGAGCTCATGTGGTCTTTTTTTTTTCCTTTCTTTTCTTTCTTTCTTTCTTTTTTTTTTTTTTTTTTTTTGGACAGGCAGAGTGGATAGTGAGAGAGACAGAGAGAAAGGTCTTCCTTTTGCCATTGGTTCACCCTCCAAAGGCTGCCACGGCTGGCACGCTGTGGCTGGCGCACCACACTGATCCGATGGCAGGAGCCAGGTGCTTCTCCTGGTCTCCCATGGGGTGCAGGGCCCAAGCACTTGGGCCATCTTCCACTGCCTTCCCTGGCCACAGCAGAGAGCTGGACTGGAAGAGGGGCAACCGGGACAGAATCCGGTGCCCCGACCGGGACTAGAACCCGGTGTGCTGGCGTTGCTAGGTGGAGGATTAGCCTATTGAGCTGTGGCCCTGGCCAAACATTCCTTTTTTTCTTTTTTTTTTTTTTTTTTTGACAGGCAGAGTGGACAGTGAGAGAGAGAAAGAAAGGTCTTCCTTTTGCCGTTGGTTCACCCTCCAATGGCCACTGAGGACAGCGCATCACGCTGATCCAAAACCAGAAACCAGGTGCCTCTCCTGGTCTCCCATGCGGGTGCAGGGCCCAAGCACTTGGGCCATCCTCCACTGCCTTCCCGGGCCACAGCAGAGAGCTGGCCTGGAAGAGGGGCAACTGGGATAGAATCCGGCGCCCCAACCGGGACTAGAACCCAGTGTGCCGGCGCCGCTAGGTGGAGGATTTGCCTATTGAGCTGCAGCACTGGCTCTCATGTGGTCTTAACAGTTCTTCCCAAGAATTCAAGAGTTTCATGTAGTCAGTTACTCTAGATTGGGGCATGGAGGGGGGGACAAGGGGAGAGTGGGTGTTGGACAATGATGCCACCAGGGAAATATGATGTGGAAAAGCATCACAAGAAAGGACTGTCTTTATCTCTCTTTAGGGAAAGTGGTCCAAGTTTCTCAGCTGTGAGATGGATTTTTCTGTGTACTTGAGCAAATCAGTCATGTCATACTGTAAAGCACTGTTGACTATGAACTTCAGCATTTGAATTTAAGCCTAGAGACTCTCACTATCAGTTGCTTTTTTTTTTTTTTGATAAGCTACTTGATTTCTCAACCTTGGTTTGTATCTTTGTAACTAAGAATAACTAAATCCGAACGCTGTTGTGAAGAGTAAATGAACTAATGCACTTTGAGATGGCTGGTGCATTGGAGGCAGGACATAAACTTTGTCATTCCAAGGATTCTTTAAGAAATAAGTTAAGGAGCCGGCACTGCGGTGCAAAGAGTCAAGCCACCGCCTGCGATACCTGCATCCTAAGTCTATACTGATAGAGCATTTTAATCTATGATCCATATTAATATTTTGTCCTTGGCTTACTGATGTCTTCTCATGTCCCCAAGTTCTCCTGCCTTAGTTGTATGTTTCCAGCCTTCTGTAATCAGGAACCATACACAGCCTTTCTTTCTCTTTAAGATTTATTTTATTACTGCTTCCCACCCCAGCTGCTCCACTTCCAATCCAGCTCCCTGCTGATGTGCCTGGGAAAGCAGTGGAAGATATCCACATGCTTAGGCCCCTGCCATCCACATTGGAGACCTAGAAGAAGCTCCTGGCTCTTGGGGGTCGTGGCCATTTGGGGAATGAACCAGTGGATGGAATCTCTGTCTCTTTCTCTCTCTCTGTAATTCTGCCTTTCAAAAAATCAAATCTTTTTTTAAAAAAATAAATTTATTTTTGTGAAAAAATTTTGAAGTCCATGCATACAAGTTGTGGTGATCATTATTATTATTTCTATGTGGAAATGTTATATAACCACCCAGTAGTGGGGGGGAGGGCTCATCTCAGACCCTCACTGACTTAGGGGTCAGGAGCCGGGCTGACCAGGGGGAGAGGATGAGTTTCCAGGCTGGGAGTATTGAGTGATGCTGGGACTGCACACTCAGTGCTCATCTCCGGGCCTGTTAAGAGTTGTTCCTGGTGCAAATCAATTGTCTCATGGCTCTCCTTGCTGTAGAAGATGTTGTACCCACAGATCTTGTATGCAATCTTTGCTGTAGTCAGGGAGGCTGGATATCTTTGGTTCTTTGTGCTTTAAGGACAACATGCTATGACTAGGTTGTGTCTCTAGGTGGCAACAAAAGATCAGACATGGAAAAGTCAGTTGGCAAAGCCTTTTGCAGAAGCGTATCACAATGAGTCTGCTTCTTTGAGTGGCTTACAGAAAAGACCTGAAGTATTTAGCAGCCATCATTTCAGTAGATGCAACACATCGATTGAATCATCTTGTGTGTTTTTCCATGTGATTAAAAATATCTGAGGGGGCCAGAGCTGTGGCTCACTTGGTTAATCCTTGGCCTGCAGTGCCAGCATCCCATATGGGTGCCAGGTTCTAGTCCTGGCTGCTCCTCTTCCAGTCCAGCTCTCTGCTGTGGCCCAGGAGGGCAGTGGAGGATGGCCCAAGTCCTTGGGCCCCTGCACCTGCATGGTAGACAGGGAGGAAACACCTGGCTCCTGGCTTCGGATCAGCTCAGCTCCAGCCGTAGTGGCCATTTTGGGGGGTGAACCAATGGAAGGAAGGCCTTTCTCTCTGTCTCTCTCTCACTAACTCTATCTGTCAAATTAAAATATATCTGAAACTTTCGGTGCAAATGTCATACAGTAATGCACTGCCTAGCAATTTTCAAACAGGCTGCATATATGATGGTGGTCCCATAGGATTATAACGGAGCTGCAAAATTCCTACTGCCATCACAACGTCCTTGTGCAATGCATTACCTGTGTATTTGCAATGTATTATTTATACACTGGCATAAATAAACCAACTGTGCTGCCTCTCAAGTAAAAATACAGCCACACAATGACACACAGTACCTGATAATGATCATAACAGTTATGCTACTGCCTTACATATTTTATGTACTATACTTTTTAGCATTATTTTACTCTACTTTTTTTTAAAAAAGTTACTGTAAAACAGTATGCCCTGTTACCCAGGCAGCAGCCTCACACATCCACGTGTTCTATTCCTTGATTGCAGTAAGAGGCCACATGGTGTGACTGACCTGTATAGTTTAGTTTTCTGCAAGTGCCCTCTGTAGTGTTTAGCTGACAATGACATCGCTGGTCCCCCATTCAGATTTCTTGCAGTAGCTGATAGGTTTGATTTCATATCTTCTTCCTTACTGTATATTTTACTACATTGTATCTATTGTTGTCCGTGCTTTTCTTCTTTTCAGATTTCTTCCAGATTAATCAGGACATTAGTTTTAACTAATTCTCTCTTTGCTTCTTCCTCTCAAGCAATACAAAATTTTTATTTCATATTTAAAGATCAAAGTCTCTATGAATGTATGTAAATTCAGGGTCACTTGGATTCCCTGAAGCTTTTTTTTTTATTGTATTCGAAAGGCAGAGTTACAGACAGAGAGATAGAGTGAGAGATCTTCCATCTGCTGGTCTACAAATGGCCACAACAACAGAGCTGGGCCAATCCAAAGCTAGGAGCCAGGAGCTTCTTCCAGGTCTCCCATATGGATACAGGGGCCCAGGCATTTGTGCCATCCTCTACTGCTTTCCCAGGCCATTAACAAGGAGCTAGATCAGAAGTGGAGCAGCTGGGACTTGAATTGGTGCCCATTTAGGATGCCAGGGCTGCAGGCAGAGGCCTAACCTACTAGCCATAGTGCCAGCCCCCTGCCTGAAGCTTAAACACCATCACTCCCACTCTCTCCCTACCTTGGGAGACAGAATGTGTTTGGGATCTCATATATTTTCTCATTCTTATCCTCTATATTTTGTTAATTCAATTAATAATTTATATGAGGGTTCAAAAAGTTCATGGAAAAGCAAGTTTAAAGATAAGTTTATTTTGGTGCAAAAAATTTGTGTAGTGCAGTTTTTAAAAACAATATGCATTTCCCATGAACTTTTGGATACCCCCTCCCTCATTTAGGGAGTTTATAATTTTTTTGAAAACAACTCTAAAATTGGGGAAATTAAAATAGCACAGAGAATATCTGCAATTACCTTCACTCTGATTTGTCAATTATTATTAACATTTTACCCCATTAACTCTGTTATTGGCTTTCTTTTTTTCTTTTTTAATTTAACAGACATATACCAATTGTACATATTTGTGGGGTATTTTGTGATATTTTGCTAAATATATATAATGTATAAAAGTCCAATCTGGGTAAATCTATTTATCCTTTCAAGCATTTAACGTTTCTTTATTGTGAAATCATAAAAAAAAAACTATCCTCTAGTTCTTTTTAGAGAAATACACAGTAAATTAATATTATCTATCTTTATCCTGCTGTGCAATAGAACCCCAAAATTTTACTCCTGTTTGGTTATAACCTTGTACCCCTCCCACCCTCTCTTTTTCTCTCTCTCTCTCCCTTTCTCTCTCCCTCTCTCTTTCTCACACACACATCTGTACCATCTGAGGATAAATTACATGTGTGTAATTGTCCTATCCCTCGACACTTCAGTGTGAACTTCCTAGGAAGAGTGACATTCTCTTACATAGTCACAGTGCAGTCATCAGTTTCCTAAGTCTATACTGGTAGAGTATTTTAATCTATGATCCATATTAATATTTTGTCCTTGGCTTACTGATGTCTTCTCATGTTCCCAAGTTCTCCTGCCTTAGTTGTATGTTTCCAGCCTTTTGTAATCAGGAACCATACACAGCCTTTCTTTCTCTTTAAGATTTATTTTATTTATTTGAAAGAGTTACAGAGAGAGGTAGAGACAGAGAGAGATATCTCCCATCCACTGGTTCACTCCCCAGTTGGCTGCAACGGCCGGAGCTGGGCCAATGTGAAACCAGGAGCTTCTTCTGGGTCTCCCACATGGGTGCAGAGGCCCAAGGACTTGGGCCATCTTTTACTGATTTCCCAGGCCATAGCAGAGAGCTGGATCAGAAGAGGAGCAGCTGGGACTTAGAACTGGTGCCTCAGCTGGCGCCGTGGCTCAATAGGCTAATCTCTGCCTTGCGGCACCAGCACACCGGGTTCTAGTCCCGGTCAGGGTGCCAGATTCTGTCCCGGTTGCCTCTCTTCCAGGCCAGCTCTCTGCTATGGCCCGGGAGTGCAGTGGAGGATGGCCCAAGTGCTTGGGCCCTGCACCCACATGGGAGACCAGGCAAAGCACCTGGCTCCTGGCTTCGGATCAGCACGATGCAGCCATTGGAGGGTGAACCAATGGCAAAAGGAAGACCTTTCTCTCTGTCTCTCTCTCTCTCTCTCACTGTCCACTCTGCCTGTCAAAAATAAAAAAAATAATAAAAAAATAGAACTGGTGCCTCTATGGGATGCCAGTGCTTCAGGCCAGGGCTTTAACCCACTGTGCCACAGCGCCGGCCCCATACAGCCTTTCTTAGTCTGCTAGCGCATACACATTCTTTGAGAATACAGCTCCCCTGCCATCTTTACAGTTGGATGTTGTTTGATTCTGTGTGATTCAGCACAGGCCTTCTCACTCAAGCTCATCAAGGAGTGTTTTCCTCAGGGTATCCCACTGGAGGCGCTGGGGAAATCTCTGTCCTCCCCTGGGAATGTTAATGTTGATCATCTGATTTCTCTAGCATGATGGTTCTGTTTTTCTCCCTTGCAATGAGTAAGCAATCTGTAGTGGTTTATCTTGTTAACATGCACGTATATGCCAAGTTTTCTCCCAGATTTACACATTGATGTGTCTTGTTTGAGATAATCATTACTAATGATGTTTGCAAAATAGTGGTTTCCCATCTCCATCGTTCCCAAGAGATTTGTCAGTCATCTCTTGCCGTTCAACCAGAAGCAAGAACCTGCTGCCTTCTAACTCTCTCTCTCTCTCTCTCTCTCTCTCTCTCTCTCTCTCTCTTTCTCTCTCCCCTAAACAGTGGCTTTGGACTGGTGTCCTCTAAGCTCTTCCGACGCTGTCAGGTGGTGGCCCTGTGGGCATCCTGCTAGCTCTGGTTGAGTTGTTCCATCAAGTTCAAGGTCACAGTGCCTGTGCTGTGGCTCGCTGAAGCGCCTCCTACAGACTGCAGTAACAATGACCTTCTTCAGGCCTTTTGCGGGGGTTGCTTTGCATTGCTGGTCTGTGGCTCACCAACCTGAGGGCTGACGTCTCCAGCGCTGCTCCCCTAAACTCAGGGTCAGTGATGCCCTCACTATGCCTGAGTGCCCCTGGAAGCCGGGAGCCCCGCAGTCACGGTGCTGCCCTGGCTGTGGAGTCACCAAGCCCTTGCTTTTCAAAGCGGCCGGAGGACCCTCAAAGAAGGCCTGGAAGCCTTAGGTCTCTGATGGACACAGAACCTCCGCTCCCGCCCACACCTGGGAGCGCAGAATCTGTCTTCTAAGATATGCAGGGAGTACATCCAGGGTCGCTGATCACCCTTCCTCGTCCCTGAGTGTGACAAGAGCCGGGTCTCGGGATGGCTGCACCTCGGCTGAGTGCGCTCCATCGCGGCAGGGGCCTCAGGGTCCAGCCACTCCTCCCCGCTAAGGAGCTGAGGAGCTGTCCAGAGCAGCCAGAGCCCCTTGCCCTGCAGGTCTTCACCGAGAGCCCGAGACATCAATGATCCCTACCCCTACCCCATGTCCGCACCCCGGCAGGGAACAAAGCGCGTCCCTGGGCTCCACGCAGCCCGCGCTTTGCTCAGGAGAGCGCAGCTCCATCCTGGGCGCCGGCACCAAGCGCGGGGTCCCCGGTGCCTTGTCCCCTTGTCCTCTCCCGGGCCGTGTGCGCGGGAGGCGTCGGGGACTCCCGCGCAGGCGGGCAGAGCAGCGCTGCAGAGAGGCCACACACCTCGCTCTGCAAGGCGCAGAGGGCGCGGGCTACCAGGTGCTGTGGGGCCGGTAGGCGGAGAACTTGGGGTCCCTGGCGGCCAGCCCATGGGCATTCTGCCCTCCCGCGTTCCGGAAGATGTAGGAGGGTGAGGCTGGCGGTGCTGTAGGGGACGCCCTGGATGCGGGAGGAGTCGGTGCCCCAGCCCCTCTTCTTGCCGCTTTCCCAGCCTGCAGGTGTGCTCGGTGTTTTTCACTCCCTGGGTGTTCGGCGGGTGGAAAGGGAGCTCCTCCACACCCCAGTGCCCAGCAGCCATAGCTGGGCCGATGGGAAGCCAGAAGCCAGGAGCTTCATCCCGGTCTTTCACATGACTGCAGGGGCCCAAACAGTTGGGCCATCCTCCATTGCTTTCTCAAGCTCATTAGCAGCGAGATGGACCGGAAGTGCAGCAGCCGGGACTCCAACCCAGTCCACATGGGATGCGGGCACTGCAGGCACCGTGTTAACTTGCTCCATGACAGCACTGCCCCCCCCCAACTCTAACTGTCACAGTTAAAGCTCTGGCAGGTCACTTACTTCCAACTCAGTTGCCGTCTCTGAGGCTGGGCTTGGGATTTAAAGATCAAACACGTCCAAAATAATGTGATTAATAGCTTTTTGTCATGTTTAGATTTTGTTTCTACCTCTACAAGTGGAAGTTATGGAACCAAACTTCCCTTGCACATGAAACACAGGTTCTGCAGCTACAATTTGATGAGCGGTACAAGGTCAAGTGCCCTGCTGGAGCCATATTTGCTGGATCTCTTGCTGTTCTCGGGACCTGGCTGCTACAATGGTAGGGTGTTTTTAATATGTGTGGAAGACAGTAAAGTCACATGCTCTCTCACAGAAGAAATAAGCCCCTGGCTTTTCTGGAGCTTAAACCTAAAACTGGATTATCTTTAAATGTATAACTAAAACCTGTACAGCTTGGTAGAAAATAATGTGCTTATTGGGTCATCAAACTCTAAATTGTACCCTCAGCGTGGGTCAGTATTTTGGCAAGAACTTGACTCTTCCTTAGGGTTGCAAAGTCTGAGTCTCCTGAAAAGTGAGACCCCACATTCTTGGAAGAAGTCCTGGAGCAATGGGGGTTCCAGTGGCCTATGGGCTCTGCTGTTGGCTGCAGATGAGGCTGCTCTTGTGTGACAGCAGGACATGGGGAGCCCTTCTTTGTGTTGAAAGAACCACCAATAAATAAAGAAAATGTTCGTCTTGGCAGTGAACTGGGAGCCTTCCTCCATCAGCTCATTAGAGATCTGGTTCAGCTGACCTTTCTTGGCATGTTTTTAGGATAAAATCTTGGGCATCCTAGTGTGCATTGGCAGTGTCCAAGCCCAACAGACCTTCTCCCTAACTTGTTCATGTTCTGGGAATGCTTTAAAAATAAGTAAAAACCCAGACACAGCTTTTTCATAATATTCCTTTCCCATGAGCTTTTTGAAGACCACCATGTATGCATGGATTTCAAAATTTCTTGGCCCCAAAATAAACTTATCTCCTAATTCCATTTCCCACTAATACTTTGACGTACCCTTGCATGAGAACCTGACACATTTCTCAAAGTTGCTAAGTGACACCAGTTTCTGAGCAGTACTCAAAGAAGTGTGCAGCCCGGAGCCATTTTGGTAATTACTCAGCATGTTAGCATGTTCAACACTCTTGGTCTGGCAGGAAAGCAATCCATTTCATCTGCTCCAAACCACTTTCCCAAACTGATTTCACAACTCCCCCCCTTTTTTGTGGAATACATATTGAGAATGGTCATTAAACACCCGGTCCATGAAGAAATATTTTACAGATGTTAAAGAGTTAAGTTACATCTCTTTCCAGCTGTCACTTTTCAGATGAAAGAAAAGACCAGGAGTAACGATCAATCTTTGCCCACAGTAACATTGGTTAATATCTAGCTGGTCAACATTAAGATTATCGAATTCTCTTGGGCTTCTACTACATTCACAGTCTTTCTCAATTCACTTGTGTCTAGCTATCTCTTACCTGTATTTGGATTCTGTTCTCATTGACTCCAATTACCTGGTTTCCCTCAATTGAGAAAAAATCCCATTTTGGGAATTAACTGAAAGCCTCATAACAAATCGCAGTTGACTTGGACTGACAATTAAAATAGGGTACAGGGACAGGCATTTGGGTTTGCAGTTAAGCTACCTGTTAGGATGCACATGTCCCATACTGGACTATCTGGGTCTGATTCCTGGTTCAGGCTCCTCATTCAGCTTCCTGCTAATATGGATCATGAGAGGCAACAACAAAGTCTCAAGTTGTTGGGTTCCTGCCACCCACATGAGAGACCTGAACTGAGTTCTGGCTCCTTGTACTAACAGCTGCCAGCTGTTGTGGGCATGTGGGGATTGACCAGTGGATGGGATGTGTGTGTGTGTGTGTATGTGTGCACATGTGTGTCTACCTCTTAGTTTTTAAATAGTTCATAATTCCTACAGTAATAGCTGTAGAGAACAAATCAGCCCTTTCTAATAGTCCCTCAATCTCAGCTTCTACCTCCAAGAACAACTCTCTTGACTTTGCCTCTTTGTGTTCTAGAACAGTATGGCATCACCAAGAAATCCCACCTGCATTAAAGAAAGTCACCAAGAGGAAGAGCATGTGCTGAGCAGTGAGATGTTGTTGGTGAGTCCTGGGATGAACAGAGATGCTGAGGAAGTCTGGGACATCTGTCTCTGAGGAAAATGTTTGTGGGACCTGGTGGAAGAATGTCCCTTGGGAAAAATCCTAGCCAGGTGACAGTATTCAATGGTAACTTCTTGCCATTGGTGAAGCTGCTACTATGTGTATCAAACTCTTTTTGGATCTCTTTTGTCTTTAGCTTTGATTTTTACCTTCAGCTTTGGATTTTAATAATTAAGGGCTGAATGATGTGAAATATGCATGAAATAGTCATCAAGGCATGAGTTTTTGCTGGACTTCCACAAGGAGCTCAGCCCTATGGTGGGCTGCTGTTGTAGGGGCTGTTTGGAGTCTCTCTTAAGACTTATCTCCCTCTGTGAAGTCAGCTAATTTCTGAGTGGCTCAGCCGTCCCACTCAGTGTGTGTTCTCTAACTTCAATTCTCTTTTCCCACAGGGCTTGTTAACCTCTTTACAAGTGGACTGACCTTAGTAAAAAGAAGCTGAAACATTCGGATCAGAATTGCTTGTATCTTTCATTGTGTGCTGTTTTAACTTCATTCTGTGCTTTTCCATCAGTTAAAACATTCCCAAATCAAGATCACCTTGACCTGAAGAACCAGTGTGAGGGGAGCATGTGTCCTGAGGAGCCAGGGTGAGGACTCTGTAACTGGGAGACAGAACAGGCATAAGAAGATACCCCCGGAGTCCGGCAAGATGGCGGAATAGGAAGGGAGCACACTGATAGTCTGGGGAGAGATAGTTTAATAAAAGTGGAGATACTGCAGGTTCAAGGAAGAGTAGGGGAGGAAACAGCAGAAGAAACTCTTCCGGAACGCGTGACTCACAGCGGACCTGCGTGGAGAGCGTGGGAGCCCACAGTTCGGGACATCAGCGGCAGACTCAACACACCAGCGCTGGAACGCGAGGTGAGCCGAACCTCAATAGCCCGAGACACCGGCAGGCAAGCGGAGAGAGGAGACTAGAGGGAACGACCCCCGGGGGGGGGAAGTTCACAAGGCTACCTGGAAGAGAGAGAGAGAGAGAAAAAAGGGTGACTAGTACGGACACGGGTTTCTCTCTCTCCGCTCACCTCTCAAGGGCGAGCAAGACAAAGAGCAGGCGCCATCTTGGACATACGTCATAAGCAGAGCGACCTCAGGTCTGCACCGGCCCTGAGCCTAGCAGAAAAACCTGACTCTGGGCGGGGCGAATTAACAGGAGATTAGGAGCTAGTAAATTTGTGGTGCTACTGAACTGAGACTGTGAAAAAAGAGACGGTGGGGGAGAGAACTCACGGAATTCATGTGAGCACTCTCCAGAGACGCTACAATTCCGTAACTTTGGCAACCCAGTGGGAGGCTGAAGGAGAATTTGAGCCCACTCTGAGGGCCGAACAGATTCCCTGTGGGGATCTTGGGAAAGAGCTTCCGATCTCTGGCTCCTGTGGGTATATCATTTGCCTGCTAACTACCTCCAACTTCGTTCAGCTGTGCGGAATTACTTCCCTTTTGAATCAAAAAAAAAAAAAAGAGAGAGAGAGAGAGAGATTTACCACGCCTAACCTGGGAGTGTCACCTTTGACACACCAAACAGAGCTCTCAGGCCACACCCATCTCAAGCCCTAAGGCTCCATCAAAAACAGATAGTCCACTTAATCTAGAGTCATAGTATAACAAGAAAAAGCACCACAGTGAAGAAACCAAATATCTCCAATATGCCAAATAACAAACGCAAAAACCGAGGTAATAAAAACAAGGAAGTCACCATGACGCCCTCAAATGAAAAAGACACCCCAATTCAAGATTATGAAGATGATGACATAGAAGAAATGCAAGAAGCAGATCTCAAAAAATTGATAAGAACATTAAGAAGTTCTCAAAAACAAATTCTGGAACTACACAAATCCTTAATGGACAAGATAGAAAATCTCTCTCGTGAAAATGAAATATTAAGGAGGAATCAAAATGAAACGAAACAACTAGTACAACAGGAAACTGTGATAGTGACTGAAGTGAAGAATTCAATAGATCAAATGAAAAACACAATAGAGAGCCTTACAAACAGAATGGGTGAAGCAGAAGAGAGAATATCGGACTTAGAAGACAGAGAACAGGAAAGGATACAGTCAGACCAAAGAAAAGAAGAGGAAATTAGAAATCTGAAACATATTGTCGGGAATCTTCAGGATACTATTAAAAAACCCAACATTCGGGTTCTAGGAGTTCCTGAAGGCATGGAGAGGGAAAAAGGATTAGAAGGCCTTTTTAGTGAGATATTAGCAGAAAATTTCCCAGGTTTGGAGAAGGACAGAGAAATCCTAGTACAGGAAGCCCACAGAACCCCTAATAAACACGACCAAAAGAGATCCTCACCACGACACGTTGTAATTAAACTCTCCACAGTGAAACATAAAGAAAAGATCCTAAAATGTGCAAGAGAGAAACGTCAGATTACTCTCAGAGGATCTCCAATCAGACTCACAGCTGACTTCTCATCAGAAACTCTAAAAGCTAGGAGGGAATGGCGAGATATAGCCCAGGTACTAAGAGAGAACAACTGCCAGCCCAGAATATTATATCCTGCAAAGCTATCATTTGTGAATGAAGGTGAAATAAAGACTTTTCATTGCAAACAGAAATTGAAAGAATTTGTTGCCACTCGTCCAGCCCTGCAAAAGATGCTTAAAGATGTGTTACACACAGAAACACAGAAACACGGTCATCAATATGAAAGAAGGTAAAGGAAGGAAACCAAGGAAGGAAAGCTCACAGCAAAAGATCACAGGGAATTCAAAGCATATATTAGAACTTATCTTTGGCAAATGGCAGGGCAAAGTTACCACTTATCATTAGTCACTTTGAACGTGAATGGCCTGAACTGTCCAGTTAAAAGACACCGATTGGCTGATTGGGTTAAGGAACAAAACCCATCTATTTGCTGCTTACAAGAAACACATCTTTCCAACAAAGATCCATACAGATTGAAAGTGAAAGGCTGGAAAAAGATATACCATGCCAACAGAAATGAAAAAAGAGCGGGCGTAGCCATCTTAATATCGGACAACATAAACTTTACCACAAAAACTGTTAAGAGAGACAAAGAGGGACACTATATCATGATTAAGGGATCAATTCAACAGGAAGATATAACAATTATCAATGTATATGCACCTAACTACAGGGCACCAGTTTATCTAAAAGATTTATTAACGGACTTAAAGGGAGACTTAGACCCCAATACAGTAGTACTGGGGGACTTCAATACTCCACTCTCAGAAATAGACAGATCATCCAGTCAGAAGATCAACAAGGATACAGTAGATTTAAATGACACTATAGCCCAAATGGATCTAACAGATATATACAGAACTCTCAATCCTACAGCTAAAGATTTTACATTCTTCTCAGCAGTACATGGAAGCTTCTCTAGGATTGACCACATACTAGGCCATAAAGCGAGTCTCAGCAAATTCAAAAGAATTAGAATCATACCATGCAGCTTCTCAGACCATAAAGGAATGAAGTTGGAAATTACCAACTCAGGAATCCCTAGAGCATACACAAACACATGGAGATTGAACAACATGCTCCTGAATCAACAATGGGTCATAGAAGAAATCAAAAGAGAAATCAAAAACTTTCTGGAAGTAAATGAGGATAACAGCACAACATACCAAAACTTATGGGACACAGCAAAAGCAGTGTTAAGAGGAAAGTTTATATCAATAGGTGCCTACATCAAGAAATTGGAAAGACACCAAATAGATGAGCTTTCCATTCACCTCAAGGATCTAGAAAACCTACAGCAAATCAGACCCAAATCTAGTAGGAGAAGAGAAATAATTAAAATCAGAGAAGAAATCAACAGGATTGAATCAAGAAAAACATTACAAAAAATCAGCCAAACGAAGAGCTGGTTTTTTGAAAAAATAAACAAAATTGACACCCCATTGGCCCAACTAACTAAAAAAAGAAGAGAAAAGACCCAAATCAATAAAATCAGAGATGAAAAAGGAAATGTAACAACAGACACCACAGAAATAAAAAGAATCATCAGAAATTACTACAAGGACTTGTATGCCAGCAAACAGGGAAACCTATCAGAAATGGATAGATTCCTGGACACATGCAACCTGCCTAAATTGAACCAGGAAGACATCGAAAACCTAAACAGACCCATAACTGAGACAGAAATTGAAACAGTAATAAAGGCCCTCCCAACAAAGAAAAGCCCAGGACCAGATGGATTCACTGCTGAATTCTACCAGACGTTTAAAGAAGAACTGACTCCAATTCTTCTCAAACTATTCAGAACAATCGAAGAAGAGGGAGTCCTCCCAAATTCTTTCTATGAAGCCAGCATCACCTTAATTCCTAAGCCGGAAAAAGATGCAGCACTGAAAGAGAATTACAGACCAATATCCCTGATGAACATAGATGCAAAAATCCTCAATAAAATTCTCGCCAATAGAATGCAACAACACATCAGAAAGATCATCCACCCAGACCAAGTGGGATTCATCCCTGGTATGCAGGGATGGTTTAATGTGCGCAAGACAATCAATGTGATACACCACATTAATAGACTGCAGAAGAAAAACCATATGATTATCTCAATAGATGCCGAGAAAGCATTTGATAAAATACAACACCCGTTCATGATGAAAACTCTAAGCAAACTGGGTTTGGAAGGAACATTCCTCAATACAATCAAAGCAATCTATGAAAAACCCACAGCCAACATCCTATTGAATGGGGAAAAGTTGGAAGCATTTCCACTGAGATCTGGAACCAGACAGGGATGCCCACTCTCACCACTGCTATTCAATATAGTTCTGGAGGTTCTAGCCAGAGCTATTAGGCAAGAAAAAGAAATTAAAGGGATACAAATTGGGAAGGAAGAGCTCAAACTATCCCTCTTTGCAGATGACATGATTCTTTATTTAGAGGACCCAAAGAACTCTACTAAGAGACTATTGGAACTCATAGAAGAGTTTGGCAAAGTAGCAGGGTATAAAATCAATGCACAAAAATCAACAGCCTTTGTATACACAGACAATGCCATGGCTGAGGAAGAACTTCTAAGATCAATCCCATTCACAATAGCTACAAAAACAATCAAATACCTTGGAATAAACTTAACCAAAGACGTTAAAGATCTCTACGATGAAAATTACAAAACCTTAAAGAAAGAAATAGAAGAGGATACCAAGAAATGGAAAAATCTTCCATGCTCATGGATTGGAAGAATCAACATCATCAAAATGTCCATTCTCCCAAAAGCAATTTACAGATTCAATGCAATACCAATCAAGATACCGAAGACCTTCTTCTCAGATCTGGAAAAAATGGTGCTGAAATTTATATGGAGGCACAAGAGACCTCGAATAGCTAAAGCAATCTTGTACAACAAAAACAAAGCCGGAGGCATCACAATACCAGACTTCAGGACATACTACAGGGCAGTTGTAATTAAAACAGCATGGTACTGGTACAGAAACAGATGGATAGACCAATGGAACAGAATTGAAACACCAGAAATCAACCCAAACATCTACAGCCAACTTATATTTGATCAAGGATCTAAAACTAATTCCTGGAGCAAGGACAGTCTATTCAATAAATGGTGCTGGGAAAATTGGATTTCCACATGCAGAATCATGAAGCAAGACCCCTACCTTACACCTTACACAAAAATCCACTCCACATGGATTAAAGACCTAAATCTACGACCTGACACCATCAAGTTACTAGAGAACATTGGAGAAACCCTTCAAGATATTGGCACAGGCAAAGAATTTCTGGAAAAGACCCGGGAGGCACAGGCAGTCAAAGCCAAAATCAACTATTGGGATTGCATCAAATTGAGAAGTTTCTGTACTGCAAAAGAAACAGTGAGGAGAGTGAAAAGACAACCGACAGAATGGGAAAAAATATTTGCAAACTATGCAACAGACAAAGGGTTAATAACCAGAATCTACAAAGAGATCAAGAAACTCCACAAAAACAAAACCAACAACCCACTTAAGAGATGGGCCAAGGACCTCAATAGACATTTTTCAAAAGAGGAAATCCAAATGGCCAACAGGCACATGAAAAAATGTTCAAGGTCATTAGCAATCAGGGAAATGCAAATCAAAACCACAATGAGGTTTCACCTCACCCCGGTTAGAATGGCTCACATTCAGAAATCTACCAACAACAGATGCAGGCGAGGATGTGGGGGTAAAGGGACACTAACCCACTGTTGGTGGGAATGCAAACTGGTCAAGCCACTATGGAAGTCAGTCTGGAGATTCCTCAGAAACCTGAAGATAACCCTACCGTTCGACCCAGCCATCCCACTCCTTGGAATTTACCCAAAGGAATTTAAATTGGCAAACAAAAAAGAGGTCTGCACCCTAATGTTTATTGCAGCTCAATTCACAATAGCTAAGACCTGGAACCAACCTAAATGCCCATCAACGATAGACTGGATAAAGAAATTATGGGATATGTACTCTTTAGAATACTATACCGCAGTAAGAAACAACGAAATCCAGTCATTTGCAACAAAATGGAGGAATCTGGAACACATCATGCTGAGTGAAATAAGCCAGTCCCAAAGGGACAAATACCATATGTTCTCCCTGATCGGTGACGACTGACTGAACACCAAGAGGGAAACCTGTTGGAGTGAGGTGGACACTATGGGAAATGGTGGCTTGATCAGCATAGCCCTGACTGTTAATGAACAACTAAATACATTATCCCTCTTAGTAGTTTTTTTTTGTCTGTTCTACTTAATATGACTGGTTTAGATCTGTAATTAATGCACAGTTATTCTTAAGTGTTGAAAATTAACTGAAATGTGATCCCTGTTGAACATGGTGGTGGGAATGGGAGAGGGAAGAGATGTATAATTTGGGACATGCTCAGGCTGACTTGCCCCAAGTGGTGGAGTTGGAAGCATACCAGGGGATTCCAATTCAATCCCATCGAGGTGGCATGTACCAATGCCATCTCACTGTTCCAGGTGATCAGTTTCAGTTCACAGTTGGTCATGGTGAAGGGACTGGGAGTCAAAGGGAGCACATAGACAAGTCTAGTACCTGCTAACGCTAACTGATGGAGTAAATAAAGGGGAGAGTGATCCAACATGGGAAGTGAGAATCTCAGCAGACTCATAGAATGGCAGATGTCCTAAATAGCACTCAGGCCTCAGAATCAGCCCTAAAGGCATTCGGAGCTGGCTGAAAAGCTCATGAGAGTATTTCAGGCATGGAAAGCCAAGACACTCTGGCAAAAGATCTCTGCGAGTGAGATCCCAGTGGAAAGAACAGGCCATCAAAGAAGGAGGTACCTTTCTCTGAAGGGAGGAGAGAACCTCCACTTTGACTATGAGCTTGTCTAAACAAGATAAGAATCGGAGAACTCAGAGGGCTTCCATAGCCTTGGAAACTCATGACTGGAGCATAGGGAGATTACTGATGCCATAGACAGGAGTGTCAATTGGTAAAGTCAACAACAGGAGTCACTGTGCACTTACTCCTCATGTAGGATCTCTATCCTTAATGTGCTGTACATTGAGATTTAATGCTATAACGAGTACTCAAACAATATATTTCACTTTGTGTTTCTATGGGGGTGCAAACTGTTGAAATCCTTACTTAATGCATACTAAACTGATCCTCTGTAAAAAAAAAAAAAAAAAAAAAAAAAAAAAAAGAAATTATCAACTCCCAACTTGACTCTCACTGGGATTAAACATGACAATAGGTCTGCTCTGATTTCATCATCATTTTAAAAAATCATCTATTATTTTTCACTTTATGTTTCTGTGTGGGAGCAAACTGTTGAAATCCATACTTAATGTATACTAAGCTGATCTTCTGTATATTAAGATAATCGAAAATGAATCTTGATGTGAATGGAAGGGGAGGGGGAGTGGGAAAGGGGAGGGTTGTGGGTGGGAGGGACGGTATGGGGGGAAAGCCATTGTAATCCATAAGTCGTACTTTGGAAATTTATATTCATTAAATAAAAGTTTAAAAAAAAAAAAAAAAAAAAAAAGAAGATACCCCAGGGTCTTAGCACCACTGAACCCTACCCTCCCCTCCTGCACAGAAAGGATTAGGTTTCTCTTGCTACTCTCTCCCAACTTTGCCATTGCAAGTCTGCCTTTGCTGATACACAAAATGCATAAAAGTGTCCAAAAACCAAGCTCGAACGCTTGTATAAGTGATGTCCAACCATATTCCACCTTCTTTGGACAGGCTGTCTTGGTCTCTTTAGACCTTCAGCCTTCCACCAGATTTCCAGGGCTTGTGTCCAGGCTAGCTCAGTGGACATCCATGGGCCCCATTGGGAATGTTCCTCTCAGTCCCATCTTTCTACTCTGAAGGCCCTATTTCTAGCTTGAGCCCCAGAAATGCTTGCCACTTCCTGAAGGATTTTGGATCCAAAAGACTTCCATAGCCTAGGCAGCTCATGTTGAGAGCCTTGGGTGATCACTGACATCATACGTAAGAGTGTTAACTGTTAAACTAGCAACAAGTGTCACGGCACTAACTTCCCATGCAGGACCTCTGTCCTCAAAGAGAATGGGACCGGGAATGGGAGAGGGAAGGGAAGGAGGGGTGGGAGAGTATGTGGGAGTGTGGGTGTGGGGGGAAGAATCACTGTGTTCCTAAGGTTGTGCTTGTGAAATGCATGAGGTTTGTATTCCTTGGCTAAAAGGTTTCTTGGGCGAAAGATAAAAATAATAATAAATAAAGCAACACAATCAGAGAAAAAAATGCCAATCATGAGCATCGTAGCCACATCACCAGTCAATGCTCTCTCACATGAGGGAGGAAGCCAGAGACCAGGAATAGAGTGACTGCCACACTTTCTCACAACAGCCCGTTCTTTCCTTGAACAAACTTGAAAAACCTCTGCTGTCCTACTCCTACTTTTGTCTCTCCAAGCTGTAATTCCTTGTTCCCACAGTGAAGAAGGATCAAGAGGCAAGCTGGGCACCACCAGTGACACACCCACCTTTGGTCTCCTGTGAAAGTATTCCCAAGTATTAGCTGCCTGGAATCTAATTCAACACACCCAAGTGTTCCCCACTGGAGAATTTACCAGACACATCGCAACATCGTGTTCACTGGAAAGACTTCATTTTATAAACAGAGACTCAAGATTTTATATCTAACAATCCCTAACCATCCTTACCTCCTCAACTGGCTTTTTATGGCCATTTCATAACTTATCCCTATTTGTAGAAACTGCATGTAATCAACTGCTCCTCTAAGAACCTTGTATTGTGCTAGTCTTAATTTCTTAATCTGATAGATGTAATGGGAAGCCTAAAGCAGATTTAAATCTGAATTTTCTTCTAGGAATTTAACTTGTATGATACAGGTTTGGGTTTTCTTCTGGAGAATAGGAATCTTTAGAAAAGTTACTTGGGGGCCGGCACTGTGGCACAGTGGGTTAACGCCCTGGCCTGAAGCACCAGCATCCCATATGGGTACTGGTTCTAGTCCTGGCTGCTCCACTTCCAATCCAGCTCTCTGCTATGGCCAGGGAAAGCAGTGGAAGATGGCCCAAGTCCTTGGGCTCCTATACCTACATGGGAGACCTGGAAGAAGCTCCCGGCTCCTGGCTTCAGATAGGCGCAGCTTCAGCCATTGCGGCCAGTTGGGGAGTGAACCAGCAGATGAAAGACCTCTCTCTCTCTCTCTCTCTCTCTCTCTCTCTCTTTCTCTCTGCCTTTCCTTTCTCTGTGTAACTCTGACTTTCAAATAAATAAATAAATCTTTAAAAAATAAAGAAGTTACTTGGTTCATGAATCAAGCCCAAAAGGCCCCACGCTTGGGCCTGAAGTGTGTATTGCTAGCAATTATGAGTTAAATGAAACACTTTATATTCGTTCCCTATAGGAAACAAATGATGATGGGAGCTCTGTGTAGGAAGTTCTGACCACTTGAACTTCTCAGAGGCTATGGAATTCAGAGAAAGTGAGAACTTGAGTGGGGAACTTGATCTTCTCCAACCAATAACTAGAACCACATGTCAACCAGCCTCCCAGGTCTCCACTGTTCAAATTCCATATGTTTCCTCTCAGTCTCTTCTGATTCTTAATTTTTACCCTTGTTATATTAAAGTTGGAGAGGACCTCTGTTAGATATAATTCCATCTTCCTGCTTTTACAGATGGGGAGAGAAGTCCAGCAGGCACGAGACTTGTACTATCAGGAGGCATCTATCACACAGTTCAAGCAAACTTGGCAGCTCCGTGGAATCCACTGACATGCAAGGCCTTCATGCTAGTGGGGGAGGAAGATGGCAGGAACATTTGCCATTCAAAAGGCAAAGGTGCTCAGGACCTGTGAAATGCATGCACCTACCCTCCTGGACTCTCCACCTATGGGTCACACTGGCCAGCAGGTGGAGCTGCTGGTTCACCTCCTTGTCAGAGTCCGTGTAACCTGGGAAGGTCAGCTGGACAGGAGTTAGAATCCTGTTTGAGTCAGGTCTTGAGCCATTCTCTCCACATGTTATGGTCAAGCACCCAGTCTTCTAGTCGGCACTGTCCCTGGCTAAGCTTTGCCTATATATGCTTTGACCTGTGCAGAGCAACCCTTGCTTGCGCATGCTCAGACTTGCTTAATGGAGACTCCCTGGCAGAAGTCTTGTGTCATGCAGAGAGTGATAGGGGAGTGTGGGTGCAGTTTGTTGGGAAGATTGAGTGAGTCTCAAACGAGGTTTTATTTGAAGTCATAATTGAACCCTTTATTTTCTTCCCTCTCCATTCAAGGAGAAATATCTCATTTGTAGAAACACCTCATTTGGGTGTCAGAGCCTCGGGCTAGGTCGCTTCCCATAAGTACAAGGTAAAGGAGCACTTAGACACAGAACACTTTTACAAGTCACTTATTCAGTTGTTAATAGGCACTGAAGAAGGATTAGGACCACAAGACAAACAGAAACCCATTCTAGGACTATAAGAAAAACAGAAACCATTCCTGCCTTCACCTTCAATGTAGAGGATCATGAGAAAGCAAGGTAGGTGGGAAGTCACATGTAACTGACATGCTGAAATACAAGTGTCACTCACGTTAATGGGAAATGGAGCTGAAAGCTACATTTATTTTAGTGGAAAAAATTCGAAATCCATACATATGTTTTTGCATTTTTCATGAACATTTTGGAAACAGCTAGTATGGCACCCCTGAGTTACTGGGGGGTGGGAATATGTTAGGATGTGCTTGTATGAAAGAAGGAAATGAAAATGAAAACTTGACCTTGACCAAATCATGAAATGAATTTGAGCATCACCTGTATAACATCAGGAAGATCCTGAATGACAGACCTGCATTTCGGGTGAGAGTTTGAGACTTCCTCTCCCTAACCTGCACCCACTCTCCTCTCTCCCTCCCTTACACACAGTGAAACAATCTCCTCCAGTAATTCTCCATTAATCCCCGGGGTGGGTTTGGGGGGAGACAAGGCTCAGAGGTTCTGATTTCTTTTCTACCTTGCTGTATTGTGGGGCTGGGGCTACACTAACAGAATGCAAGGATTCCCACCAGCTAGTCACACATCCAGTTGTTTATAGCTGATTCTGGAAACATGCTATAAAACAGATTGACTTTGCTCCAGACTGTGGGCCCTTCTGTAAGAAGCTGTTAGCCTGATAAAGGGTAGATAACACACTTTACTCAATTCCACATCAGCTTCTTCCTGTCCTCCCTGCCCTCTTCTGGGATTAATCGGAAGCAAAACATGTTTGAATCATGCACCTGCTTTCACTGATCTTTCTTTAGTGGGAACTTGGAGTTTGCTGTTCCTGCCACCTGCAATGCGGCCCTCTCTTCTTTCACTTCTCTGCCCATGGGTCACCTCTTTTCTCACCACTTTTCTTAAAATGCCACTGCTTTTCCTCCACCCCTTCATCTTGGCTTGTTCTTGTGCATTCTCACGTGAGAGTAGCAGGGCCCCAAGTGGTTTTGTTTTCCACGGTGTCCACAAATGTCCTGGCAAAATGTCATGTGTCCCCCAATGTACAGGCAGAATCATCTGCCCAGTGAAGGGGGGTGGGGCAGTTGCTTTGGTATTCTGACAGCTCCTCCCATAGCCTCAGGGTGGATAAGCAGTCAGTGTTCTAAATCTGCTACCCTCCCTAGTGAGGGAGGGAGGGAAGGAGGGAGGGAAGAAGGAAGGGTATGGGTCTGGTTGAGGGCTAGACTGTACAATAGGTGGAGCAGGAGCATCATGAAAGCAGTTTCTGCTCCTCTGTCCCCAATGCCTTGGTGCTCTGGGCAGAACTTGAGTCACCTTGCAAAGACTTCAGTCATAAATGGGGACACACACTTTCAATGCTCGTGGGAAGATAGGAATGGGCAGTGATGGCACATTATGGGTACAGAGGACTTGAGGCAAGCAGCAGTTTGATTGCAAGCTGGTGGGCTTACCATGGTGTGGCTGCGTGGCTGGTCAGTCTTTATTGTGGGGTGTAATCTCACCCACAGCAGCAACCCCTGAGACCTGGCCTCCTTTATCCTCTTGCACAGACACAGGGAGACAGATAGATCTTCCATCTGCTGCTTCACTCTCCAAGTGGCCACAAAGACCAGGGCTGGTACAAGCTGAGGCCAGGAGCCTGGAACTCCGTCTTCCACATGAGCACAGGGGCCATCTTCTGCTCTTTTCCAGGTGCATCAACAGGGAGCTGGGTCAGAAGCAGAGCAGCCAGGACTCAAACTGAAGCTCATATGGGATGGTGGCATGGCAGTTGGCAGCTTAACCCCTGGACCACAAAGTTAGCCACAAAGCTGATATTTTTTTAAGATATATTTATTTATTTGAAAGGAAGAGTTACAGAGAGGCAAAGAGTAAGAGAGAGAGAGAGAGAGAGAGAGAGAGAGTTTTCCATCCACCAGTTCACTCTCCAAATAACTGCAATGGCCAGAGCTGGCCCAATCCAAAGCCAGGGGTCAGGAGCTTCTTCCAGGTATCCCACATGGGTGCAGGGGCCCAAGGACTTGGGCCATCTTCTACTGCTATCTTAGGCCATAGCAGAAAGCTGGATTGGAAGAGGAGTGGCCGGGACTAAAACCAGCACCCATATGGGATGCCGGAGCTTCAGGCCAGGGCTTTAACCCGTTGCGCCACAGTACTGGCCCCCTTTCCAGATTCTTTACTGAGTGAAACCATTCCAAAATATGAGGTTAATAAGGGCAAGCTTTATGGCACAGCAGATTAAGTTGCTGCCTGGGATGCTTTCACCAACCTGCCTGCTTCTGCCACTGCTACCACTAATGCTGCTCAGAGAAGCATGAGATGATGGTTCAAGTACTTGGTCCCCTGATCTCTGCAAGGGAGACCTAAATTGTATCCTGTGCTCCTGGCTTTGGCCGGGCCCTACCTGACTGCTATGTGCATTTGAGGAGTGAATCAATTTATGGAAGATCTGTCAGTCTGCCTTCCAAATGAATAAAAATACATAAAAATTAAAACATGATGTGAATAAAGAAAATTTCCAGACAAAAGTACTAACATAATTAGTCATCAGCAGACCTACACCATTGAATGCTGTAGGAAGTCTACAAGCTGAAAAAAAAATGTTGGAAGATTCTTTATTGGATGTACAGTGACAAATCAGAATCACTAAAGATGACAAGCATGTGCAGTGGTGAATATAGATAATTAATTTCCTTAAAAGAGAGATCATTATTTGAAGCAAAAGCTATCACACCATGTGTGGCACACATGTGTTAATTCAGTATGTACACATTGGTATAAAAATAGCACATTGCAGAAGGATCATAATGGAATTGTTGTTTGAAAAATACCCTATATTCATATGATGCAGTGCAGTGTTAATCATGTATATTGTGGCAAATTATTCATATTGTAATTCCTTAGAACAATTAATGCATATGGTTATGTGTCAATTGAAGAAAATTAATACAAGAAAGCATGGTAGGGGCCAGCACTGTGGCGTAGCAGGTAAAGCTGCTACCTGCAATGTCAGCATCTCATATGGGCACTGGTTTAAGTCCTGGCTGCTCCAGTTGTGATCCAGGAAAGCAGTGAGGATGGCCCAATTCCTAGGACCCCTGCACCCATGTGGCAGAGCCAGAGGAAGTTCTTGGCTCCTGGCTTTGATAGCTCCGGCCATTGAGGCCAATTGGGGGGTGAATCAGCAGATGGAAGACCTCCTCTCTCTATGCCTCTCTTTTTCTCACTGTAACTCTGACTTCCAAATAAATAAATAAATCTATAAAAAAGAAAGAAATAAAGCATTGTATGCCCTTGCTAAGGTCGCCATAATTCAATACTATAGACTGAGTGGATTAAACAACAGAAATGTATTTTTTCATAGTTCTGGAGAATGAAAATTCAAGAGTGAGCTTCTTCAGACTTGGTTTCTCCTAGGCCTTTTTCTTTGGTTGGAAGATGGCCAAATTCTATGTCCTCACTTGATCTTTCCTATGGCCCATCCTTGGTGTTTCTCTTCCAAAGACAGCAGTTGAATTGGATAAGGGCCCATCCAAAGGACCCTATTAATCTCAATTACTCATTTGAAGGTCCTATGAATGTCCACATACATCTTTTGGAAAAACATGTTTCATCTATAACATAGATCTAAATATACAACAGGAATGCCATATGAAATATTTAAAACACTTTATTGGCACTGGCTTTTAGCCTAGTGCTTAGATGTCGGTTAAGATGCATGTGTGCCGGATTTGAGGGCCTGGGCTCAGACTCATAGTGCTAGCTTCCTTCTTGGGAGGACCCCAGTAGGCAGTGGCAATGGCTCAAGGGGCTGGTGTTCAGACATCCACGTGAAATGGGAGGAAGAGCTTCAGTGAGTTTCCAGGTTCTGGCTTCAGCCTGGCTCAGTTGCAGTCATTGCAGGCAGCTGGGGAAGTAAAATAGTGAATGGGAATTCTCTCCATGTGTGTACCAAATAAGCAATGTAAATAAAAAGGTTTTTAAAAATAATTTAAAATATTTGATGACCTCAAAAGAAGGTAGAAAAACAGAGAAACAAATCAAATGAGATAAACAGAAAATAAATAATAAAATAGCAGACATAATTTCAACCACATTTTAATTAAATGTAAATGGACTGATGATTAACACAGAACTCATCAGGTTTGATTAAAAGAACAAGACATTTCATTATGCAAATCCATAAGTGATCCATTTTAATACAGGTACACAGACTAAAAGTAAAAGAAGATGCACCATGCAGAGTGGGATGTACAGTGTAGTAAAGAAAACTGCATCCCATATTGGAGTATGTTGGTTTGATACACAGTTCTGGCTTCCAGCTCTACTTTCCTGCTAATTCAGACTCTAGGGGGCTGGATGATGCAAGTAACTGAATTGCTGGCTGATGATTTCAACACAGCACAGTCCCAGTCATTGCAGGTATTTGGAAACTGAATCAAGGATGAGACCTCTCTCCATCTCTGCCATTTAAATAAAAATAAATATTTTACAGAGATATGAACATATCTCTGTATATGAACACTATCTATATGAACACTAATCATAAAAAGCTCAAGTTGAGGGGGCCGGTGCTGTGTGGCAGTAAGTTAATCCTCTGCCTGTGGTATCAGCATCCCATGTGGATGCCGGTTCTAGTCCCGGCCGATCCACTTCTAATCCAGCTCTCTGCTGTGGCCTGGAAAGGCAGTAGAGGATGACCCAAGTGCTTGGTCCCCTGCACCCACATGGGAGACCAGGAAGAAGCACCTGGCTCCTGGCTTGGGATCGGTGCAGCTCCAGCCATTGCAGTCATTTGGGGAGTGAATCAATAGAAGGAAGAATTTTCTCTCTGTCTCTCCCTCTCACTATCTGTAACTCTACTTCTCAAATAAATAAAATCTTTTTAAAAAAGCTCAAGTGTGTATTATATTTTGTACAAAATAACAATATTTATGTAAAATATGTTACCACAGATGTAGAGACTTTTCTTCACAATAAATAGCTCATGTGTCATTATGATATAATAATCATAAATGTCCATGTTCATAAAACAAAGTTTCAAAGGACATGAGGGGGCAGCACTGTGGTGCAGCAGGTTAAAGCCTGGGCTTGCAGTGCCAGCATCCCATATGGGCATTCATTCGAGCCCTGGCTGTTTCACATCCCATCCAGCTTCCTGCTAATTTTCCTGGGAAAGCAGTGGAAGACAACCCATGTTCTTGGGCCTCTGCACCTATGTGGGAGACCCTAAAGAAGCTCTTGGCTCTTAGTGTCAGATCAGCTCAGCTCTGGCCATCACAGCCATTTGGGAAGTGAACCAAAGGATGGAAGACCCTTCTCACTCTTTCTGTCTCTATTTCTCTCTGTAAGTCTTTCAAATAAATAAAAAATAAATCTAAAAGAACATGAGACAAAACCCACAGAACTAAATAAGAAACTGAAAAAAATCCACAAAGTTAGATAATTAATACTTTTCTTTTAGTAACTCATGGACCAAACAGATAAAAATCAGCCAGATATATATGAGTGCATTGATCAATGCATGTCAACCACTTTGTGGAACAGTCACTACAACAGAACATTGCCTGCACAGTAACTGGCGGACCCCAACTGAGTCATCACAACTGCCTCCTGGGATCTTCATTAGCAAGAAGGTGGAATCGGGAACCAGAGTTGGAAGTCAACCCCACGCACTCTAAAGTAGGACTTGAACATTTTCTTTGGTATCATAGCTACTAGGCTAAATGCTAACTCTCCCTTTACACATTTTTTTTTCCTCTGCTTTATTTGAATGTACTGTGCATACTCTTCTGCAAATTCTGTTTCTACTAGGACCACACTGATGGCATCTTATCTTTTTCCCTGAACTATTCTAGTTTCTTCCACTTAACATGACCCATCTAAGTATTCCTTCTGGTCTTCTGTGCATTCTATTCTGCGGTTCTCCTTGTTAAATTTGTCCCTCTGTAGTCTGACATTCTTGTTTCCCTCTAGTTTGTGTCTATCCCACAGCCTTCAGACCAAAGCTTCTACTGCAGGTTGAATCCTCCTTTATAGCTGTCTAAATCACACCTCAAGCTCAAAAACATCTAACTTGAAAATCATATCATGGGGGCTGGCATTGTGGTATAGCGGATAATATTGGGGCCAGTGCTGTGGTGTAGCCAGCATCCCATATGGGCCCAGTTCAAGTCCTGACTGCTCCACTCTGGTCCAGCTCTCTGCTATGGCCTGGGAAAGCAGTAGAAGATGGCCCAAGTGCTTTGGCCCCTGCACCCACATGGGAGACCTAGAAGAAACTCCTGGCTCCTGGCTTCAGATCAGCCCAGCTCTGGCCATTGCAGCCATTTGGGGAGTGAACTAGCAGATAAAAGATCTCTCTTTTCTCTATTTGGCTCTCTCTCTCTCTCTCTCTCTGTAACTCTGCCTTTCAAATAAATAAATACAATCTTTTTTAAAAAGTATATATATTGCCACCTGATTTTTTTACCCACTACTCCATAGGGAAAATATAAATATGTATTGTAGTAAACCTTTTTGGTAATTGTTCCAAAAGACACGCCTCCCTGTATCCAAGTCTTCAAATGGTCCTTCAACACAGTTACCCTTGACTGTGCCATTTTACTTGGATTAGCCCATGGGCCATCAATATATATCGGACAAAGTTTGAAGAGCTTTGCCAGGGCCAGCCCTGTGGTGTAGTGGGTAAAGCCTCTGCCTGCAGTGCTGGCACTACACATGGGTATTGGTTCAAGCATTGGCTGCTCTACATCTGATCCAGCTCCCTGCTAATGTGCCTGGAAAAACAGTGAAAGATGGCCCAAGTACTTGGGCCCCTGCACTACATGGAAGACCCAGAAGAAGCTTTTGGCTTCTGGCTTCAGTCAGACCCAGCCCTAACTATTGTGGCCATTTGGGGAGTGAACCAAATGAATGTTTCTGTCTCCCTCTACCTCTGCTTTTCAAATAAATAAATAAAAGCATCCATCTCAATCAAGATATCAGATGATTAAACCCTACTTTAAGATCCAAGGAAAGACATGTCTATGTAGTGTAGCTCACCTCCAAAAGATTGATTCAAAGTTACAAATGAAAGCATTGTATTTTCAACTGCACATCTCTTGTAGGTTCTCTACACATCAAATGCTGATGTATATCAGGGAGTAGAGAAGAAAGAACTGAAATTCACCAGCATTTTATGGTCTCACATAGAAGTCGCCACAAGCATGATACATACCAATCACACAGCCATTGTCTGGAGATTATAAGACTATGCTTACTGTTTTACATATGTGTGGGCATTCAATTATGCTATATTTGTATTTAGCAAACTACTTAGCAACAAACTATGATTTTTCCACTTTAAATAAATGAAAATAGACTAACTTTAAAATTCTTTTGTATTTAATGTTGCCTAGAATGGATAACTGATATTAAAGGGGGAAAAATATAGCAATTTTAACACAATCTTCAAAAGTGCAGTGTTACAAATTGATTCATTTCTGAAAAGTATCCCAAAACTAAATATAATTTTTTAACTTTTATTTAATAAATATAAATTTCCAAAATACAGCTTTTGGATTACAGTGGCTTTTTCCCACCCACAACCCTCCCATCTCCCACTCCCTCTCCTATCCCATTCACATCAAGATTCATTTTCAATTATCTTTATATACAGAAGATCAATTTAGCATATATTAAGTAAAGATTTCAACAGTTTGCACTCACACAGAAACACAAAGTGTAAAGTACTGTTTGAGTACTAGTTATACCATTAATTCACATAGTACAACACATTAAGGACAGAGATCCTACATGGGGAGTAAGTGCACAGTGACTCCTGTTGTTGATTTAACAATTGACACTCTTGTTTATGACATCAGTAATCACCCTAGGTGTGTGTCATGAGTTGCCAAGGCTATGGAAGCCTTTTGAGTTCACCAACTCTGATCTTATTTAGACAAGGTCATAGTCAAAGTGGAAGTTCTCTCCTCCCTTCAGAGAAAGGTACCTCCTTTGTTGATGGGCCGTTCTTTCCACTAGGATCTCATTCACAGAGATCTTTCATTTAGTTTTTTTTTTTTTTTTTTTTTTTTTTTTTTTTTTTTTTGCCAGAGTGTCTTGGCTTTCCATGCCTGAAATACTCTCATGGGCTTTTTAGCCAAATCAAAATGCCTTAAGGGCTGACTAAATACAATTTTCACTATGAAAAATGCAGAACAATTATCAAAATTAAAGGTGGCTGACATCTACAATGATATGACTGTAATCAACTCACTTATCTCCTAAAAATTTGTTCCATCTTTCTTTTTTGTTCTTGCTGTTTTTAAATATTTATTTATTTATTTTAAAGTAAGAATTACAGAGACAGAGAGACAGTGGAGAAGAGAGACAGAGAAGTCTTCCATCTGCTGGTTCACTTTCCAAATGGTCACAATGGCTGGGGCTGGGCTAGACCGAAGCCAGTAGCCAGCAGCTTCCTTCAGGTCTTCTATGTGGGTGCAGGGGCCCAAGCACTAGGCCCTCTTTTACTGCTTTTCCTAGCAGTTAAAGCAGTTGTTAGCAGGGAGCTAGACTGAAAGTGGAGCCGCTGGGTCTCAAAAAAGCACCCATATGGGATGCCAGCATTTTACCTGCTACACCACAGCTCTGGACCATTCCATCTTCCTTGTCAGGTAAAAAGATTGTGGCAATCTTCCTGTGATACCAGAGCTATCAGGATTTAGGAGGCATCAGCACATTTGCAGTCACCAACTGTGTTGAAAGACTAGGTTTCAGAGAGCTCCAATTCAGGAAATAATGGAGGTAAAATGAAGTGGTAGAGAGCAACACAAATAGATTCTCAGAAAAGGCAGGTTATCCCTCCAGTGATGGCCATACCTTCAATAACTTTCTAAGTACTACTTCCTAGATCCTTGCCTGTCCTCAACCCACTCACATATCTCTTCTAAAAGCTTATACAAACTTTCCAACATCACACTGTCTTTGATAGCTTATGGATTAGGTGAGCTATCATCACTTAAATCTTAAATCACTCTTGGCATCAGAGTGAATAATTAATTGCTTGGGCCATGCAAAGCTATGGCCTTCACCCTTCTAGGATTCCCTTGCTTCTGCTGTGAAGAACTATTGAGAACATTTGGGCCAGAGGGATGTTCCTTCAGGCGAAATCCCTATTCATGGAACCCACTGCTTCACACACCATTAGCTACTTTGTTCTAAACTAAACAGGATCAGGGCTGGCACTGTGGCATGGAGAGTTAACACCCTGGCCTGAGGTGCCGGTATCCCATATGCGTGCCAGTCCTGATCCTGGCTGCTCCACTTCTGATCCAGTTCTCTGCTATGGCCTGGGAAAGCAGTAGAAGATGGTCCAAGTCCTTGGGCCCCTGCACCCGCATGGGATACCTGGGGGAAGCTCCTGGCTCCTGGCTTCAGATTGGCCCAGTGTCAGCTGTTGCAGCCAATTGGGGAGTGAGCCATCAGATGGAAGACTTCTGCCTCTCCTCTCTCTGTGTAACTCTGACTTTCAAATAAAATTAAAGAAATCTTTTAAAAAATCTTTAAGAAAATAAACCAAACGGGATCAGCATTCAGTTTCCTAATTGTTCTCACAGAATCCACTGTGCTTGGAAAGTAGATTTTGTGTAAACAAGAGCATGGGCAAGATACACAGTGCAGGAATGGGTCAGAAACTTCATTATCTGAGAAGGCAGCACAAAACCTACTACTGTCTAATAGTAGGGCAGCCTGCACCACTTCATATTCAATTCTCTGTGAATTTTGGGGTATTTCACTGGTATTGTTAATATCTTAATGCTACAATGGATAAAATAATGTCATCCAGGCCACTAAAAGGATTCCTCAGTGGTTGAGCTGGAAGTGGACTTATACCACAGGCCTCCCTGCTGCTCACACAATCTGTAGGCTCCCCTTTCTCCATTGTCATCTTGGATTGTCCATTCCATCTGTGGAGATTCTGGAACCACATCTGCACATGTGAAAGAACACACTGGCTTTCTGGAACAGCACCCACAACTGAGGAACATCTGTCTCACTTTCTAGGGCTCCCTGTGGGCCTGTGAGGCCTCTATTTACCTTATCCCCAACCTTCAGGGAAGAAGAATTCATTCACAGCTTGTGGAGCAGCATTGGGAGAAACACAGGGCCTAGAAAATCTTGGAAGAACAGGGCAGGGCTGAGAAGGATGGCGCATGCTCAGAAGGAAATGGAAAGGCCTTCCGATGGTTCTGCACTAATGGTGTCACAAGATGATGAGACTACATTTCTCATAAGCCTCTGCACCCCTCCACTAAGAAACAAGAAGAGTGGTATGTCTATTTGCTCACTATTCAGCCCTACTGCCTGGAGAATACATGTAATGCATTGAGATTGGTCTGTATCCAAGTGGAATTCTCATGATCAATTCTTAGCCTGACAAATTCACATTTGAAAGAAATGTGCTAGGAATGGAGAAATTTGAACATTGCTGTTTAATGCTATTTGTCACTATTTTATTTCTATTTTTCTGTTAACTGCTTTGTAGGTATAGAACACACATCTAGGGGCTGGCACTGTGGCATAGCAGGTAAAGTCACTGCCTACAATGTGGGTATCCCATTTGGGCACCAGTTCACATCCCAGCTGCTCCACTTCCAATCCAGCTCTCTGCTGTGGCCTGGGAAAGCAGTGTAGGATGGCCTAGGTCCTTGGGCCCTTGCACCCATGTGGGAGACCCAGAATAAACTCCAGGCTCCTTCCAGATCAGTGCAGCTCTGGACATTGCAGCCAATTGGGAAGTGAACCAATGGATGGAAGACCTCTCTTTCTCTCTGCCTCTCTTGCTCTCTCTGTGTAGCTTTGAATATCAAAAAATAAATGTCTTTAAAAAAAGAATACATATCTATTTGTTACAGATACTTAAAGCACGAGGAAAGTCACAATGACTCTACATTAAGATACTTAAACAACAAACTAATATTCTGTGGCAACTCATATTTCACCCTTGAAAAAGAGGCTTTCTCTAAAGTACTACAGTAATTCATTACCTATCAATGGATCATATTTCCCAGTTAAGAAAACTATCCTAGAGCATATACTGGAATAAAATAGTGGGCCTTAAGGTGGATATACCTCAAAATCACTGTACAATCACAGATCTGCCATTGCCTGGAACGAAGGAACTCATAAGGCCTCTCTGTCCAACCCATACACCATCTATCTGACTACCTAATAAATTTTCATTGTCTAACTGCTGAACCTGAACTTTTCCCTCCATTTGTGATTTCTGCCACCAATTAGGCAAGGAGATCAGTGCAAGGGTTTCATGGCACCCCCACCCCTATTGCTGCTCTCCTTCCAATAGAGATAAGCCTGTATACTATAGTCAGAGTTGGTGTGGGTTTGAACAGGGATGTGAAGGCATACTCACTCTTACCCAACAATTTACCCCTTGTTGTTTCTATGCATAAGATATGGTTTTCCCTGTTCTCTGATCCTGCCTTTGCCCTTCAGTGATTGTCTTCTGCAAATTAAGAAACCTGCCTCTAAATGTTAAGCCTAGATCTCTCCATTTCAGATCAGAGTGGCAATTGCACCTGAATATGTAGTTCTCAAAGTTGTATTCCTTGAAATAGAAAATAATTTGCAGGAATCAAAGAATTAGCTTGAGGGCCAGCATTTTTGTGCAGCAGGTTAAGCCACTCTGCAACAATGTCATAACATATGGTCACAAGTCTGAGTCCCAAATGCTCCACCTCCACTCCAACACCCTGCTAATGCACCTGAGAAAGCAGTGAAAGATAGCCCAAGTTCTTGGGCCTCTGCCATTCACATGGGAAACCTGGATGGAATTCAAGGCTCCTAGCTTTGGCCTGTCTCAACAGATGGAAGATCTCTCTTTCCCCCACTCTTTCTCTGTAACTCTGCATTTCAAATTAACAAATAAATCTTTTAAAATTTTTTAAAATGAATTAGTTTGTTCCATGAAGTAGCTAGTTGATTAGTCCTTTTCTAGTAATTACTGCTCCAGAATGGTGGTAGTCACACACCTCTGCCAGCAGGAGTTGTTCATACTAGGATTGGAGATGTGGATTCCATGAGGAGTTCTAATAAGAGAAAAACTGGAAAGATCATATCCATTTATAGGTAGTTGACCTCAGGCACTCACTTCCTCTTTGTTTTACCTGTACTCTCATTTATTTTTATTTATTTATTTATTTTGACAGGCAGAGTGGACAGTGAGAGAGAGAGACAGAGAGAAAGGTCTTCGTTTTGCCATTGGCTCACTCTCCAATGGCCACTGTGGCCTGTGTGCTACAGCCGGCACACCACGCTGATCCGATGGCAGGAGCCAGGTGCTTCTCCTGGTCTCCCATGGGGTGCAGGGCCCAAGCACTTGGGCCATCCTCCACTGCACTCCCTGGCCACAGCAGAGAGCTGGCCTGGAAGAGGGGCAACCGGGACAGAATCTGGCGCCCCAACCGGGGCTAGAACCCAGTGTGCCAGTGCCACAAGACAGAGGATTAGCCTAGTGAGCCGCAGCGCCAGCCACCTGTACTCTGTATGTAATGAGTAGAGCTCATGATTTTGAGCATTAACTAAGTGACAGGAGTTCTCTGATTTGTACCAAATGCAGAAGAATTAATAGTCCCTCATGTGATGATAAGGGAAATGATGACCCAACAGTAGGATTGACTAATTGAGAATACCATAAGGAATAAAAGCTGAAATAAGTCCTTTCTGATACATCACTAATAAAAATATTTAGGCATATACCTGTAGTGTCTGACCATGCTTGGTTATCCATTAATTTAATTCATGAATATATTTTCAAAGAAAGACATATGAGATAAGACTAATATCACCTTTCTCCACCATCCCCTGCCCCAAATCAATCATTGTACTTCATCCAGTTCTATGCTGCCATCACTTTCTCATGCATTTATATCTATATCTACACATAAATGTGCAGTACAGCTTACATAGGGGAAGTCACATTTTACATGAATTTGAATTTGAAAGGCATTAAAAATGTTACATAAAATTTTGATAATTCAATACACCTGGCTAAAATTTTGTAAATATCATATCACATTCTTTCTTTTTTTTTTTTTTTGACAGACAGACAGTGAGAGAGAGATACAGAGAGAAAGGTCTTCCTTCTGTTGGTTCACCCCCAAAATGGCCACTATGGCTGGAGCTGTGCTGATCCGAAGACAGAAGCCAGGTGCTTCCTCCTGGTCTCCCATGTGGGTGCAGGGCCCACACTTGGGCCATCCTTCACTGCCCTCCCAGGCCACAGCAGAGAGCTGGACTGGAAGTGGAGCAACCGGGACAGAACCAGCACCCCAACTGGTACTAGAACCTGGAGTGCCGGTGCAGCAGGTGAAGGATTAGCCTAGTGAGCCATGGCATTGGCCAATATCATATTCTTAAGCAGCAGAACTGAGGTATGAATATATTTCACTTACCATGAAATTCATCCATTAAGGGTGTACATACAAGCCACCAGCTTCCAGTTATGTGTAACAATCACTACCATTACTTTTAGAATATTTTATCACCCCCAAAATACATAGGGATAGGCATTTGACCAAGTGGTTAAGATCTACCTGGTTACATCCACATTCCAGAGTGACTGGGTTCGAGTACCAGTTCCACACCTGATTTAATTCCAGCTTCCTACTAATGTGCGCCCTGTGAGTACATTGCCCAGTGAGCAATAACTTAAGTAGTTTTGACCCTTTGAGCCATGTTGGAGACCTGGATTGAGTTCTAAGCTCCCTACTCCTGATAAGTTGTGTGGTTTTTTTAAAATATTTATTTATTTATTTGAAAGGCAGAATTACAGAAAGGCAGAGGCAGAGGCAGAGGGAAGTCTTCCATCCACTGGTTCACTTCCCAAATGGTTGCAATAGCTGGAACTGGGCCAATCCAAAGCCAGGAGGCAGGAACTTCTTCCAGGTCTCCCACATGGATGCAGGGACCCAAAAACTTGGGCCATCTGCTGCTGCTTTCCCAGGTACATTAGCAGGGAGCTGGATTGGAAGTGGAACAGCTGGGACTCGAACCATCACCCATATGGGACACCAGCACTGCAGGCAGTGGCTTTACTTGCTATGCAACAGTACCAGCATCTCCCTTGAAGTCTTTAATGAATTAATTAGAAAACAGTAAAAACAGAGAGAGATCTTCCCTCTTCTGGTTCACTTCCCATGGTGGGCTATATTACAACTAGGAGTCAGGAATTCCACCCACACTTCCCATATGATATAGCACTCTATCATGACATGAAAAAACCAACAGTATGTGAATTTGAAAATATTTATCTTTTGTGTTTACTAACTTATTTTAACAATTGTAGATTTTTTAAGAAACTAAGATATTAAAAAAAAACATGGTTATAATTTGAAGTCATGTCTTGCCAAAGAACAATTCTAGAAACTAAGAGCCTGGCGCTGTGGCATAGAGGGTAAAGCTACCTCCTGCAGTGCCAGCACCCCCCATATGGGTGTTGGTTCAAATCCTAGCTGCTCCACTTCTGATCCATCTCCCTGCTAATGTGCCTGGGAAAGCAGTGGAGAATGATCCAAGTGCTTTGGCCCCTGTGACTATGTGGAAAAACCAGAAGATCCTGTCTCCTGGCTTCAGAGAGGACCAGCTCTTGCCATTGCAGCCATTTGGGGAGTGAACCAGCGGATGGAAGATCCTCTCTCCCTCTGCCTCTTACTCTCTGTAACTCTACCTTTCAAGTAAATAAGTAAATCTTTAAAAACTAAAAGAAACTAAATTAAATTATACTTCTTACAAATGAAATAAGGAACCTTGCATCACACCTTTTATGCACTATTGTTCTTAGGTCAAAATTATACATTATTTTAAAGTGTCTAAGAAAAACAAGTATACCTTTTGCAAGCAAAAAAAAAAACTAATGGCTCTGAAAACATCTTTAGTTTGCTTTTACCAACAAATTTGAAACAATATAAGGTGTCACATGAGCCAAAATATATTTGGATTAATTTAATAGTTTTAATTTATGTGAGTCATCACTGATGTATGTCAAATAAAATAGAACTCTTAAGGAATTTTTACCATGTAGGTGCAACATAGAACATATGCACACACACACACATAAGAAACACATATATCATAAGACAGAATAATAAAGCAGTTTCTGTTCGGTGCCATGGCTCACTAGGCTAATCCTCTGCCTGTGGTGCCAGCACCCCGGTTTCTAGTCCTGGTCAGGACTCAAGATTCTGTCCTGGTTGCTCCTCTTCCAGTCCAGCTCTCTGCTGTGGCCCAGAAAGGCAGTGGAGGATGGCCCAAGTGCTTGGGCCCTGCACCTGCATGGGAGACCAGGAGGAAGCACCTGGCACCTGGCTTCAGATCTGCACAGTGCACCAGCTGTAGTGGCCATTTTGGGGGTGAACCAACAGAAGGAAGACCTTTCTCTCTCTCTCTCTCTCTCTCTCTCTCTCTCTCTCACTGTCTAACTCTGCCTGTCAAAACAAAAATTAAAAAAAGCAGTTTCTGTCAGGGCTGGTGCTGTTGCATAGTGGGCTAAGCCTCTGCCTGTGGCACCAACATCTCATATGGGAATCAGGTTTGAGTCCAGGTGTTCCACTTCTGATCCAACTCTCTGCACAAGGACTTGGATCATCTTCTGCTGCTTTCCCAGGTTGCATTATCAGGAAGGTGGATTGGGAGTGGAGCATCTGGGACCCAAACTGGTGCTCCTATAGGATGCTGACATTACAGGAGGAAGCTTAACCTGCTACACCACAACACTGGTCCCTGGGGTCCAGTTCTTCCCACCACTTTTCTTTATCCTTCCCTCTTCTGGGCAAAGGACTTGCCAGATATGAAATAGGTAAACTAGCTCCCAAGGTTTTATTACTGAATGTTATTAGATTGGTAGCCCAGATGGTACCAGGAGATTCCTCTGGGGAGCTTATCTTGGGAGAAGGCTAGGACCACCAGTAATGTTATCAGGGTAGGAGTAGTATTCTATGGTGGAAAATGCTAGGCAGGACAGAATGTGTGCTTCTGAGGCTGCTAAGGGCTGCTGCAGTGCTTTCCCTTCTGTGGTGCCTTGTGTTCCTTAGGTCCCTCTTACATGCATAGGCTAATTTTTAATTTCCTACCTAACACATTGGAGCTGAATTAAGTGTGTCATAGAGAAAAAATAGTTGACAGTTTTGGAAGTATTAGAGGAGAAAGTTTTCAATTGGTAATGTGGAAAAAGATCTGAATACATATGCATTTATTGCCAGACTGATTGCTATGGATTGATCATGTTTTGTCCACTCTGACAGTCATTGGGAGATTGAATCCCAATAATGAGTTATTAGGAAATAGAACTAGATGACATCTTATAATGTTATGGACTAGGTGTAGGGCCTAAATTAACTTTCCAGGTTCTTGCTTTTACTTAGAGAAGAATACTAAATACAGGCCCAAACACAGCATGCAATGTGATAAACTATTTACAAAGTGAGAAACATACACACACCCAAAAGGGCTTAATTAGGAAGAATGGGGCTAAAGAAAGGGAGTTATCATAGCCTGCTCTGCTCCTCCTGAGTCTAGGAGGATGACAGAGAGCTTCTGTTCTTCCTAACTTTTTATACTCTTAGAAAAATGGAAGTGTTGGGGCCCATGCTGTGGTGTAGTGGGTAAAGCTGCTGCCTGCAGTTGAAATTGGAGAAGACCCCTAAAATCTACACTAAAAATGTGGCCCTTAAAGTTCTAGGGTGTCACATGTGCTACCAGAAATTGGGGTGCCATACGATTTCACCATGGGCTTATTACTAAATCCCCAATATTAATAAGCCCTAGAGGCTTCTTGCCTATTATTTAAAGAAGAATTCTAAATATCGGCACAGATAAACGAGGCAGCATGGTACATTTTAAGCTTTTATTTAGTGAGAAAAATGCATAGGAGAGTTGAGAGCTTTATTTAAGAGAGAGGTAAATAGGGGTTCATACCGAGCACCAGGAACCAGCCACATGGAAGAGCATCTAGGCCAGGAAGCCTGGAGCATATGGCCTGAAGGCCATGTGCCCTGGTGGTGCAGGGCTACAGCCAACCCCCTCCTGGCAAGAGTCCAGGGAAGAAGAGAGGGCCAGGCCACACCATGTACCATATTTTAACCCACTTCCAAAAGCGAGTGGTTAATTAACCTGATTGGCCGGTGGGCACCCAAGTGTGGCCAGGTAGGGGAATGAGGCCACACAGGGCCATGGTGAAGGCATCAGTTAGGGGCATGTGGTCACACAGGGGTGTGGTGAAGGCGTGGTCTTCCAGTTCACAAATCTAATCAATTTTAGCCTGTATGTCTGCCTACTTCACAGTGCTGGCATCCTATATGGGTGCCAGTTCATAGCCCAGCTGCTCCACTTCTGATCCAGCTCTCTGCCATGGCCTGGGAAAGCAGTAGAAGATGGCCCAAGCCCTTGGGTCCCTGCATCTGCATGGGAGACCTGGAAGAAGCTCTCAGCTCCTGGCTTCAGATCGGCACAGCTCTGGCCATTGCAGCCAACTGGGGCATGAACCATCGGATAGAAGACCTCTCTCTCTCTCTCTCTCTCTCTCTCTCTCTCTCTCTCTCTTTCTCTCCTTCTCTCTCTGTATAACTTTGGCTTTCAAATAAATAAATGAAACTTTTAAAAAAGAAAGAAAAATGGAAATGTTTACATGGTACAACCCCCATTTCCTGGGTAAGAGGAGGTACTTTCTGGGGAGGGGATCCCTGATTGACAGGAAGATGAATATGAAAACATAAAGTGAACTAGGTGTGACTTCCAGCTCATAAACTTAAAATTACCTATCTAATCTTCATCAATAAGAGGTGATTAGGATAAGTCTTTTCATGTGATTAATGAGTTATTGCCAGAGGTCTACTATAGAAATTACTTTGGGGGACTGGCTTTGTGGTATAATGGGTTAAATTGCAACCTGCAATGCCAGCAAGCCATATGGGTGCCAGTTCAAGTACTGACCATTCCAATTCTGATCTAGCTCCTTGCTATGTGAGAGTGGCAGGGATGTCCCAAGTGCTTGCCTCCCTGCACCCATGTGGAGATGGGGATGGCATTCCAGACTCAGCATTGGCCTCATCCAGATCTGGTCATTTTGACCACTTGGGGCATGAACCAGTGGATAGAGGATCGCTCTTTGTGTCTCTCTGTGTGTGTATCTCTTAACTCTTCCTCTCAAGTAAATAAATATATCTTTATTTAAATATTTTATTTATTTATTTGAGAGGCAGAGTTACAGATAGAGAGAGGGAGAAACAGGGAGAAAGGTCTTCCATTCACTGGTTCACTCCCCATATGGCCACAATGACCAGAGCTGCAGCAATCTAATGCCAGGATCTTCTTCCAAGGTCTGCCATGCGGATGCAGGGGACTAAGCACTTGGGCCATCTTCTACTGCTTTCCCAAGCTATAGCAGAGAGGTGGATGGGAAGAGGAGCAGCTGGGACATGATCCAGCATCCATATAGGATTCTAGCACCACAGGCAGAGGCTTTGCTCCTTACTCTTCAGTGCCAGCCCAGCAAATATATTTTTAAAAAGTCACTTTGGATTGGCCTCTCCTACATTCCTTTTTTTGGGCCACATAGCCTCTGTACCACATCTAAGCCTCTGTCAAAAAGAACACTGCAACCATAGACTGCTCCCAACCTTGGATTTGAGCCAAATAAAGCTACTTTTTTATAACTTACACAATAACTCTATAGTATTGTGTTATTAGCAACAGAAAACAGCATCAGATACTGAGGAAGGTCTATGCTAAGAGTATTGGGTTGTGGGCTTGATGACATCTTTCCCAACTAAGAGTAATCAGGTCACCCCTGGAGAGAAAGGAGGGAGAGAGGACCCTATATGTCACAGCTTCTCTTCCATACATGATGAAGTCTGTATTCTCCCTGAGAATTCGCTCATCCTCACAACACAATTTGGCAAGATTGGCTCTAGGACTGAGCCAAGGAAACTAAATGCAGGGATGAGAGAGCATACTCATAATCCCAGCTGCCAGCCCAGCTCACATCCTGAAAGCTTGAGGGGGTTGTTTCCACACACTCTCCATTTTTCAGCTTCTGAGGTGTTTGGGCATCCTTCTGATGGCTCCTGTGGTGAGGAGAATTCACAGAGCAGCAAAGGCTGAGCCACCAAGGGCCTCTCTTGGGAACAGACTAGAGAAGCTGTGTTTGGCAACACCAAGATCAAAGATCCCATATAGTACTGCAGTGTTGTCTCAGCATACCTGATTGGACAGTTTGTTCAGCTGGTGATTATGCATGACATCAGAAAAGATTCAACCAATCAGAATTGCCCTAGCATAGGGGTAGTCCTTTGGGCAGTTTCTGTTGGGGGACATTCAGCTCAAGTCTAAAGCCACCTCATCTTCCTGGGGGCTGGCTCTCTTGGCAGCAGCCTGTACTGTCATGTCCCTGATGATTCCACCTGAGATCCCTCAATCCCCACCATGTCTGTGATCCTGCTGGGATCTTGTGACCTAGAACTTAGCATCACAGTCACAATTTACTAACATTTACTAAGTCTTGAGCCTTTCAGTTTCATCATATTCTTGGCATACTTCTCTTTTATGTCACTTCAGTATTTTTTATTGTTTTGAAGAATATTTAAAGATACTGAAAAGACTCATTTGCTTCTAGTCTGTATCTTTTTCCTTTAAAATAGATTTCTACTTATTTCTTAGTGATATATAGTAACCCCATTGATGGTATAAGTTGATCTTGTACCCAGGATTCTTGCTTAGTTCTCCTATCAGTTTGTTTTAGGATTATCTCTGTATAGATAGTTTTGTTACTTAAAAATTTATCTTTGGGGCCAGCCACTGTGGCGCAGGCATCGCATATGGGCACCAGTTCGACCCGGCTGCTCCACTTCTGATCCAGCTCTCTGCTATGGCCTGGGAAAGCAGTAGAGGATGGCAAGTCCTTGGGCCCCTGCACCCACATGGGAGACCTGGGAGAAGCTCCTGGCTCCTGGCTTCGGATTGGCAGAGTGCTGGTCATTGCAGCCAATTGGGGAGTGAACCATTGGATGAAAGACCTCTCTCTCTCTCTCTCTCCTTCTCCTCTGTGTAATTCTGCCTTTCAAATAAAAATAAATAAATCTTAAAAATGTATCTTTATACTGTGTTTAAATTTTATTGTTTCATTTCCCTGATTACACTTTTAGTACAATATTGAAAAGAAAGACCCATCTCACATGGGTCTGCTGCCATAGGAAAGAGCTTTATTTCTTTTTTAAAAAAAGATTCATTTATTTATTTGAAAGGCAGAGTTACAGAGAGGCAGAGACATAAGAGAGAAGTCTTCTATCTTCTGGTTCACTCTGTAAATGACCACAACAGCGAGAGCTAGGCCGATCTGAAGCCAGGAGCCAGGAGCTTCTTCTAGGTCTCCCACTCAGGTGCAGGGACCCAAGTGCTTGGGCCATCTTCTGCTTTCCCAGGCCATAGCAGACAGCTGGATCAGAAGTGGAGCAGCCAGGACTCAAACCTGGCACCCATATGGGATGCCGGCACTGCAGGTGGTGGCATTACCTGCTATATACCACAGTGCTGGCCCTTGAGAAAAGAGCTTTCAATGTTCCATGTTAATTTTCCTGTTTTTGGGCCAGCGCTGCGGCTCACTAGGCTAATCCTCCACCTAGCGGCACCGGCACACCGGGTTCTAGTCCCGGTCGGGGCGCCGGATTCTGTCCTGGTTGCCCCTCTTCCAGGCCAGCCCTCTGCTGTGGCCAGGGAGTGCAGTGGAGGATGGCCCAGGTGCTTGGGCCCTGCACCCCATGGGAGACCAGGAAAAGCACCTGGCTCCTGCCATCGGATCAGCACGGTGCGCCGGCCGCAGCGCGCCGGCCACGGCGGCCATTGGAGGGTGAACCAACGGCAAAGGAAGACCTTTCTCTCTGTCTCTCTCTCTCACTGTCCACTCTGCCTGTCAAAAAAAAATAAAAAAATAAAAATAAAATAAAAATAAAAAATAAAAAAATAAAAATTTTCCTGTTTTTGTTCATTATAGACAATCTTAACTATAATAGGGACATTCCTATATTTTACTGCTCTGTTAACAGTTGCTTTTTTATGGTCAGATGCTCAGCTTAATTAATGCTTTTAAGCATTTAGTTTAAATAATTGTGATTTTTCTTTTTGTATTTTTTAGTGGTTTATTTGAAAGAGTGACAGAGAGAGTGAAATGGAGAGGAGGGGAGGGAGAGAGAGAGAGAGAGTTATCAAGCTTCATCAACTAATTCACTCCTCAAATGGCCATAGCAACCAGAGCTGGGCTGAGTTGAAACCAGGAGCCAGGAACTTCATCTGGATCTCCTGTACAAGTGGCAGAGATCCAAGTACTTGGTTCATCTTCCACTGCTTCCCCAGGTGCATTAGCAGGGAGCTAGGTCAAGTATAGATCCAGGATTCAAATCAACACTCTGATTTGGCATCACAATTCATAGCTTAACCCACTGTGCCACAATGCCAGCCATTGGTTCTGGTCCTTTTTCTGTTTTAGGCAGTAGCCTGATTGACAAGATTTCTTTTCAAATAACTATAACGCTTGATATCTTGGGAGTATAGCTATCTTGCCAATGTGGGAAATCTAGTAATGTTTACAAATGAGTAAACTCACAGTGTCCCGGAGCTCAGGACACACCTGGCTGTCCGGCGCACATTTGCTGAGGGCCTCAGGCCATGGCCGGAAGGAGATGGAATAACTGTGGGGTGCCAAGGCAGGACTGGCCAGATTTAAGGCCACCCCTGCTGCAGCCCCAGTGGCACAGTGGCACGCCACGAAGGAGGCCATCTCTGCCCAGCGAATGTGTTAACTCCACGAGGAGCCGGTGAGGGGCACAAGGCGGTTTCCGAGGGAGCGGCGGGAGACTTGACCGACACCCACTCACTCACCTCACAAGATATATGGAGAAACGCTGGAATGAGAGTTCATTGCGGGTACAGGTGGAAAACAACTCCAGGGGAGCAGCTGAACGTCTGTGGCTGCGGCAGCTGGGAGGCAGAGGCCTCTCTCCACACGCGGGTGCTGGGTGCCCACGCTCCTCACACTCGGTTCTCGGGGCGCACTGGGTGGCAGATGAGGGCACAGGCCCAGCAGGTGCTCTGTGGCGGCGCCCCCGGGTTCTGCCCAGGCTTGCAGCAAGATGCAGACCATGGCATTGGGAGCACCAGAGCTGGGGCCAGGTCGGGGAGGCCAGCACTGGAGACCAGGACGCTTCCAGAGAACTCTGGCCGACCTGGTATGCTGGCGGTGTGACTCGGCGCAGCCCGGACAAGTGGTTAAGCGGCCACAGGGAGAGATCTGTTCTAGAACGTTGATGACACAGAAGTTCATTTCCATCGCTGCCGTGTGGCACAGGGTCGGGGAGGCCTCTGCTTCCTGCTCCTGGGCGCTGCCTTCAGCACAGGCCGAGGTGATCCTGTGCCGTGTCCAGGGACGAGACATCGCCCACTGGGTGTCGGGTGTGGGGCCACCGTTGGCATCCAGGCTTCTGGCTGTGTGATTTGCTGCATGCCTCCTTCCCGGTGAAGCCCCCAGCTGGAAGGGGGCCACCTTGGCCCACCCGGGGCCTGGGAAGCACCTGTGGACACCAGGTGGGGGCTCACCTGTGCAGGCCATTCTCACAGCCCACTGGACATGTGCGAGCCGTGGTGGCCTGAGGCCTCTACTCAGGGTCGTCCCAGCCTCAGGCTGACTCGCGCCAGTGGGGACTTCGTTGAGTTTGCATACAACCCGACAAACTGAACTTTTTGGTCAGTCTCCTGTTCCTGTCCAGCCCTGAATTCCTGTAATTTCAGAATGAGGTCAATGTCATCCACATTCAGAGGTCACTTTCCAGAAGTCTCAGGCCAGAACTCCCAGGGATGGCCGGGAGCATCCCCTTAGAGTGAGGAGGGTGGGGGAAGCGAGGAACCTGAGACGGGGGGACCTCAGCCGTGGGTAGGCAGAGCTGGCCACAGACCGTGCCGTGTGCAGTAGGGGCAGCAGTGACGTGTGCAGCTGATGGTGCCGTGTGCAGCAGGGGCAGCAGGTGGGGCCATGTGCAGCTGCCTCTGCCACCTTCTCAAGAGCTCTATCTCCCCAGCCCAAAGCTGTGTGCCCACCTGTCACTGACTCCTAGGCCCCACCCCAGGCAGCTCTGCTCTGCTTCCTGTCTCTCTGGGGTCCTCCTGTGAGTGAGGGCTACAGGCATCCTTTGGCATCCACTAATGTCACACAGCACCCAGGCCCGAGCACAGAACTCCTCTGCTCCTCTGTCCATCTGTCCATCCATTGGGGGATAGCTGCCTTGCTCTGCAGGGTGGGGGCTGGGTCTTGGGGAGACCTGGGCTTAGCTCTGGGGCAGGCACTCTGCTTGGCCCTCATCTACTGAGACATGGCCCTCGCTGGTCCAGATCTGAGTGATGGTGATGTCTTGAGCAGAGTCCAGCTGCTCTCTGGGTTCCTGGGTGAGAATCCCTGAGGTCAGAACGCACCAGCATTTCCTCACCGACCACAGGTTGCCACTGTCCCCTGGTGCTGCGTGTTTTTTTTACTTAACTAACTTACCTGAAAGACAGCTCTACCTGCTGGTTTACTCCCTGAATGCCAAGCCATGTGGGTGCCAGGGAGCCAGGTCCTTGAGCCATCTCCCCGGTGGCTGTCAGTAGGAGGCTGTAACTGGGAGTGGAGCTGGGACTCAAACCCAGGCTCTCTGGAGTGGGCTGTGGGCCCCGCACCCCCAGGCCAAACAACCACCTTGATGTTGTCTTTGGACTGCGAAAAATTTCCATCAATGTGATTCTCACGGAGCACACACAGGGCACAACCAGGGAACCTGACAGACACTGAGGGCCAAGTTTGGTAGTATACACACACACACACACAAGCACACGTACACGTGTGCACACATGCACGCACTGCACACACATGCACTCACATGCAAGCACACATACACACAAAACACAATACACACACGCCCACACACAAGCACACATGTGCATACATGGGCACATGTATATCAACATGCACACACATACATGCACACACAGCACATGCAAAATACATGCATGTACACACACGTGTGCACAGTTCTGTCAGGTCTGGGGCTGGACATACATGGACGACAGAGCTCCTGCATCTTGGCTAAGCTCACTGGGAGCCCCAGGGGGGCGGCTCCAGGGGCAGCAGCCAGTCTGTGATGGATTGGTCACTCAGCTGCAAGGCGGCCTGGTCCTGCCTGGCTCCACAGGTGCTGCCCGCCCATGCTGGGGCTCCTGGGCAGTCGCGGACTGGGAGGGCCACCCGGCTGGCACTGCACAGCCCCTACGTGGCCCCTCCAGAAGGGAACCTGCCCTGACTGGTGCTGCCTCCCCAGGGGCCTTCATGATCCCATTCCTCATCCTGCTGGTCCTCAAGGGCATCCCCCTGCTGTACCTGGAGTTTGCCATCGGGCAGAGGCTGCACAAGAGGCCTGTGGGCGTGTGGAGCGCTGTGCACCCAGCCCTCAAGGGTGTGGGTAGGCCCCTCCCTGGGCACCTGGGAAGTGTGGGCAGTATCGGCATAGAGTGGAGGGGCACAGCCTGCCTGCCCAGAGTAAGAGCCCAGCAGGGGGCGCTGGCCACCTGCTCAGGCGGCCTCCATCTACTCCCACACCCTGCCAGCCCCGGGGGTCACTCATTGACCAGCTCTGTGACCAGGGCACTGGCTCCCTCAGACTTCCAGCCAGGGCAGGGGGCAGGGTCCACTGATGAGAGCTCCTGGGGCAGGAGGCCCCTGCCCTGAAGCCCACGATCCAGGCCTCCCCTGGCTGCCTCTCCTGGTCCCTTCATGCTTGGTTCTGTTAGAGGCAAGCACCTACAGGAGCCCCTGCCCCACCACGTGCGGAATCTCCCCTGAAGCCCCCTCGCCCCCATGCCTGCATCACCGCCATGCTAGCGTCCTTCACGGTCGGGCTGTACAACAACACCATCATGGCCTGGATCTTCTGGTACTTCTTCAACTCCTTCCAGGACCAGCTGCCCTGGAGCCAGTGCCCGCTGGACCAGAACCTCACTGGTGAGCTGCACCTGGGGCCGAAGCCAGGGTCCTGGAGGGGCTGGGGGCAGGGAGCCCCGAGACTCCGCTCCACCCAGGGCAGCCAAGGGAGAGGGAGGCCGTCAGGAGCTAGGGAGCATGCAGCCCCGGGTGCGTGCACGTGTGCTGCTCCCGCCAACACGCGTCACGGCTGCGCCCTGGCAGGCTACACGGATGAGTGCGCGCGCAGCTCCTCTGGACTAATTCTGGTACCGCGAGACGCTCAACATATCTACGTCCATCAACGACACGGGCTCGGTGCAGTGTTGGATCCTGCTGTGCCTCACGTGTGCCTGGAGCGTGCTCTACGCGTGCACCATCCGCGGAATCGAGACAACGGGCAAGGTGCGGGGAGGGCGCCGCGCGGCTGCGGGGCTGCAGGGATGCGGTGCAGGGCGCGCCCTCGCCGGCCGCCCTGAGCCCGCCTCCCTGCCCCGCTGCAGGCCATGTACATGACTTCTACGCTGCCCTACCTCGTGCTCACCATCTTCCTGATCCGCAGCCCGAGGCTGAAGGGCGCAGGCGCCGGCATCGCCTTCCTCTTCATGCCCAACGTGAGTGCCGCCCGCCGCTGCCCACTGCCCGCTGACGCCGCGCTCTCGCTCTGCGCAGGTCACCTGGCTGGACGCGGGCGGGCAGGTGTTCTACTCCTTCTCGCTGGCCCTCGGCGTCCTCGTCTCCTTCTCCAGCTGCAACTCCATGCAGTGAGTCGGAGGTGCAGGGGTCCTGGGGCGCCGGGAGCGGGCCACGCCTCGGTTTCTCCATCAGACCTGGAAACCCGGCCGCCCTCGCGAGAGCGTGCATGGCAGCCCTTGGTGGGGGCGTGCTGGGGGAGGTATGAGGAGTGTGACCCTGCTGACCCTGTGGCACCTGGCTTCCCGGGTGCTGACCCTTACAGAGGCTCCATCTGGCTGGCAGGACAGGTGGCTCCCACGACTCCACCACCTCTTTCCAGTTCCAGACATTCTCCCTACCCCACCCGCCCAAGCCCCACCCCGTGACCCACTCTCCCTGTCCCACCAGCTCTACAGGGCCTAGCGGCTGCTCCGCAGGTGCCTGGGGCTCCGTGGCTCTTGGGAACGATCCCACCTCCAGGTGCGTGCCTGGGAGTGGAACTGTGGGTCCAGCCGGGTCTCCATGGCCGACGGCATCATGTGTGTCGGCTGCACCAATGCCCGGCAGGTCCAGGGGCACCTGAGGCCCAGCTGGGACTTGAACCCAGGGCTCTCCTGCTCCAGAACCAGGGGCGACAGCTGCTCCAGGGGCCCCAGAGCCAGTAGGCTGTGGTGGGGGAGGCATGAAGGGCAAGGGCCAAGGGTCCCTGCTCTGGGCTCCCACGCTGGGCACAGCCCTCTGGCCCTCTGAGTCCTCAGTGCCCGCACCTGCTTGGAGGGGCACAGGTGGACTCCCGCCCAGCCCATTTCCCAGCAGGCCCTGGGCCCTCAGTCCTGGGCCTGGCAGTGGTGCCTTTGCCAACCTCTGCCTGTGGGGTGTGAGATGGTGGTCATCTCCATCAATGGCTACACATCTGTGTAAGCGGCCACAGTGATCTACTCCATCATCGGCTTCTGCGCCACCAAGCGCTATGACGACTGCTTCAGCATGTGAGTGGTCCCACCCCTGCCACGCCCTGCACCCAGTGCCATCCTGGCTCTGCTCCAAGGAACCTCCTGACCCTCATCAATGCCTTCGACCTGCCGGAGGGCAATGTGACCCAGGAGAACTTCGCGGAGATGCAGCTCTGGTGGAATGCCATGGACCCCGTGGCCTAGCCCAGCTCACGTTCCAGAGCTGCGGCATGAACTCCGTCTTCTCGGAGGCAGGTCCCAGGCACCCTGGCAAGCAGGAGGCAGAAGCGCCCCTGCCGGCCCCTCAGGTTGCTCCCTGGGGCTGCCATCCACTTCCCCTTGGTCGCCACGATGCTGGCTGTGGCACATCCTGCTGCTGCTCGGCTCCCCACACACTGCCTCCTCTCTGTTCAGGAGCCCCCAGGTTGTGGGGGTGTCATTACTTCTGGTCCGGCTCCCACAGCGTCAAGCTTGGTGACGGGACGTGGCGTCACCTGTTGTCAGCTGTGTGTCACCTCCTGGGCCCCAGGTGGCTGCTGGCATTCCCCATCGCAGCCCAGGTGCCCTCAGCTGCTCCTGGCTCTGCCAGGGCCGGGCGCACCTGGTGAAGGGGCCCGGGCCCCGTGTACCCTCACCTCCCAGCCCGCAGCTCCGCTTTACCCATGTATCTGGAGCCAACAAGAGGCCTAGGATCAGCCTCATTCTCGCTTGGTGTGGTTTGGTCAGTGGGCCGTGTGCTGACAGGGTGACCAGTGTGGCCGTCAGGGACCGACAGGCCCTGAGTGACTGGGTGCCATCATGCAGGGCATGGAGGACACAGGCCTGGCCTTCATTGTCGTCACAGAGGCCATCACCAAGATGCCGGTGTTGCCACTGTGGTCTGTGTTGTTCTTCCTCATGCTCTTCTGCCTGAGCCTGTCGTCCATGTTCGGGAACATGGAGGGCATGGCTGTGCCACTGCAGGACCTCAAGCTCATCCACGCCAAATGCCCTAAGGAGCTGCTCACAGGTGCATGTGCCGCAGGGGGCCCGGCTGTGTCCCCTTCCCGCCAGGCCACAGGTTGGGACCCGCTCGGCTCTATTTCCCTGCAGGCCTCATCTGCCTGGGGACCTACCTCCTGGCCCTCATCTTCACACTGAACTCTAGCCAGTACTGGCTCTCCCTACTGGACAGATATGCGGGCTCCATCCCCATGCTCATCATTGCATTCTGCTAGGTGTTCGGGATCCTCTACATGTATGGCATTGACAGGTACGAGGGAGGAGGCAGCAGGGAGCTGGGCCAGGGCCAGCCTCAGGGGGCACAGAGCAGACAGCAGTGCAGCAGCCTTGAGTCCCGGGAGGGGGCTCTGCAGGGCCCGCCAGGGGCAGTCCATGCCCCTCTGGCTTCCAGATTCTCCTACACCTAGCTGTGCAGAGCGAGCACTGACAGCAGCATTGGGAGACCGCCCAGAACTTGGGGTATATGAGCATGGAGGCCAGAGAAAGAGCAGGCCCTCTGCCACATGGCTGAGCAAGAGCCTTGTTCTGGGTCCCCCACAGCAGCCTGGGTGCAGGTGCAGCAGAGGAACAATGGGTGGGTGGGCAGTGGGGCTGGGGTCCTCAGCCCGGGGTACCTATGTTGTAGTGGGGGGCTGTTCCTCCCTGGAGTCCAGGCCTTTCCAGAGCGGGGGCTTTCAGCCCCCACTTGGCCAGACATCTGGGCACTCACCTTGCTGGGTGGGGTGGCCACCAGAGAGCAGCCTGAGAAGCTATCAAGGCAAGCTGCTTCTGAGACCAGGTGTGCAGGCACAGGTGTACAGGTACAGGTGTGCAGGCCAGATGTGCGAAGGCCAGGCATGTGCAGGCCAGGTGTGCAGGTACAGGCATGCAGAGGTACAGGTGTGCAGGCACAGGTGTGTGCAGGCCAGGTGTGGGTAGGCCAGGCATGCAGAGGCCAGGTGTACAGGTACAGGTGTGCAGAGTCACAAGTGTGTGCAGGCATAGGTGTGCAGAGGTCAGGTGTACAGGTACAGGCGTGCAGAAGTACAGGCGTGCAGGCACAGGTGTGTGGATGCCAGGTGTGCAGAGGCCAGGTGTGCAGGCACAGATGTGTACAGGCACAGGTGTGTGCAGGCCAGGTGTGAAGAGGCCAGTTGCACAGGTACAGGTGTGCAGGCACAGGTGTGCACAAGCCAAGTGTGCAGAGGCCTGGTATACAGGTACAGGTGTGCAGGCACAGGTATGTGGAGGCACAGGTGTGTGCAGGCCAGGTGTGTGTAGGCCAGGTGCACAGGTACAGGTGTGCAGGCACAGGTGTGTGGAGGTCAGGAGTGTAGAGGCCAGTTGTACAGGCACAGGTGTGTGGAGGCCAGGTGTGTGGAGGCCAGGTGTGTGCAGGCCAGGTGCACAGGTACAGGTGTGCAGGAACAGGTGTGTGCAGGCCAGGAGTGTAGAGGCCAGTTGTACAGGCACAGGCATGCAGAGGTACAGGTGTTCAGGCACAGGCATGCGTAGGTACAGCTGTGCAGGCACAGGTGTGTGCAGGCCAGGTATGTGTAGGCCAGGTGTACAGGTACAGGCATGCAGAGGCACAGGTGTGCAAGCACAGGTGTGTGGAGGCCAGGTGTGCAGGTACAGGCATGCAGGCACAGGTGTGTGCAGGCCAGGAGTGCAGAGGCCAGGTGTACAGGCACAGGCATGCGGAGGTACAGGTGTGCAGACACAGGTGTGTGGAGGCCAGGTGTGCAGAGGTACAGGTGTTCAGGCACAGGTGTGCACAGGCACAGGTGTGCAGAAGCCAAGTGTGCAGAGGCCTGGTGTACAGTTACAGGTGTGGAGGCACAGGTGTGCAGAGGCCAGGTGTGTGCAGATATAGGTATGCACAGGTATGTGCAGGCCAAGTGTGCAGAGGCTGCGTGTGCAGGTACAGGTGTGCAGCTGAGGGGCAGGCCAAGGTACACAGGGTTGGCCATGCTCTGGTAATATCATGCAGTGTGGGTTTGGCCATGCGCCTGGCCCCACAGCTGTGCAGCTGTGCTTGGCACTGTACATGTCTACACGTCCATCTGTGAAAGGCCCGGAGTACAGGGTAAGGCAGCATCTCACCCAGGTCAGCTGACACCATCCCAGCCTCTGTCTCCAAGTTCAACAAGGACATTGAGTTCATGATTGAGCACAAACCCAACATCTTCTGGCAGCTCATGTGGTGGGTTGTCAGCCCCCAGATCATGCTGGTCATCTTCCTCTTCTACTTCACGGTCGAAGTCAGCAAGGAGCTGACCTACAGTGTCTGGGACCCCAGCTACATGAGTGCCTGGGGCCGCCCATGCCGGGAGGGTCTCAGGTTGGGGTGGAGGCCCTGTGTGTGCTCAGGGGAGGGTCACAGGTCAGGGTGGAGGCCATGCATGTGCTCAGGGGAGGGTCGCAGGTCAGGGTGGAGGCCCTGTGTGTGCTCAGGGGAGGGTCACAGGTCAGGGTGGAGGCCCTGCATGCTCACCTCTGGCCTGGTTCTCCCCCAGGAGGAGTTCCTCAAATCCTGGCAGGTCAGGTACCTGCCCTGGGTGTACATGGTGGTGGTCGTCGTGGCTGGCATGCCCAGCTTCATCATCCCCTGCTTCGCCATCTGCAAGCTCATCAGGGGCCACTGCCAGCAGCCAGGGGACCAGCAGGGCCTGGTCAGCACGCAGTCCATGGCTTCCGTGAATGGGGACCTCAAGTACTGAGGGGCCCAGCTCCAGGCTGTGTGTGTGTGTGAGTGCATGCATGCACACATTTATGTGTGTGTGAGCATTTCATACGTGTGTGCACTAGCTTGAATGTGTAGACACGTATGTTGTACATGTGTATATTCATTCATGTGTATGTGATGTTTCTCCATACGCATGCATGTCTACGCACACGTGTGTGTACATGTGAGTTATGTCAGCATTGTATGCATACCTGGATATGTATGTATTGTGTGCATGTATGCCTGTGTGCATACATGTGCATGTTTTATGGGTGTGTGCATATGCATGTGTATGTGTGTACGTGCATCTGTACATATGTAGCTATATATTTTGTGCACATGTGGACATGTGCATTGTGCTTACACGTATACGCACACTGCTTGTATGCACGTGCATGTGTGTGCATATCCAGGTGCACACGTGTTCACACACATATGTGCAATATGTGCATCTTTGTTTACATGTTCATGGCACACACATGTACCATGTGGGCCCAGTCTCCTTGTCATGAACATTGTACAGCATGCCACACAGCCCTGAGTATGTCCCCCAAAGTCAAGAGCTGAGGGGTGGGGAGGCTGCACCTGCTGCCCCCAGGTTGCCATGGATGGCCGTGGAGCCTGGAGTGTGGGCTGCTGACTCGGCCCCTGCAGCCATTCTCATTTCCCAGCCCTCACCCTGTGTCCTCCCCCTAGCTACAGACACTTGACCTAGAGACCCCGAGGTCAGGGTTTGGGCCCTTTTACCAGAAGCCCATTGAGCCTGTGGTGACATGGCCACACACACCCCCATGCCCTGGCCCCACCACCCCTGGCTTAATGAATACTCACCATTTAATCATTGCTTCTGCCTGCCATGGACAGACGCTCTGAGTGCAGCTCAGTGTGGCCCAGCCAGAGGAAGACATCAGCTGTTTTCTTATGGGGCTATTAACTGAATTGTTAGCCAGATGTTGGGAGAGAGGGTTACAGGGTAACTTGGCCCTGGCCCCTGCCACCAAGGATGCTGTATGTCTCCTGGCCCCCCTGGAGCCCAGGGCTGTGTCAGGGTGGATGGCCCTGGGACTTGGCACCAACCTCAGCCCACGCAAGCTGTGCCTGTGGCATCTGCTTCCACAAATGGCCACCTCCACGTTCCGCAGAAAAGCCTGAGTGCTTCCCTTCAAGCGGACTTTATAGAATTCTCACAAGTTGGGCTGGGATGCTGGGGGGTCCCCTTCCTCCCAGAGACCCCGGCCACAAACTCCAGTCCTGCAGTTCCAGCTACCCGGCACACTGCAAACACAGAGCAGGGTGGAGCTTGGACATGTTCTGACCACTCAGCACTCACCCCTCCACTGCCCTGCAGTGCCCCTGGCACGGCACGGCCAGGTGTGCCATCCAGGAGGCTGGCGGTTGTGTGACACCTCCAGAGCACAGTGCTGCTGCTTGGCATCCTTGTCAATGTGACAGACAGGCAGGTTCATGGACATCAAGTGTCCCCATCTAAATAAACCACTGCATCCACTGTCCTCGAGTGTGCATCCAGACGGGCGAGTGTGTCCCCCAGGGACAGTGTGGCTGGCGGTCAGCTCCACTCCCCTGTGGGCTGCAATCAGGATGCTGTCCACAAAGCCACATGCTGTGGCCGGGACCTGCTGGGCATTGGGCAGGACTGTCTGCCTCTCAAAGGCCCTGCTGTGCTCAGTGGGGGTCACCCCAGGGACTCCTGTAGCTCTGGGGAGGGTGTGGGCTCCATTCTGAGGCCCCCAGGCTGGGCTAGGGAGCAGGTGCAGCCCCTGGTACAGGCCACATAGGACTGGCCAAGAAGCCATGGTCAGACTCCCAAGGTGTCAGGAGACAGGTGTGGCCTGAGGACTAAGCCCCCTCCTACGCTGCCCCAGAAGCAGGGAAGCCACAGCCACCACAGCCACATGTGGCCAGGCAACAGCCTTTATCTGCTAACCCCATTGGGAACTGCATGGCATGGGGAGGTCAGGGGCTGCCAGGGTCCTGGATGGAGAGGGGGGGTCCCTGGTGATGGATGTTCTGGGTCTTGAGGTGTCCACATCCTCGACTCAGCTTCACAGGATGTGGCCACCTTGGCAAACTGAGGGTGGGGGAGAGAAGCAGGGACCTCTGACCCTGTCACCAATGAGCATGAGTCTGCATTACCTCAACATCAAAACACTTGTTACAGATAAATAACTAAAAGCCAACTCACCGTGCCCCTGAGCATCCCCAACAGGAGCACACAGCTGTCGCGGGGACAGCTCTCTCTGTGATGGTACCAGCCTGCAGCTGACATTGGACACACTCATGGGAAAGGCTCCAGGGATGCAGGCATAGCCAGGCCCCAGGTTACCAATTAACAGGGCTCCACCGGCTTTCCTTTAAATAAACCAGAGGATGTGACGGAGGGGATGCTTGGGCTCTAAGCCAGCAGAGGGTGCAGGTGCGGTGTGGTCTAGATGCTCCCAGAGACACTGGACCACTATGGCCCAGGACCTTGGCCCAGATCCAGCCTTGGATGCATGGGAGGACGAGAGTCCCCAGTGGGACAATAAGCTCCAGTACATGCTCAGTTGCGTGGGGTTTGCTGTGGGGCTGGGGAACATCTGGAGGTGCCAGAACCACAGTGGAGGTGAGCCTGCCAGCCACATCTGGGTACCCAAGGGACTGGCCTTCCCCACCCCTGACCTCTGGGCAGCATCACTGTCCCAAAAAGCCAGACATGTAGGGCCCCAAGAAGAGCCCAGCCTTGGCATCTGAGCCCTGGGGACTTCAGGGGCCTGCACATGGGGTCCCAGGCCAGCATGCAGCTTCATTCTCAGCAGCGCTGCCCCTCAGTGTGGAGCCAGTCTCCAGGGGGCAATCACCCTGGTGTCCATGTTCGTGGGGGCTGGTGTCTCCCAAGGCTCCTTGCGGGGTGACAGGAGCCCCGGGCTCACTAGCAGTCACAGCACATGGATGCACCCGTGTGGCCCACACGTGTGCACCAGCCAGGGGCTGCTGCCCTCAGGGCTGTCATTGCCCAAGTGCCCCCATGTGACGGGCAGGCCTGGGACGCCCAACTCTCTCCAGTGAGGAACCTGGGGAGACTCCCCAGGGGCCAGGGCCTCGGGGACGCAGAGGTCAGGGGAGGGGGCTTCTCATCAGGGATGCAGGTGAGGGAGGAGTGGCCGCCCCAATGTGCTGCTATGGCACTTGTTTCCAGATGCGGCAAGCATGGCCAAACATGCCGGAACATTCTGTCTTCTTACTCCCCGTTCCTCCCCGGGCTGCGCTTACGGGTGGTCTCACCCCAGCCACTCAGTGCCCATCGCCCATCACTCATAATTTTGTAAAGAGCGCCCCCACATCTTGCACAGCCGCACTCACCCTCCTCGCTCCTGGGCAGTTCCAGGGTCTTCTGAGCTTGTGGCCCTTCCTCATCCTCACGCCAGCTCCTGTTCCAGGTGTCTGCTTGCCCGCTCCACCTGTCTACACTGGCTGTGCCCACTCTACCTGTCTACACTGGCTACACACACTCCTCCTGTCCACACTGGCCACATACACACTGTCCACACTGGCTGCACACTCTGCCTGTCCACACTGGCCACATACACACTGTCCACACTGGCTGTGCACACTCCACCTGTCCACATTGGCTGTGCCCACTCTGCCTGTCCACACTGGCCATGCCCACACTGCCTGTCCACACTGTACACACTGTCAACACTGGCCGCACACACTCTGCCTGTCCACACTGGCTGCACATACTCCACCTGTACACACTGGCCATGCCCACTCTGCCTGTCCACACTGGCCACTTACACACTTTCCACACTAGCTGGGCACACTCCTGTCTACACTGGCCACACACACTCTGCCTATCCACACTGGCCACACAGACAGCCTCTGAGTCTGCCCCACAGTTCTGCCCGGCTGGTTTATTCTCCCATGAGGCTGAGCATGCAGCCAGCAGCAACGCCAACCACACCCAGCCAGAACCTGGGCTGGCCGCTGGCAGCATGCCAGGTGCTCCAATGGGGAGCAGAGGGTGACCACCCCTGACCCCTGTGTCCTGACAGGGGCCTTTTTCATCCCCTACTTCATTGCCCTGGTCTTTGAGGGGATCCCACTCTTCCACATTGAGCTCGCCATCGGCCAGCACCTGCACAAGGGCAGCATTGGGGTGTGGACAGCCATCTCCCCCTACCTGGGCAGTGTAGGCAGGCCACCCCCTTCTCGGCTCCCCAGGAGGACCTGCTCTGCACGTGGGTGGCACCGCTCCTCCCCTGCTGTGTGACACTTTGTCCTCGCTGTCTGCAGGGCTGGGCTGCCTCACGATGTCCTTCCTGGTCAGCCTGTACTACAACACCATCCTCACCTGGGTGCTGTGGTACTTCCTCAACTCCTTCCAGCACCCATTGCCCTGGAGCCACTGCCTGCTGGAAGGCAACAGGATGGGTGAGGGCGTGGCCAGTGTGGACAGGTGACCTCTCCTCTTCACTGGTCCCCGCTGGACCCAGGGACCACCCAGATCCCCATCCGCTCACACACCAAGCCCTGGGCCTCCCTTCCCCATCTCAGCCTCAGAGGGAGGTGAGAGAGCATGGCTGGGCTGGAGGGTGGGGGCCGCTTCAGTGCAGGGTCAGCCATGATGGTGCCCATGCCCCTGCTGGCTTTCGAGGCAGAGCATGCACTGGGCCCAGGCCCTGGAGCTGGCCCGTGACGGGACTGCTGGCTGCAGGGTTCGTGGCAGAGTGCCAGGGCAGCAGTGCCGTGAGCTACTTCTGGTACCGGCAGATGCTGGACATCACTGCTGACATCAGCAACAGTGGCACTGTCCAGTGGCAGCTGCTCATCTGCTTGGTCATCTGCTGGGCTGTGGTGTATCTGTGCATCATCAGAGGCATTGAGACCACTGGGAAGGTGAGAGCAGCTTCCTCCGGCTCCAAGGCCCCCTCCCCATGCTGCCAGTGTTGGCTCGGCATGGGGGAGCAGGCACACTCGGGGCCCCATGGGCAGCTTCTCATCCTGGTGACAGTCTCTGCCCTGAACCGCACTCTGCCAAGGCAGCCATGCCGGCTCTCTTCTAGCGGCCACTGTGACTTCTCTCTGCCCCTCCATCTCGGTGGACAGTGCCTCTCATAGCCACTGCTCCACTGGGTCTGGCCTGAGGAGCCCCCACTCAGAGCCAGCACCTCCCTGGCGGCTCAGGTTTGCCTCTGCCTCCTGACCGTTCCCCGTCTGGTCCTCCTCCTCTGCTCTTTATGCCTCCACTCCGCCTCCTGTGTGGCGGAGGCACTGTCAGGCTTCTGACTCTCGCTGGATCCCAGAGCAGCACCAGGGAGGAGGGCGCACGTAGCTCATGGTCTGGAGGTTCGGGCTCCAAGATGGGCAGCGCCTTCGGTTCAGGCAGCTGGGCGGCTGCAGGGTGGTGAGGGACCACCCAGGGAGAAGAGACACAGGGGCCTCACAGCTCTCAGAACCCATGCTCCCACTGGAACCACCCCTCGAGGCCCTGCCATGACCTCCCCGGACCCTGCCAAGCCACCAATGGGTGGGGTCTGCACCCAAATCCCCCGGCCAAGGTCATGCACCCACTGGCTGGTACCGGATCTCAGGGCCTGTCACGGGCCGTCTTCAGGTGACACGTGTGCCCCACGTGTAGTGGCCTGCATGCACTATCCTCCAGGAACACCCCCCTTTTCCCTTCCACTCCTCTCCAAGCCTTGGCCATGTTCTTACACTTACTTAAAACATGTGATAGAGAGCAGACACTGGTTTCTCTCACAGGCGACTGGCTTCTCAGGGCCTTCCCTTAGGGCCGCTGGGGCACACGGGTCGGGGGTGTTGAACACTCATTGCATGGTCAGGGCTCCTCACACCCCCTGCCCCAGGGCAGCCCACACAATCCAGCAGCCACCAGCCTGAGCCTTTTCCCACGAGGCTCTGAGGACAGAGCCAGTGACCAGACCCTGTGGCTCTTACAGATCATCCTGTTAGGAATGCACTGGGGAGGCCCTGTGGCTTTGGTCTGTGTGGGGATGTGGGGCCGGCCCTGGCCCACCGCTGACTGGGAGCCACCAGGACAGGGGAAAGAGGGGGCTGGGCTGAGAGCCTGAGGTGTGCACAGGAGGACCCAAGGCAGGACGAGGAGCAGCCTGGGGTGGGGGAGGGGGCCTGCCTGTCCCGAGTGCCGGTGCCCACCTTAGCAGACCCATGGGTCCTGTGTAACCATACACCTTCAGAGCTTGACCCAAAGCACCATGCCTGTGTGGTCACCTTGGGCCACATGAGTGGTCACAATGGGGCAAGGCCCCTCCCCCGCTCCTGCAGGGCCACTGTGCATCTGACCTGGCATCTCCTCCAGGCCATCTACTTCACGGCCCTATTCCCTTACTTGGTGCTGACCATCTTCCTCATCAGAGGCCTGATGCTGTCTGGTGTCACACACAGGCTCCGCTACCTTTTCACCCCCAACATAAGTGGAGGGGGACAGGGGGCACAGTGGGCAAGGGAGGCGGGCCTCCAGGTCTCGGCAGGGTTGGGGCAAGGATTTTGGTCTGGGGTGTGTGGACCGGTGCACCTGCAGGAAGTCCAGGTGCTGACAAGGTAGGAGTGTGGGGGAGGGGCCGGCAGGAATCAGCTGTCACCTGGGGCAGAAACGTCCAGCAGGTGTGGCACACAGGACCAAGGGGCTTCTACTCAGAGCCTGCAGCACTTCTAGACCATTCCATTGGTCCAGGATCCCAAGGGGGTTTCCAGGGCTGCTGACCACCACCAGGAGTCGGCTGCACACCTGGGCGTGAGGCTGTCTCCCCAGACACCCAGCAGTGGGCAAATGGGGCAATGGGTGCAAATACCCCTGCCCAGGGGCCTCACACAGTTAAAGCCACTCATGGGAGAGGACAGGGAGCGTGCCCGGGTCGGAGTCAGCTCAGATCTGGTTCTAGGCCCCACCACCGAGTGCCAGCCACACTCTGCCATGGGCCTGACGAAGCCACAGCTTGGTGGCTGCATCGCAGAACAGGGGAGCCGTGTCAGCTACCATGCCAAGCAAGCTCCCTCCTGGCACAAAGTCCTGAACGGTTCTTGGAATCTGTACAGGTCACACCTGGTTATGGTGTGACCCAAAAGGGCCAGGGAATGTTCTAGAACAGCATCTTCTGTGTTCATGTTTCAGAGGCAGATTCTCCAGAACCTGTGGGTGTGGCTGGATGCAAGCCACCCAGATCTTCTCCCAGTCCCTGGCCTTCAGTGGACACATCGCCTTTGCCAGCTACAATCCATCCAGGTGGGTAGCTGCCCCAGCTTGCTTGGCACCCTGGCGATGCAGTGCCAGCCAGCCAGGGCTGAGCTGGGGATGGTGCTGTGGGACCTGCTGGCCTGGGGTAGGCTCCACCTGGTTTGTCCGTTCCAGGAGCTGCTGTGTGTGCCCAGCCTGACTGTGGCCTGGGGCAGCTCTGAGCCTTTCCACAAATGGTCAAGGAGTAGAGTGAGGCAGTGGGGAGGGGCCCAGGCTCAGTGGGTGGGGGCCCTCCAGAGGCCCTGAGTGCTCCCGTGTGCAGGAACAACTGTGAGGACACCATGGTCATCTCCCTGGTGAATAGCATGACCTCCCTGTATGCCTCTGTTGCCATCTTCTCCGTCATGGGCTTCCAGGCCACCACAGACCATGGACAGTGCCTGGGCAGGTGAGGCCGGGCCACGCCATGGGCAGGGGCGGGGCAGGCATGCCAGTGCTCCGAGGACTCTCACTGGAAAAAGGGTCTCAGCAGATGAAACTTGGGTGTGGATGGAGCTGAGGCTGCCCTGGGGAATGTGGGCCCCAAGTAGGGGACAGCCACAGGGGGCAGGAGGGGTGCCCTCTGGAGCCTCTGGGGGGCTGCCACCTGACCCCATGTGCCCAGGGCCTCTAGGATCACACACACTATGCATGCCTCCACTCTGAGATATGCACAGTGCACAGCCCTAAGGCAGCCCCAGGAAGCCGATGCTGCCTGAGCAACCCTGAGGCCCTCCACCCGACCATCCAGACACGTCTCATTCAGGGAGTTGGGTGGGCTGCAGCCTCTGGCACAGGGAGCTCTGCCCCTGCAGAGTACGCATCCCTGGAGGGGGCTTCAGGCACCCAGTGGGTGGGGCAGGGGTCCTGCGGAACCCGTCGGCACCCAGAATGGCCCCCACATGCAGAGTCAATGGGTGGCGCCTGTGCCAATCCCACACCGTTCAGAGGGAGGAGGCAGAGGACAGGCCAGCCATGGCCAGTGCGGTAGGAGCCGGTGCCCCAGGAACACTGTGTGAGCATGTGTGTGCTTCACATGTGTGTGTGTGTGCCTCATGTGCACCTGTGTGCCTCACATGTGTGTGCACCTCACATGTGCTTCACTGTGTGCGCCTCACCTCAGCACCACCCTCACCAGTGCAAGAGGGGCTTCTCCAGCTCCTTCACCTGGACCCCAAGGACAGGGTCCTGTCACGTCCTAGCTGGATTCCCGGAGTTTCATAAAGCATAGCAAGTGGTGGCCATGCTGCACCGTGCAAAGCTGCTTCTCTCTGTTCCAGGGCTCCCACTCCCAGGGTCTCTGCTGACTCTGGGTTAGAGGGTGCTGGGCTGGGGTTCCCACTCCCGGGGTCTCTGCCGACACTGGTGAGGGAGTGCTGGGCTGGGGCTCCCACTCTGGTGGCTGTGCCCACACTGGGGGTGCTGGGCTGGGCTGGGCGCCTGGGGCATCAGGATGAGGCTCGCACTTCCTGCCCTGGCTGCACTTGGCCCTTCTCTGCATGGCTGTGTGAGACCCTGCATCATACAAGGCACCAACATGGAGGGGATCATCACGCTGCTCCTGGACATGGGGGCCATCCCCACGGGGATCCCCAAGGAGGCCCTCACAGGTGAGTGCACAGCTCAGCCACAGGGTTGCCTGCTGCCTCCCATACAGAGCTCAGGGGCCCTGGGCTAGCCCACTCCCCGAGGACAGCCCAACAGCTCCGTGCAGGACATGGGTGGACCTACCCTGACCGTGGCCCACTGAGGCCAAGCTCTGACCCACCTCTGGCAGGTGGGGTGGGGTGGGGGAAAGGGGCAGGTGCAGGCCTCCCACCCAGACCCTGCACCTCAGGGCTGGCCTGCCTGGCCTGCCTGCTCTCAGCCACCTGCTCCATGCTGCAGTCCAGAAGTTACTGGCTGGAGATCTTCGACAGCTACGCGTCCTCCTTCAACCTCATAGTCTTCACCTTCTTCGAGGTGGTGGGGGTCATCTACGTCTACAGCCTGTGGCAGTGAGCTGAGGTCCACGGGGAACCCGGGGGGTGGGGAGGGCCCCGCAGCGCCAATGAGCCCAATGTTTGTGCAGGTTCTGTGATGACATTGTGTGGATGATGGGGCAGCAGCCAGGCCTCTACTGGCGGGCGGTGTGGCTCGTGGCCAGCCCCCTGCTCCTCCTGAGTGTCTTCCTGGCCTACCTCGTCCTGCTGGCCCAGAGGACACTGAGCTACCAGGCCTGGAACCCTCAGCACGTAGGTTCTCCCACGGGGATCAAGGGGCTGCAGTGACCTGCAGGACTGGAGCCTCTCGAGGGCCTCAGAGCAGTGTCCAGACCCTGGAGACATCGGTCCTTCCAGCCCGCACTTTCCACGTGGTGTGGGGACAGGCAGCCAGGGAAGTGACAATTCTAGTGTCTGGGAGAGGTCAGGAGGCAGATTGGCGAAGGGTCACTCCCTGCCTGGTCCACACAGGGGACCATGTAACACCTGGCCTGGGCCGCCCCTCCAAGTGAGCACCAGAACCCCTCAGGATCCGCCTGGGGGAAGTGAGAATTTTCTGCTTTATCCCGGGGTCTCAGACCACACCTCACCTGTCCACAAGTGTTGGAGGCCAGTGGGTGGGGACCACATGTGCCTGCCTTCTCTGAGGGCTTCCACCCAGAGGGAGCCTCAAGCCCCAGCTCCCTCATCCCTGATCACCCACCCAGGAAGCTGCCCTCCTGTAGTAACAGGGAGGACTGGGGCTGCCTCCATGCACAGGTGGTCGGGTCAGCCTCGCTCTGCCCAAGGCCTGGGGTCTGGAGCCAGAGGTCTGACCCCTACAGGCTGAGCTTGCTCTCTCTCTTGTGCCCCCTGCAGGAGCAGTTCCCCTCCAGGCAGGAGAAACTCTACCCTGGCTGGGTGCAAGCCATCTGCATGCTCCTGTCCCTGCTGCCTGCTCTGTGGGTCCCGGGCATCGCACTGGCCCAGCTGGTGGCCAAGTGTAGGAGGCAGCAGCAGGATGAGTGGCTGGACAGGAGCCTGAGGCTGCAAGACAGCAGGGCCCACTGAGGGGCAGGGATGGCCGTGGGTGACTTCATCACACCCTGACACCGACTCTGCAGGACCCTTGGCTCCCCACGTCTTGGGCCTGCTCTATCCAGGGTCCACTCTGCCCTCAAATGGGAGGCAGAGTCCACCCAGGGGCACACCCAGGTCCTGGCTGCCATGGGAGGCCCTCTGCGACAGTGCTGCCCACACAGCCTTAAGTTGTGGTGATGGACAAAGGGCAGGCGTGCTGATGGCAGGCCAGGCCCTGCACAGCTTCCCTGCCAGGAATCCAGCCCCAGGCTGACCCCCAAGTCCAGCCCAGGATAGGGGGCAGGAGTCATCTGCACACATGTGAGGGGGACACATGGGTGCTGGGAGCCCAGCCAGGGAGGACTCAGAGACACCGCCAGTGTCAGCACCCATGCTCGAGGGCAGAGGCTGCTGAAATCAGATTTCCTACCATGGGGCCTCTCGGCCACTCCCTCCCGGTCCCCAGCCGCCCTTCACCCATCAAGCACCCAGGCAGTCAGCCCCCACCTGCCCACCCCACCCCCACTTCCTTCTGACCACTGACCTCAGCCTCACACTGCCAGACCAGTACCCACAGAGCCCCTAGCCTTTTCCCGGTGCCCTGCAGAAACACACAGCTGGCCACACCCCCTGTGGCACCTGGCAAGGCATGTGTGTGTTATCACCCAAGGAGCATCTGTGCTGGGAGCAGCTCTCGCCACCACGGGTGTGACCAAGGCCCGGCTGCAGAGGAGCTGAGAGCTAAACACCTGCTCAGCCCCAGCGCTCCATGCACGTCTGAGTCCACAGTGGGGGAAGCTGGCACTTAGCCCTCCATCATGACACCCCCTCCCCACGCCATGCTGAGACAGGTGGCAGTGAGCATGGGGTGTCATACAGGGGAGCCCATACCACAGGGGGCATCCCAGGGCTCAGCCCCGTCTTGCTAGCTTGGACATCACTGCTGACAGCAGCTCTGAGCAGACAGCCGAGGGGACAGGAGCTCGCGGGACCCACAGGCATCTGCCCACTCTCAGCTCTGCCCTGCGGTATCCCTTTGGCCAGCCCCCCTCATATGCTGTAGAGACCTCGTGGTTCATGATCTGCCCTCTGCACAGTGGACAGTGCTGGCAGGGCCCCCACAGGGCTGGAAAATGAGGGCAATGCTGTCCCGATACTGCCATTGTGGCCTGCAAACCCTACCACTGCCCTGAACAGCTCCGGGGCTGCCCTTCCTGACCACACCTTGCCTGGCCACCCTGTGCCCAGGAGCTTGGCCTGGTGGGGCCCTCGGGGGTGGGCGGTGGTGGTGTCAGAGCCCTGGTTCAGTGGCCAAGAGGGAAGGGGTGGGGCTTGGGGACAGAGACCCAGTGAACACCCAGCCTCCAGAAAACTCAGCCATGGATGTGTGGACAGATGGACACTCATGTGAATGTGGACATGGCCCAGGGGCTGCAGAGGGCAATGGTCGACCAGCATGACACCCCCATGGGCATGAGCCCTCCATGTGATATCCCTGACTGGCAGGGGCTGGCACAGGAGCAGATGCTGCCCTCATGTGGCCACAACAGAGGAGTCCACAGAGGGCCCCTCCCTCCTGGACATCGTGTTCATGGGCAACAGCCTCCAGGGGCAGACAGGGCCACCACCACCACAAGGTCACCCAATGGGGGACTACAGTTAGCACGACCAGGAGGGGGCACTGGGGAGCAGGGCACAGCCATCTTGTTTTTGGGGGGGCACTATCCCTCACAGTCACAGCAGCCCCCACAGGTGACTGTGAGCCCGCCCCCTGGGGGTTCCGCCCCTGTCTCCCTCTCCCTGCCCTGCCCCTGTCAGGAGCTGCTCACTGCGAAGGCCAGAGCTTGGGCAGCAAAGAGGCTGATGCCGTTTCACCTGTGGGGATCCTGTGTCCACAAAGTGGCCACTCAACACTGCATCCCCTGTAGGCACTGGCTGGAGTCCTGGCTGCCCTGCTCCCGCCCAGCTCCCTAATAGCCTTGGAAGGCAGCAGAGGATGCCCAAGCACCTGGGCCCCTGCTACCCATGTGGGAGACCCAGATGGAGCTCCTGGCTCAGTGTTGACCATGGCAGCCACCAGGGGAGCAGGTGGATGGAAGCTCTCTCCCCCTCCCTGTCGCTCTCAAATGAACCAATAAATCTGTGAATTATGAAAGCTCAGCTTTTCCAAGGTTTGGCAAACTCAGTGAAGCCTGAGAACCTGAGTGACAGTACAGCAGGGCCTGGGGTTCCCCATGGGCACGGTGGCTTAGTCACCAGGATGGTCTGGGGTCCCCTGGGCATGTTGGCTTAGTCAACTGAATGGTCTGGGGTCCCTGTGGGCATGTCGGCTTAGTCACCAGGATGGTCTGGGGTCCCCTGGGCATGTTGGCTTAGTCAACTGGACGGTCTGGGGTCCCCATGGGCACGTCAGCTTAGTCACCAGGATGGTCTGGGGTCACCATGGGCACGTTGGCTTAGTCACCAGGGTGGTCTGGGGTCCCATGGGCACATCGGCTTAGTCACCTGGATGGCCTGGGGTGCCCTGGGCACGTCAGCTTAGTCACCAGGATGGTCTGGTGTCCTCGTGGGCACGTTGGCTCAGTCACCAGGATGGTCTGAGGTCTCCCTGGGCACATCAGCTTAGTCACCAGGATGGTCTGGGGTCCCCTGGGCACATTGGCTCAGTCACAGGATGGCCTGGGTTCCCCTGGGCACGTTGGCTTAGTCACCAGGAAGGTCTGGGGTCCCTGTGGGCACATCGGCTTAGTCACCTGGATGGTCTGGGGTGCCCTGGGCACATCAGCTTAGTCACCTGTATGGTCTGGGGTGCCCTGGGCATGTCGGCTTAGTCACCAGGAAGGTCTGGGGTCCCTCTGAGCACATCGGCTTAGTCACCAGGATGGTCTGGGGTCCCCTGGGCATGTCGGCTTAGTCACCAGGACATCTTTTGAATGCAGCAGCAAAGGGGCACATCCCGTGCCATAAAACCCAGCACGAGGTGCCAGGAGTCCTGTCCAAGGTCCATGTCCATGACCCCATCTGTGACATCCCGTTAGGTTCTGGAATTGCTCACAGCAGCTGAAATGTCACACAGGTGCCTGCTCTGCCAGGCTTCAGGCTGCCCAAGCCACCCCTGTGGCTGAGGCCACTCCTTCACCAAATCCCCCCCAGCACTGCCCTTCCTGCTCTCAGTAGGGTCCTCAGGTCACACCAGGCCCCCTGTATGCTGGGGCCTGCCGGGGGAAGGGGGCTCCCTACTCATCCTCATCAGGCACTAGGCAGTGCCACGCTGCCTGACAGATATGTGGCTCCAGCACGTGAACAAGACTCCCCCACAGCGGCCACGTGTCCTCCTGCCCTGGCATCTGAGGACGGGAGGGGAGTCCACACACACTGCACCAGACACTGGCTCCAGAGGACCACTGCAGGGACGGAGGCAGGGACGGGGCAAGGGGAGGCCTGGGGGGGGGCTGCACAGTGGACACCTTGGGTCAGGAATGCTCAGCCTGGACTTTGGATGAGGGGGTGGGTAGTTTGCTGCTCCCAGGTACATGTGGGTCAGCGCCTGGGGCCTCCCCTCACTCAAGCTGGGCAGCTTAACCAAGCACACAGCACAGGGCTTCCCTTGGCAGCCCTGGATCACTCGGGGGTGATGAGCAGGCCCGGGGCAGGGCACATGCTCACAGGTCCATGGCCCATGGCCAGGTCTTCCATGAGCTGCCTCCTGGCTGTTCATGACGGGGTCTTGAGAGGACTCGGTGGTGGGCTCTGCTCCCCTGAGGACAGCAGGGAGGGGACTGACCTGAAGGAAGAAGGCCCCAAGGACAGGCCCTGCCCTGTGTCACAGATGACCCCTCCCCCGACAGCGATGTGCCCGGCTCCTCCAGCCTCAGTCCAGGATGCTCTTGAAGGCTGCGGTCAGGGCCGGGTCAGCTGCAGCCTCCAGGGCCTCCCAGTGGACGTCGCCCAGGCCCAGCACAGAGGCACCCAGCAGGCCGGGCCGCTGCGCCTGCTCGTAATTGAGCATGCTGAACAGTGTCCTGATGTGTGAGGTCCAGGACTGGGCCTGGGGCACACAGGATGCAGCCTCAGGGGGGCTGTAGAGGGCAGGCAGCCACAAGCCCACCCAGCTTCCCAGGGTCCTGGGAGAGCCCACTGCAGAGCTGGCCTTCAGCCCACTGGCCGGGCCCCTCAGGGTTCCTGTCACTGCACCTCAGGAACCCTCACCCAGCAACACATGTGACCCTCAGGGATGCTAGCCATCCATCCACCTCCAGCTGAGCAGCTGCCTGGGGCTGGGGTCCGCAGCACCCCCTGACAGAGGCCAGGTCCTTGGAGTGACTGCAGCAATGTTAACTAATGACAAAATCACCCCACCGTGGCAGAGGCACCAGCAGCCATGGGGGCAAAGCCACAGAAAGAGCCACAGGGGGCAGGGGGAGCCACTGGACGAGTCCTGCGGTCCTCAGGGGGCAGCGACAGCTGTTCTTTCCTCCCCTCCATGCGGCGCCACAGCAGGATTCCGAGGGCCCTGGCCAGTGCCCCCTGTGGGCTCCCAGGCCCAGCTGGGCACCTCCCCCAGCTCCTCGTCCACTCACAGCAGGACCCGTCTTTGAGCACACAGGCACAAGCCTGTGAGCTTTTGTGTGGGGCAAGACGGACGCCAGGTCACCTTCTCCCTGCAGAATGTTCTGGCTCCCACCACAGAGTCCGGGTTCACAATGGGCCGCAGCCCACTGGGCTTGGGGATGAAGCACAGTCTGGCCATGGGCAGGGCCAACCTGGCCTGCTGCTAGACCTCTGCATCCGACAGCTCCTGCAGCTGCACCGGCTCCAGGTGCTGCCTTCAACACACCTGGGGCTGGGGTCAGGGCCGGGGTGAGAGGGGGTCAGGGCCATGGGCAGGGCCGACCTGGCTGCTGCTGGACCTCTGCATCTGACAGCTCCTGCAGCTGCACCGGCTCCAGGTGCTGCCTGCAACACGCCCCTGGGCTGGGGTCAGGGAACTTTGGTCCCCGTGGACACAGCACACTCTGTGGGGTGGGGCGAGGGCTACAGATGCCCTCACCCACCACAGACAGCTCCCAGGAACCCCCACATGGGGGCCCGAGGCTCCCATCCCACACTTGGCATGACTCGGCGTAATCAGTCCTGATCCCTCAGTCTGACTCAGCAGAACCAGGAGCCAGCATCCCCACCACTCAGGCCCCATCCCCTGATGTCACCCCCACCAAGGTCATCCAGAGGGGACGCCTGTACCCCCAGGTGTCCCTGCAGGAGGGGTCTCTGCGACTCACGACCCAAGTCCCTCAGAAGCGCCCTGAGGGGACTGAGCCCAAGCATGAGCATACAGGGCGCGGGCCAGCACAGGGTCTCTGCAGGCCAGCACAGGGCTACCATGGGCCAGCACAGGGCCTCCCCTCCGTGGGCCAGCACAGGGCCTCGCAGCCTGTGGGGAGCCGGGACACGGATGCCCCACGCGGTACCTGATGCCCAGGCTTTGCAGCCTGCTCCAGACGCTCCTGCGGTAGAAGAGGAGCTGGTTCTTCTGGAACGTGGTCTCCATGATGTAGAAGAAGGACCTGAGCAGCCCCACCACATAGATGTCCAGCAGGCAGAACAGGAACCTAGCCAGGATCCCCTCCCTCAGTCTGTGCTCCATGGCCGGGACGTGGCCATGCCCTGGAACGAGGCAGACCCTGAATGTGCACCCTCACGAGGCAGCCACGGTGGGAGTGCAGGGCATGAGGGGCCCTGCAGTCCTGAGCTGGCTGCCCTGGCTTTGGTGAACATGTCGCTGCACGTGCACTGGCCCCTGGCATCCCATCGCACACGCGGCTCACAGGCAACGCTCGGGTTGGCACGCAGAGCAGACAACATGGAAAGGGCTCCCAGGTGCGGCGTCAAACTCACAGCCTCCAGGCAGAAGACCAGGGGCTGGCGGAACACACAGCATGGTTACACGGCTGGACCCCTGGGGGCCCTGGCATCAGACCTCGCAGGCAACTCAGGGCCCACCAATAACCGGTTCAAGAGAAACTGGGGAGGGGCTGGGGCAGGGCAGACCCTGATCATAGGGATGGCGGCTGGGTGAGCAGGGACAGTGGCCAGAGTCCAGGTCCCTGCTCAGGAGAGCCAATGGCACTGGGCCGGGTTTAATGCCCTCAGCCACCCACAGGTGGCTTACAAGGACCCAAAGGCAGAAGACGGCAAAGCCCGAGGAACGGGGACACCAGGGAGGCAGCGGTGACAGCGCCGGGGACCTGGAGGCTACTCCTGGCTCCTGGCTCCTGGCTTTGGGGACCGCTGCAGGCGTTTCAGTGGTGAGCCAGAGGATGGGCGCTATCTCACCGTCTCTCTCTGCCTCTCAAAGAAATGATGAGCAGCACACTCAGGCCAGCCTCTCCCTAAACACCGTCCAGTGGGCTGGAAGTAATGGAAACCTCACCCGTGTGTGTGGCTGAGCTGCAGCTAAGCCAAGGAACCCGGCAGAGTAAAAACCCAGGAGCAAATGGCACCGCGGTTTCACACCCAGCCGAGGATGGTGCTGTGGAGCGGTCAGCTGAGCCGGGAGGTGGCAGGGTGCAGGAGATGGCCCCCCGGGGCCGAGGCTCGTGTAGCAGCCAAGGGTCCCACCATGCGCCTGCGCGGAGACTGAGAACTCGCCACCCCACGTCACCCCTGCAGTCGACCATGATGAGCGGGCAGAGCTGACCCTCGGGAGCCCGGCGCAGGAGCCGTAGGATACCACCCAGACCTCATGGTTCAACCGTCCCCCTGTGCAGGCTCTGCCACCTCAGAAGTCACCACAGAGGGACCGGTGCTGTGGAGTTACAGGTTAAGGACCGCGTGCAACGCCGGCATTCATGTGAGAGCCGAGCGCCAGTCCTGGCTGCTCCACCTCCCTGCTAATGCTCCTAGGAAAGCAGTGGAAGATGGCCCCAGTGCTTGGGTCCCTGCACCCAGGTGGGAGGCCTGGAGGAAGCTCCTGGCTTCAGCCTGGCCCAGCCCGGGCAGTTGCAGCCATCTGGGGAGTGAACCAGCAAATGAAAGCTCTCTCTCTTTTCCTCTCTTTCAAAATAAATCAAATCTTTTAAAAAGTAACTGATATCAAAATAACTGCATATTACTACATAAGGTGCAGCCAAAGCAGTACTTAGAGGCTAATGCATAGCCACACATCCACCATCAGAAGTTTATAGAATGACAGGAAAGCCTGAAAAAGGCATTAGGAAGAAGATAAACAGAAATCACTGAAATTCAAAACAAAGGCTCAAGAGAGGACCCCATGGGGACAACAGAACTCAGTCACTCTGAAGGTCAAAGGGCAATGGGGGAGGGGTGACAGGAGGCTGAGCCAGACAAAGAGCCACACACAAGAACACAGGGCCAGCCCTCAGGGAGGGGAGGAATCGGCAGGCAGCACACAGCGGCCTGGGTGAGGCCATTGGGCCGACGCTGCAGGCAGAGCAAGGGAGACAGGGTCCTCGCAGCTGCAGCAAGAGGGACCAGAAACAGCCCAGCACCAGCAGCACCACCTCTCCCATGCACAGCCCACACTGGGAAAGCCGGCCCATCCTGCCCCATGCAGCAGGAGGCCAGCTGGCCTGGCAGAAGGCAGATCCCCAACCCCAGCATCTCTGCTCCCTCCGCGAAGGCGGTAGAGTGGCCACTGCCTGAGCACACAATGTCTGGGTGGGTGCACAGAGCAGTGCTGGGGGTGCCCGGGGCTGATGTCACGCCTCCCGCTGTGGGGGCATTTCCACAACACAAGGACAGAGCGGTCACTGCATATCTTGGTTTCTTGGGGAGCCTGGCAGGGTATCCACCCCAACAAGCCCTCCCCATCGGGCCCTAGGGAGGCGGCCATCTGACTCAAGCCCCACCTATCCAGGAGCAGTCCGGGAGGGGGGCCTGAGCTGGCAAGACACTGCCACAGTCCCCTGGAGCTCAAATGGGAAACATGATGGGGGCGCTGGCTCAGCCACCCAGGGAGCCAGGGCAGGAGCCCCATTCCCTCCTCCTGGGCAGCACTCACAGGAAGTCTAACCTTGTTCCTCTCCCCTGCCCAGCACATGACCGGACATCCCCCACCCCACCCCATCAGCAGGGGACCTTCCAGTCCAGGGGGCACGGGGCAGCCTTACCCACCACCCCCTCAGCTCCCAGCTTGGCGCTGGCCGACGCCCGCTCACCTGGGCTCTCGCACAGCCAGGTGCAGTCCTGGCACCCTCACCTACCAGGTCAGCTCCCGCAGGGAGAGTTTGGAGTGCTTCCCCAGCGAGATGAACCTCTTTGTATTCCTCGGGAGGGAAGCTTGTTGTGCCTGGAGACAGGCCGGCAGGAACTCGTGCACCTGCCACGGGCTGCTGTGCTGCTGCAGGAGCCGCACCAGGCGCCAGGCGCCAGGAACCCGTGTCCTCCTGGGGGTCAGCGGCCGGCCTTGGGGACCGCACCTGTGTGGCCGGCCCCCGCAGCGGGCAGTGCGTCCGGAGGAGCGAGCCGTAGGGGCACCGCGTGTGGTTCGCAAGCAGCTTCCGGAACAGGGGCCGCGGCCTGCGGCTACCCCTGGGACTCGGCGTCCAGCCCAAGAAGATGGCCTCCAACAGCCTTCGGGCGCCCGCCAGGCTGGGCCGCAGGGAGCTCAGTGGGAAAGATGCGCGCAGCCGCTCGCCGTCGCCCAGGTAGTAGAGGAAGTGCTTGGTCTCCGCGAACACTTGAGCCTTCGGACGTGGTGACCACCGGGCGGCGGAGTGGCCGGGCTCCCGCTTAGTCCACACCCGTGGAAGCCCTGGAACGCGTGGTCTCCGAACACTCCGCAGGCGTCACCGCGCAGGCCCGGGACACGCCCACGCCCCGAACTGCGGGCGGGCGAGCCCAGGGGAGCCCAGGCCTCGCCACCGCTGCTGTTCCGAACCCATCGCGTGGCCGCGGGGCCCGCCTGGGTCCCACAAGCGCATGGTGCAGGAGGGCCGGGCCTGGGCGACAGGCGCAGAGCTCCTACAGAGGCGGCCCACACACCTGGTAGGCGCAGCTCGGGGCCACCAGCACGTAGAGCACGCAGCGCACCAGCAGGTGCATGAGCATGTTGCCCACGCGGCGCAGCAGCAGCCCCCACGCGCCGCTGTCGCGCAGCGTCTCAGTCACCGTGTTGGGCAGGTAGCTGCTCACGCAGGTGGTGAAGGCCCAGGGCAGGCCTCCGCGGGCGCCGTCCAGCAGCACGAAGCTGAAGGCTAAGTCTCGGCCTGCAGTGCCAGTATCCCATATGGACATTAGTTCATGTACCAGCTGCTCCACCTCAGATCCAGCCCCCTGTTAATGGCCTGGGAAAACAGTGGAGGATGGCCAAATACTTGGGCCCTTGCACCTGCGTGGGAGACCTGGAAGAAGTTCCTGACTCCTGGTTTTGGACTGGCCCAGTTCTGGCCATTGTGGCCAACTGGAGAGTGAGCCAGCAAATGGAAGACCTAGTCTCAATAATTCTACCTCTCAAATAAATAAGTAAATCTTACAAAAAATTAAAAATGGAACAGAGATGGCCACAACAGAATGTTCTAGGCTAGGCCAAAGCCAGGCACTCCATCCAGGTCTCCCACATGTGTGGCATAGGTCCAACACTTTGGCCATTTTCCAAACTAGGACCAGAATTATAGAGGGGACATAAATCAGCACTCCAATAGGGGATGTCGGCACTGCAAGTAGTAGCTTAACCACTGTGCCTCAAAGCCAGCCCCAAAACGATTCCATTTGAAGTCAAATGTACAACATCATACAGATCTAGTTGAAATTTAGACAATTCTTGTACAAAATAACTACCCTGGACTTAACACAAATTTATCAGCCTGGAAGTAATGAGGAACAGTTGCCTCAGATTTTGCCCCCTCACCTTTCTGTTCATATATCTAGGCCATCCTGTAACAGCCCTCCTCCCAAAGATGTCCATATCTCCTGAACCTGTGAATGTGTTAGCTTACGTGGCAAAACAGACCGCAAGTGCGATTGTGTCTAAGTTCTTAGGGTAAGAAAATTAACCCAGATAAAGTAGGTGAGACCATTCTCAGTACACGAAGTCTTTACAAGTGAAGAAGCTTTGCTAGCTGTGGTCAGAGGAACAGTGGACTGCAGAAGGACAATGAGATGGTGGAGAAAGCCTCCAGTCAAGGAATGCAGGCATCTTCCAGCAACTCCCAAAAGCAAGCAGATTCTCCCATGGAATCTGTGAAGAACTGTGGCCAGCAAAAGGAAACTCAGGCAGCGAGGATTGCCTTGAGCACTAATAATGAGCATTTGGTGCCAGGAGTGCTCCCCAGATACTACCATAACTGAAAAGGCCCTCCCAGACTTTCAATGTCCCTGAGGTAGTGCAACCCCGTCCTAGCTGAGAATCACTGCATTCATGAAGAGCGACTTGTCAGAAACATTGAGAATGAATAATCAGATTCTAAGACTGAAATTCAAATATTCTGATTGATGTTAATAATTACTTTTAATGTACTCATAGGCCTTATTTTCTATTACAAATAAAATATTCAAAATTAACACACATCATATTATTTATGTACTTCAATGAAATACATGTGGCAGGCAATTTTATTCCTAACTTTCTGATCAATTTCCTTACCAGGTCAGCCATTCATAACCCATCACTAGAATGGAATCTACACTTATCTTAGCCAAAAGCCTGAGAAGCAATTAGAATGGAATCTAATGGAAGCCAAAGGGAGATATATTTTTTGACTCTAAAGAATATATGGTGGGAAATGTGGCACCGCAGATAAAGCTACCATTTGGGACACCTGGTCTGTCATATATATTCCTTCTATACCTAATGTGGGGAGGGTTTTTATAATTAAGAGGTTTTAAAATTTTTAAGGTTTATTTTTTATTTACTTGAAAGTCAGAGTTAGAGAGAGAGAGGGAGAGACAGAGAGACAGAGGGGTCCTCCATCTGCTGGTTCACTCCCCAAATGGCTGCAACACCTGGCGCTAGGCCAGGCTAAAGCCAGGAGCCAGGAGTTTCATCCAGGTCTCCCAAGTCAGTGCAGAGGTCCGAGCAAAACTAGGCCATTTTGGAATGCTGGCTCAAAGTTTTAGCTGCTCTGCTTCTGATATAGGTTTGTGCTGATGCACCTTTAGAGGCAGCAGATGTTGCCTCAAATGTCTGTGACCTGACCCTGACACCCACTGCCAAAACCCAGATGGAATTCCAGGCTTCTATCTCTGGCCTAGCCCAGCAGAAGCAGTTACAGTCATTCATGGACTGAAGAAGAAGTTGGAAAATCTGTCATTCTGCCTTTCAATTATATTAAAATAAACATTTTTTTAAAAAGAAACACACTCATTTAAAACCATTTAAAAATAAATTCAGTATGATGAACTTCACTCTCAACAGTATGATTTTGGTATTGTGCTAAATTATAATTTCATATATGAAATACAAACTGGAAGATTTTACTGTAGGGGCTGGCACTGTAGTGTGGTGGGTTAAACTGCCACCTTAGAAACCAGCATCCTATATGGGCACCAGTTTAATTCCAGGCTGCTCTGCTTCTGATCCAGCTTCCTGCTAATCCACCTGGGAAGGATGAGGAAGATGAATTTGGTCTGGCCCAACTCCTGCTATTGCGGCCATCTGGGGAGTGAACCAGTTGATGGAAGATCTCTCTCTCTCCTTCTCCTTCTGTAATTCTGCCTTTCAAATAAAATAAATAAATCTTTCAAAAAATAGATTTTGTTGTAGTCACCTAAGGAGTTAAGAAGGAATAATGCTTTGATATTTCAAAGATGAATAATTTTTTAAATAATAAGTGACATAATATATGTGAGGGCTTCAAAAATTTCTTCAAAAAATGCAAATTGAAAGGGAGGGTAGAGGAGGAAAGTGTCACTATGTCCTTAAATCTGTATATATGAAATATATGAAATTTGTATAACTTAAATAAAATTTTTTTAAAAAATGCATATTTTCCACAAATTTATTGATGGAAATTTAACTTCTGTTAATGTATTTGTATCATCCTATTTTTATGGTTTTGCAAATAATGAGACTTTAGGGAACTTTAAAGAGCTTAGAGGGAAAAGGAGAGTCGGTCAGTATCAGCACTTCAAAACTCTGCCAAAGAAGGATTCCATGAATAAACAATAATTTGGGGCTTGGTTGTCACTTTTGCTTGGTCATTCTGGTTATCTGAAGGCTTTATTTCATTATTTGCATTTGTGACTCTAATACTATACCAATGAAAGTACAGGAACGAAACTGCATGAGACAGGATCAGGGCATCAGGTTGAGGCAAGAGACAGCTGCAGCTTAATTAGGGAAGCAAAGAGAGAGAGGAAAATTCTGAGAGCTTCAAAAGGTAAAAACAACTTGTTTTTCTACTTGCTTCACATAGGATAAGTTACTCAAAGTTACCTATGTAGGGTTAATTTTGGGAAACATCTGTACAGTGACATTTCCCAAGGATCAACAGATGTCACAAAACTGCTAATTAAGTTAAATCCTGAGGAACATCTCTTCAGACAAAAAAGATTATACAAAGATCCATATGTTAAAAAAAAAAAAAAAAAAAAGGAAAGAGGCCGGCTCTGCAGCTCACTAGGCTAATCCTCCGCCTGCGGCGCTGGCACACCAGGTTCTAGTCCCAGTTGCTCCTCTTCCAGGCCAGCTCTCTGCTGTGGCCCGGGAGTGCAGTGGAGGATGGCCCAAGTGCTTGGGCCCTTCACCCCATGGGAGACCAGGAGAAGCACCTGGCTCTTGGCTTCAGATCAGCGCGGTGCGCCGGCTGCCACGTGCCAGCCGCAGCGGCCATTGGAGGGTGAACCAACAGCAAAGGAAGACCTTTCTCTCTGTCTCTCTCTCTCACTGTCCACTCTGCCTGTCAAAAAAAAAAAAAAAAATGATCCATATATATCACAAAGATCAAAACAGAAAAGCCCATCAACTGAAACAAACAAAAATAGATGACTGAGATCCACCTTGGTACTATAAAGAGAAAAAGCTATGGCCACAATCTTCCATGAGAACTTCTAGAAAAGAGAAATCAGCTCCATGACAGCATCAGCCCACCTTCAAGATTCCTTACCTAACAATCAGCCTTTTAGAAACCTCTGCCCCAACACCCTCTAGGATCCTTAAATTCTTTCAAAATAAGTAAATCTAAAAAAAAAAAAAAAAAAAAAAAAAGTTCTCCCTGGCTTACTCTTCTCCCAATCTACATAAATGTCAATGTATCAGTTAAATTTGCAGAAGTGGCTGCTTAAAGGCATGTCTTTAGTCAGTGCTACTTGTCCCTTTACCCTTATTCAAGAACCCGCAGTGCTTATTGCCAGGAACATTTTCCTCTTTATTTACCTGTTTATATAAAGGCCTCTCACAGGTTGGAGAGAGAATGTCAATCTCTGGTTCAGTTGGACAAGCCTCAAAAGATTCTGGCACAAGGAAAACACTAAAAAGATCCATAAAAATCAATAAATTAAAAAATAATTAACAAAGTAATATTGTAAGAGGCTCATCCAAAATACGAAAGGTGAAGCCAGCATTGTGGCATAGTGGGTAAAGCTGCCAACTGCAGCACTGGCATCCCATATGGGTGCCGGTTCAAATCCTGGCTGCTCTACATCTGATCAAGCTCCCTGCATAATGCCCCAAATACTTGGGCCCCTGCACCCACATGGGAAATGTGGAAGAAGCTCCTGGCTCCTGGCTTTGGACTGACCCAGCCCAACCACTGTGGCCATTTGGGAAGTGAGCCAGCCAAAGAAATATCTCTGTCTCCCACCCCACCAACTATACCCCATAACTTCACCTTTCAAATAAATAAAATCTTTAAAAGGAAAAAAAAAATGGTTTCCTCATAAGGGTTCCTACCCTTGCCCTGCCAGCAAAAAGAAACCAATTTCTTCAACTTTGTTATATATCACCAACCACATGCAAATTGTTTTTTGAGAGGACAATTGCTGCTTCTTTTTTTTTTTTTTTTTTTTTTTTGACAGGCAGAGTGGACAGTGAGAGAGAGAGACAGAGAGAGAAAGGTCTTCCTTTTGCCGTTGGTACACCCTCCAATGGCCGCCGCTGCAGCCGGCGCACCGCGCTGATCCTGGCAGGAGCCAGGATCCAGGTGCTTTTCCTGGTCTCCCATGGGGTGCAGGGCCCAAGCACCTGAGCCATCCTCCACTGCACTCCCTGGCCATAGCAGAGAGCTGGCCTGGAAGAGGGGCAATCGGGACAGAATCCGGCGCCCCAACCGGGACTAGAACCCGGTGTGCCGGCGCCGCAAGGTGGAGGATTAGCCTATTGAGCCATGGCGCTGGCTTCTTTCTTTTTTTTTTAACTTTTATTTAATGAATATAAATTTCCAAAGTACAGCTTATGGATTACAATGGCTTCCCCCCCATAACGTCCCTCCCACCTGCAACCCTCCCCTTTCCCACTCCTTCTCCCCTTCCATTCACATCAAGATTCATTTTCGATTCTCTTTATATACAGAAGATCAGTTTAGCATACACTAAGTAAAGATTTCAACAGTTTGCTCCCACACAGAAACATAAAGTCAAAAATACTGTTTGAGTACTAGTTATAGCATTAAATCTCAATGTACAGCACACTAAGGACAAAGATCCTACATGAGGAGTAAGTGCACAGTGCCTCCTGTTGTTGACTTAACAAATTGACACTCTTGTTTATGGCATCAGTAATTACCCTAGGCTCTTGTCATGAGCTGCCAAGGCTATGGAAGCTCCCTGAGTTCACTGACTCTGATCATATTTAGACAAGGCCATGGTCAAAGTGGAAGTTCTCTCCTCCCTTCAGAGAAAGCTACCTCCTTCTTTGAAGACCTGTTCTTTCCACTGGGATCTCACTCGCGGAGATCTTTCATTTAGGTTTATTTATTTATTTTTTTTCCCCCAGAGTGTCTTGGCTTTCCATGCCTGAAATACTCTCATGGGCATTTCAGCTGGATCCGCATGCCTTAAGGGCTGATTTTGAGGCCAGAGTGCTGTTAGGAAATTTGCCATTCTATGGGTCTGCTGTGTATCTCACTTCCCATGTTGGATCATTCTCTCCCTTTTTTATTCTATCAGCTAGTATTTGCAGACACTATTCTTGTTTATGTGATCCCTTTGGTTCTTAGTCCTTTCATTACGATCAATTGTGAACAGAAATTGATCACTGGGACTAGTGAGATGGCATTGGTACATGCCACCTTGATGGGATTGAATTGGAATCCCCTGGTATATTTCTAACTCTACTGTTTGAGGTAAGTCAGCTTGAGCATGTCCCAAATTGCACATCTCTTCCCTCTCTTATTCCCACTCTTATATTTAACAGCGATCACTTTTCAGTTAAGTTTCAGCACTTAAGAAGAATTGTGTATTGATTACAGTATTCAACCAAAAGTATTATGTAGAACAAACAAAAAAATACTAAGAGGGATAACATATTAAGCTGCTCATCAACAGTCAGGGTGAGGGCTGATCAAGTCACCGTTTCTCATAATGTTCATTTCACTTTAACAGGTTTCCTTTTTGGTGCTCAGTTAGTTGTCACCTATCAAGGAGAACAAGTGGTATTTGTCCCTTTGGGATTGGCTTATTTCACTCAGCATAATGTTTTCCAAATTCCTAACAGGGATCACTTTTCAGTTAAAATTTAAACACCTAAGAATAATTGTGTGTTAATTACAGAGTTCAATCAATGGTACTAGAACAAAAAAAAATACTAAAATGGATAAACTATTACATTGTACATCAACCATCAGGACAAGAGCTGATCAAGTCACTGTTTCTCATAGTGTCCATTTCACTTCAACAAGTTTCCCCTTTGGTGCTCAGTTAGTTGTCGCCAATCAGGGAGAACATATGATATTTGTCCCTTTGGGACTGGCTTAATTCACTCAGCATGATGTTTTCCAAATTCCTCCATCTTGTTGCAAATGACTGGGTTTCATTGTTTTTGACTGCTGTATAGTATTCTATAGAGTACATGAAAAATATCTCCTAGGACAGATGTGTCCAAGTGTAACAATGCAAAGATATGCTATCACTGATCACAAGACCAGATCACCTGAGAATCTTCCAGTGCACAGAAGAAACATACAAGGCCATTCCTGAAAGCCCAAGACTCCTCCTGAATTTCCCCCAGCTGCTGTTCTGTGCCTATGGCAAAGCCCTCCCTGACCAACAAGGAAACAGGTGGTTTAGAGCAAGAGCCCTTACCTCCTATGCTGGCCACCCAAGTGAACTCCTCTTTGTAAAAACTGGTGTCTTGGCCTTGCGCTCTCATTTCAGTGGGGTCTGAAGAAGACACACAGAAGTAACACCTCACAAAGAGAAGGATAAGAACAGGTCATTAGCCTGGATACCAGGTTTCTGAAAGAGAGAGTATCTTTGGTATCTGTCACTTCTTCACCTCCTTCAATGACACCTTTGTCCATGTCACTGTTTGTCAAGGAAAACATCTGCCCAGTGACAGGTGGGACAAAGGTGAAGGCTGCCCTAGACAAATCCTCGCCATATACTGCCATGTTGGCTGGCCAGACGTGGCCCAGAGGTGCAACCAGCCAGGCAGCACTGCCCTACACATCAAACTCTGGGCTACAGAGGAACAGAACTAAGACCCCTGGACCTAGGGCCCAGTCAGCCCACTTGGGTATGATTGAGGACGTCACCCAGACGCTCACACAGCACCCACAGGAAAGGTGACAGTTGTGGTTGCTGACTCACCAGATGGCTTTCTGTTAACAAACTGCCATGATGGAAGCTAAAAACAAACTGGTGTCACCAACTATGCCTTATAAAGAGCACCAGTGAGAGATGCCCTTCATTCAGTCCAACATGGACTCTGACATTGACAGCTTTAAGACCAGTGACTTTTTTTTTTTTTTTGACAGGCAGAGTGGACAGTGAGAGAGAGAGACAGAGAGAAAGGTCTTCCTTTGCCGTTGGTTCATCTTTAATGGCCACCGTGGCCAGCACGCTGCGGCCGGCGCACCGTGCTGATCCGAAGGCAGGAGCCAGGTGCTTATCCTGGTCTCTCATGGGGTGCAGGGCCCAAGGACTTGGGTCATCCTCCACTGCACTCCCGGGCCATAGCAGAGAGCTGGCCTGGAAGAGGGACAACCAGGACAGAATCCGGCACCCTGACCGGGACTAGAACCCAGTGTGCCGACGCCACAAGGTGGAGGATTAGCCTATTGAGCCATGGCGCCAGCCAAGACCAGTGACTTTTAAAAATCATTTTCTCCTAAATAATGTAAGTTATGATTCAGTTTAAGAGTTTTAGACTTTTAGACTACCTAGCCAAGGAACGTCTTTAGAAGAGTTTTCCTGATGCTAATTTCTAACTTATTGAGATATTATGTGAGGATATTTACAGGTAACCTCTATTGATCTGAATTGCTGATTTTCACTTTTCAGATCCTAGGCCTTCTAAGATTCTTTTTTCTCAAAATGCCTAAATCTGATCAACTTAACCAAAAAGTTTTATAAAAGAGAGAACTAATGCTGTAAAAAGATTATACCAAATATGTTGCTTTTGCATCTGGAAATATGAATAAAATGTAATAAGACAGAATAATGACACTGGAAAAAAATCTGAAATTTATATCTAACTTTACTACCATCAATGTTCAGTAATTATATCAATCACACATTATTAAACATTATTCTTTCTAAATCCTTGAAGTCTTTTTAACATATCAAGAATTATAAACCACATACAAATATTTATGTAATAAGGACACAAATTTATTATACTACAACTTTGATTTAAAATAGTCCCTTTCCAAATGTTTTATTTTTAATATATAATCCATTTTGGTATACATTTATATGTATATATAAATATATAAATGTATATATAAAATATATATGTATATATACATATACACACACAAATGCCTGTGAACAGAACTTTTTTTTAAAGATTTATTTTACTTGAAAGTCAGAGTTACACAGAGAGAAGGAGAGGCAGAGAGAGAGAGAGAAAGGTCCTCCACCCACTGGTTTACTCCCCAATTGGCCACAACAGCTGGAGCTGAGCTGATCCGAAGCCAGGAGCCAGGAGTTTCCTCTGGGTCTCCCATGTGGGTGCAGGGGCCCAAGAATTTGGGCCATCTTCTACCATTTTCTCAGGCCATAGCTGGATCAGAAGTGGAGTAGCCAGGTCTTGAACCAGTGCCCATATGAGATGCCGGCACCACAGGCGGTGGCCCCACCTGTTAGGCCACAGTGCCTATACTAATGTAGATCAACTATGAGTGACTCCTTTCAAGACTTTACTTTTGGGCTGGCACTGTGGTACAGCAGGTTATGTTAGAGTTGAAAAAGCGTCCATCACCCCAAGAATGACTCCAAGAGGCTTTCTCTCATGAAATTAGCAATGGGTAAGGTTTATTGATGATCCAACATGTTGGGGCCCCTGAGTGTAAGAGAACAGGTGGCCCTGAGAAGTAGAGAGTCGGGGTTTTTATACACGTTTAAACAAAGAAAATCAATCATTGCATAGATCAAACAGTCGGTACAGAGTAAACAATTGATACAAGTTAAGTGATTTTACAATCAGTTGATTTATGAATACAGGGAGTACAGGATATCGAGTAAGGGCTTGATTAGACATCAGAGAACCATATGGCCTATACAGGGAGGATCAAAAAGCCTCCTATTACCAAAAGGGAGGGCCACTCAACAAGGTTACAGGAACTGCCTCAATGATACCTAGGAATGCAGCCGAATGGCGATAAGGGACATATGGTGGGGTCAGGGTTCCAGGAGCGAATAGATTTCTTGTGAAGGTTTGTTAATTTCTAAACAGTGACTCCTTCTATCTTACTTAGGTGAAACTAAGGTTACATCTACATTGGGGTAATTCACTGACTAACTAACTTTAAAGAGAATGGCTATACAGAGCAAGTCTAATGAGGTCGGGAAAGTTCACCAGAGGAGGGCAGGGGGAGCGGGAGCAGCTTTTAACTTTTTAACCCTTCAGTTACATATCTGGCTGCCAGTTTAAGTCCTGATTAGTTTTTTAATATTTATTTATTTACTTGAGAGGCAGAGACACAGGTAGAGGCAGAGAGAGAGAGGTCTTCCATCCACTGGTCCACTCCCCAAATGGCCGCAACGGCTGGAGCTGTGCTGATCTGAAGCCAGGAGCCAGGAGCCTCCTCCAGGTCTCCCACACAGGCACAGGGGCCCAAGGACTTGGGCCATCCTCTATTGCCTTCTTAGGCCATAGAAGAAAGCTGGATTGGAAGGAGCAGCTAGGATTTGAACCAGTTCCCATACAGGATGGCGGCACCACAATCAGCAGCTTCATCCACTATGCCACAGCACCATCCCTGCTTTGCTTCTGATCCAGCTTCCTGCTCACTCACCTGGGTGAGCATCAGTTGATGCCCCAGGTGTTTGGGACCTGCTACCCACATGGGAGATCCAGATGAACTTCTACTTTGTCCAGTCCTGGGTATTGCGGTCATTTGAGGAGTGAACAAGTGATGAAAGATCGCTCTGTTTCTGTCCCTCTGCCTCTCAAATAAAATACGCAATTCTAAGAAAAATTTCCCTTTTCTGTACCTTAGTTGGAAATGCTACTTTTAAGAGAAATGAAGTGAAGACTGGGATTCATTTGAAAAGAGGTGAATGGAAACCTAAGGAATAGTTTGGGAATACTTTTGCTTCACACTGAAAAAAAATCACTATGCTAAAAAGGTTTTGAATGATGTAAAACTACAGTGATAATACAGGGGAAATTTTAAGTATGATCATTTATATAAGTACAGTTATACATTTTTAAATCAATATGTAAGCATCTCTTCAGGAGAATTTCTATCAATCCAAGGACTGATTACACCATGAATTTCTACAGGCATGTTTGATAGGCAAAGGGATGGGGCTGGGGAAGAATGAAAGAAAAAGAAAGAGCTCGCATCTCTTCATTCACTTACTAAATGCTGGAACAGTCAGGGCTGTATTTGGCCAGAGCTCTGTGCTGGGAACTCAATCCAGATCTCGCACATGGACAGCAAGGTCCCAAATTCTTGAGCTGCCTTTCAAGGCCCATACTGGCTATAAACTGGAATCAGGAGTCAGAGTCTGAATCTGAACTCAGACCCTCCAATGTGGAAAGCAGATATCGTAACTGGCATCTTAACTGCTATTCCAAATGCCCGTCCTCTACATGCATTTTTAGGTTTACCCAGACTTTCATCTTCGCTGGATTCTTAATTTCATCATTGCATGTTAGGTTACTTTATTAATTCTTAGCACATGCCAAGTGTTTAAAATAGTACCCAATTCTTTATAACATGGTCTTTCAGTTGCACGTAATCCAAAGTTCTTAAAACCATTAAAATTTATTAATCTTGATAAACAATCCTTACTAGAAATAAATTATAGTAGGATTATCTTCTAAACATAATCTACCTGGAACATATGTGTAAGAGAATAAAGGGTGGGGCAGACAGGGAATAAAATGCCCAGAAGAATCTCCATCCAAAAGCAGTATCTTTGGGTCTGGTGTTGTGGGGTAGCAGATAGCACTGCTGCCTTCTATGCTGACATCACTTATGGGTGCCATTTTGTGTCCCAGCTGCTCCACTTCTGATCCAGCTCTCTACTAATGGCCTAGGAAAAGCAGCAGAAGATGCCCAGGTGCTTGAGGCCCTGCCACCCATGTGGAAGACCCAATAGAAGCTCCTTGCTCCTGACTTCAGCCTGACTCACCACTGGCCATTGCACCCATCTGGGGAGTCAACCAGCATATAGATCTCTGTCTCTCCCTCTCTCTGTAACTGACATTCAAATAAATTTTCTTTTTTTTTTTAAATCCAATAGACCTCAATATTTACATCGATCCCTAATTTGTAAATGAGCCTTTCTGACTGTCTGATATCAAGGTCCCCTGCCTTATACACCTCAGGTCTCTTTGTAAATGAGTAATACATAAGGCGTCCATTGCTTGTCATTTTTTAATTCAGAGAGGGAAGTATCAAAGAGAATGTCCCACAACAAAGCACTTTAGCAGGATCACTGAGCTGTTGGATAGTATGGGCAAGAGCAAACCTGACTAGAAGCTCCCATTGGGAGAAACTGACTTTGACTAAGAGGCCTCCAGAGTTACAGAGGGAGGAGTGATTTGGTTCTCTCTGGCACAGGATTTACAATATGACTCTGACATCTCTCTACAGAGATCATCCTTGTTATTTTTGGATTTTACAGTTCCCTGCATCCTGATTCTCTTCACTGTCATAAGAATATAAACCATAAATGATGCTTCTGGCCTCCTGAGATTGTGGATCTAGTTTGAGCATTTGATCTAGTGATTGCTCTAGTGATTAAGATATAGGTTTAAGATGCCCTTGTCCCATATTAGGCTACCTAGGTTCAAATCCTGGCTTGGCTCCCACCTCCAGCTTCCTGCTACTGTGCATCCCAGGAGACACCAAGTTAGGACTCATTTAATTCTGTCTCTGCCACTTACATGGAAGAGAAGAACTGTGTTTCCTGTCCTTGGCCTGTGCACTGCAGAAATTTATATGTAAGTTGGGCTGGAAGGTGGGAGACTTCTCTGTTTCTGTTTCTCTTATCTCCCTGTCTCAAATTTTTAAAAAAGGTGTCAATTGTCCTTCCAGCTAAATTTTTTTTAAAGATTTATTTATTTGCAAGTCAGAGTTACACAGAGAGAGAAGAGGCAGAGAGAAAGGCAGAGAGAGAGAGAGAGATCTTCCATCTGATGGTTCATTCCCCCAGTTAGCAACAATGGCCAGAGCTGTGCCAATCCCAAGCCAGGAGATAGGAGCTTCTTCCAGGTCTCCTACACAGGTGAAGGGGCCCAAAGACTTGGGCCATCTTCTACTGCTTTCCCAGGCCATAGCAGAAAGCTGGATTGGAAGTGGAACAGCCAGGTCTCGAACCAGCACCCATATGGGATGCTGGCACTTCAGGCCAGGGCATTAACCCACTATGCCACAGCACAGACCCCTCCAGCTAAAAATTTTAACAAGAGTCAAGAGAAGCTGATGGTTTATTCAGCCTATCATCCTTTGCAGCTGCTGATCTTATATAGATCAATGTGCTTAGTCTTCTAATTTCCAGCTTTTCAACTACATCCACAGCTTTTTAAAATTAACACTTTGGGTGCTTTTAAGACTTACCTATGGTCCCCAAACAACTCAAGTTTAAAAATTAAACAGATGGCATTGTGGCATAGCAGGTTAAGCTGCCACCTGCCCCACTTCTGATCCAGCTCCCTGCTAACGTACCTCAGAGTGCAGTAGAGGGCAGCCCAAGCACCCACATGGGAAACTTGAAAGAAGCTCCTGGCTCCATGCTTTGGACTGGCCCAGCTCTAGCCGTTGTGACTATGTGGTGAATGAACCAGTGGATAGAAGATCTCTGTGTCTCGCTCTCTCTGTGTAACTGACTTAAAAATAAATAAATACATATTTTTAGAAAGCTAAACAGACCTTAATTTTTGTATTTTTAAAATTATATTAATCTACTTGAGGGACAGAGAGCTTCAGATAGAGAGAGGGAGGGAGTCCCATTGGGTGGTTCACTCTTCAAATGACTATAATGGCCAGGGATGGACCAGGCTGTATCTCAGAGCCATGAACTCAATTCAAGTCTCCAAATGGGGCATTGAGAAATCAATGACAGCTGTGCATCAGCAGAAAGCTGGAATTTGGAGTGAAGTAAGATGCAAACTTAGACACTCTAGCATGGGATTTAGGTGTCCCAGGTACCATCTTAACCACCAGGCCAAACACCTGCCCCAGATCTTAGTTTAAATCATATTTTGGCTGCTTAGTAACAATGATCATTGATCATAATCTATACTCTCTTTATCTAGTTTTCACTATCTGAAATGAGATAATAGAGGCATAATTAAGCTCAAAATATGCACATGGAAGTCCAGTCAATAGGTAGTAGGAATGCAAAATCAAGGTTTTGGCTGAATGAGTTCCAGTTGACTACAGAGTATTTCCCTCTCAGCAGAGCTCACACATGAGTGGATCTAAAGTAGCAGACACTGACATGCATACAAGGAGCTCATCACAGGGTGCCTCCACATCTTTCTCATCATGTACTGCTCACAGGCTACATGTAGCTGCCTCACACTCCGAAATGATCACAGTGCTGTCTTGGTCGAGTCTCCAAATCCAGTATATCCTTTCAGTCATTAGGCTTATTCTTGATCAAACATAAAAGTACAGTAGAATGGGAAAATTAAAATTAATAGAAAATCATGGCTATGACATCAAAACAGCATCCAGTAAAAATGAGTTACATTTATTGACTGAGTCCATAATCAGATCATTTAACCGTAGTAGTCTTGAGTCGTGAGAAAAAGAGCTAAAGGAATGTTCTGAGTGTGTGTATGTGTACATATAAAACTACACAACTCATTCCCTATAAACACTCATAGAACTTTCTGCAGAATCGCTCCATAAATCACCATGAACATTAATAGGGTAAGACAAAACTTTGCAAGCAGTAAAGTCTTGATATTTACCTTCTTTCTAAAGGAAACACAATGAGTGTGTCCATGGCTAAAGTGAAGTGCTGGAGGCTAATTCAAAGCATATCCATTGAATTCTGTATGATATACTTTGACTTTTGAAACACAGGCCCATAGTAGACCTCCTCCAAGAAGTTAAACACAAAATCTTTTTTTTTTTTTTTTTTTTGGACAGGCAGAGTTAGTGAGATAGAGAGAGAGAAAGGTCTTCCTTCCATTGGTTCACCCCCCAAATGGCCGTTATGGCTGGCGCACTGCACTGATCCAAAGCCAGGAGCCAGGTGCTTCCTCCTGGTCTCCCATGCAGGTGCAGGGCCCAAGCACTTGGGCCATCCTTCACTGCCTTCCCGGGCCACAGCAGAGAGCTGGACTGGAAGAGGAGCAACTGGGACAAAACCGCACACCAACCGGGACTAGAACCCAGAGTGCCGGCACCTCAGGCGGAGGACTGGCCTAGTGAGCCACAGTGCCGGCCTAGAATTTGAGTCTTATACTATACCTCCCAAGCTAAAGTCTTTGCCATACAGGAGCCCCTGAGAATTCTACATTACAAAGCTGCAGACTATAAGAGCCAGATTTTGTGGGTAACATTTCCATATGTTTAGTCCACATATACAAGTATAGCCTGCCTTTGTTTTTATAACACATATTATAAAAAAGAATGTAGCATCTGTGAGCAATATATAAAAGGAATCTCTTACTGCACTAAAGTATGTAATTCTAATGAAATCTAATTGGAAAGGATACAGAACTGACTCACAATCTAATGTGTCAGCAACTAAAGGCTCAAAATGGATAAAAACCCTCTTTGGTAGTAATGCTTGTCCAGAGCCCCCTTCTTCCTGAAATGTTTGTTAGAACACTACTAATACTAGTGTACTATTAGAATAACAGGATAATAATTCTAATATTTTTTATAGATGGAAACTTCTATTAACAAAGCACACTTCACAGTTCCTTGGTGCTTGCAGTTTCCCAGAATAACCAGCACATAATAGCGAAGAGCAGTGAATGTTGGGGCAGTGTATTCTGGTTTCCTACTGTCACTTTAGGGGTGCTGTGTCTCAAGCCCTAGCAACAACAGAAAACCTGAAGAATACATCTCTTGATTCTGAGACCTCAAAAGTATCTGGGAGATAAGTGGTAAGAGATAAGTGACGTCACCTCAAAAAGACCCACATAAGGGCAGGTAAAGCAGGACGGACCACTAAGTATGACTTCAAGTGACTTTAGATTGCTGTTTCCAGTGCTGTTACTTGATGTCTGAGGATGTCTACTCTTTGTCACATTCTAACAAGAACATGTGCATTCTCACCAATAAGGCTGTAATATGCCTACAGTGAGGACATTCTGGCCAGGGGCATTCCTGTGCTACAGACTGTGCTATAGACAAAGGGACATTTACTCTAACACATCATGCACCATAATGAAGTTGCCATAGGTTTTGAGGACAGATTAAGGAGGAACAGACATGTAAGGGAATGAGATGACAAAGTGTATGCCTAGTACAAGGCCAGATGAGAAAGTACTCCTAGGAGTCTATGTCCCAAATGACTTCTCCATTGCACCTGAAAGTATAGGAGAAACTGAGCTAAATTGTTATGTGATACTTGTGTTCTCAGCCTTCTCAATAAACTCATTTCCCTTTCAAAATGAAAACAAAAGTTCAAGGTTCTGATGGAAATGTAAAAACACAAAATGGTGACAATGGTGTAAGGGCTGGGAACAGGGGATGCAAGCTGGAGGGTTCTGTTTAACACATACCAACACTGTCACAGCAGCCTTGGCATGTGGAGGGGAGCTCTATTCATTAAGAAAGGGGCAGGTGCCATCCACATGTCTACACAACTGACTTAGCCTTTGCACAATAACCATCTTAATTATAGTCATGGGAAGGACACAAGTGAAAGTTACTTTTCACCAAGAGGGGGGAGAATGAAAGGGGAATGCCAGGAGAAGAGGGGGACCTTGACACAAGGAAGACTGTGACAAAGACTCACCCTGGAGAGGAATGTGTAGATTTTGGAGAGAAGGCTGCTAAACAATGAGATTCTGCCCTCTAGGGGCATGACACTGGTATGCCAATCCCCATATTCAATGCCAGGGAGTGACTGGATAGCATGAATGCTAGAATACCAGGGTCACCAAGGATATCCTAGCTCTGTCGCATGCACTGTATCTGAGCTCTCCAAAGGGCAGTTACCATCCTTGGCCAGCAAGTATATCCGTATGGAACTTCCCCAAACTGCAGGTGTACTTTCAACACCTTTCTCAAACATTCCATCTACCCCTTTCCTATTGTGCTTCCTGCCTCCCCACCCTGCCCCAGACATGTCTCCTTAGGAAGAGACTGCCCTGAAGAAGGAGGGATCCCTCAGAAATTCAGGCCTCAATATCACCCCCACCTCCCTAACTCTTGGGATGAATCCAGCATGAAGAAACCAGTGCAGGGTACCTTACCTAGGAGAATTTCAGACAGGGAGTAACTTTCAGCATATGCAGTGGACAAGAGGCACAGCACCATCCCTGCCTGCTGCTGTGTGTGTCAGAGCAAGTCAGGGCCTGGGGCAGGAGCACAGGGCTGTGGCATGAGCACAGGAGATGCAAGATTCCTGCTCTAAAACTTTTGAAGAAAGGAAATGGGTTCATTTTGGGTTAAGAGTAAAGAAAGAAGCGTGGAGGACAGAGGGTCAGGGAAGGAAATGCACATTTTTACATTTGAAAAATGGCTTGAAAAATTGGCTCTTCACTTAAAGACATAAACAGACTTTGGAGAGTAGTGTTGGAAAGACAACTCACTATGTACAATGGAACTGTAATAAGACTGTCAATATATTTTTCAGCAGAAATTTTGCAGTCCAGAGGGAGTGGTATGGTTTATTCAAAGTCCTGAAAGAAGTAAACAAAAAAATGTGAATCAATGTATTATTTTCAGTGATCCTGTATTTCAAAAATGGAACATAAAGAAACTTTATTAAAAAAAAAAAAAAGGTAAAGGTGTTTATCACCATTCACTGGAAAAACTGCTAAAGGAAATTCTTCAAGGGGAAGGAAGAGGATACTAACTAGTATAAAGAAATCATGTGAGGGGCTGGCATTGTGGCTCACTTAGTTAATCCTCTGCCTGCAGTGCCGGCATCTCATATGGGTGTTGGGTTCTAGTCTTGGTTGCTCCTCTTCCAGTCCAGCTCTCTGCTGTGGCCCGGGAAGGCAGTGGAGGATGGCCCAAGTGCTTGGGCCCTGCATCCACATGAGACCAGGAGGAGGCACCTGGCTCCTGGCTTCAGGCCAGTGCAGTGCCAGCCATAGTGGCCATTTGGAGAGTGAACAACAGAAAGAAGACCTTTGTCTCTCTCTCTCACTGTCTATAACTCTACTTGTCAAAATAAAAATAAATAAAAAAAGAAATCATGTGAAAATACAAAGCTCATCAGCCAGTGTGCATACAGTATCAGATTCAAACCACTAATATTCTAATTATGGAGAACTGATAAATTATATCACTAGTAAAAGGTTAAAAGACACTCTATAGGGGCTGAAGCTATGGCGTACTGGGCTAAGCCTCTACTTGTGGCACTGGCATCCCAGGTCAGCACCAGTTCTTGTCTCAGGATCATGTCTTGGCTAATCTGCTTCTGATTCAGCTCTCTGCTATGGCCTGGGAAGGCAGTAGAAAATGGCTGAGGTGCTTGGGCCCCTGCACCTGCATGAGATACCTGGACGAAGCTCCTGGCTCCTGGCTCCTGGCTCCTGGCTTCAGATCACCCCAGCTCCAGCTGTTGTGGCTATTTGGGGAGAGAACCAGTGCACAGAAGACCTTTCTTTCTTTCTCTACCTCTGTCCATCTGTATCTCTACTTCTTAAATAAAATAAATAAATAAATGAAAAATAACTATAGCTGCAACATTTCCTAAATGATACAAAGTATAAGGTGAAAATGTGACATTCCAACATAAAATGTAGGAGGAGGGGGAGTAAAAGGATAGTCTGTGAATGATATCAGATTAAGGCTCTCAACCTAGAGTTTTTTATTTTTATTTTTTTAAATAGAAGAATTAGGAAAACCACTAGGCAAACAACTATATCATGAGGGATCTCTTAAAAGTTCAGGAAAATGTGTAATTTCAAAATATTTTTCACCAAAATAAACTTATATTTTAATTCTAATTTCATTAACTTTTTGAAATAAAGATAACAAAAAGATTTTTTAAAAGATTCAAAGTATGTCACTATAGAAAATCATCAAGTCACAAAGGATATTGGTTAGAGATGAAAAAAAGATGAATTTATAAAACAATAGTACTAATAAAATAGTAATAAATCCTCACCTCTTAATAATTATTTTGAATGTAAATGAATTCTCTAAATAACAGGCAAACAATGGATGGAGAATAAAAAAAAGATAACGATATGACTATATAGAGGCTATAAGAGGCTCATTTACTTTAAAGGGCATTTATAGATTGGAAGTGAAGGGATGGAAAGAGATAATCAATGTAAATGAAAAGCAACAATAATCAGAGGTAACTATAAGTCAGATCACCTAAATCAGACTTTAGGCCAAAGCTGTAACAAAGAGACAAAGGTCACTGCATAGTGATAAAAGTATCAGTTCATCAAGTGGATATAAAATTATACACACACCTAAACTCAGACTATCTCTCTGTCTCTAACACACAGGAATACATATAAGAAATTTAAAGGAAAACAGACTATTACACAATAAAGGCAGGGATTTGAAATCCCCATTTCTACAATAGATCATCTAGATTGAAAATCAACAAGAAAACATTGGGACTGAATTATGCATTAGGAACAAATGGTCCTACCAGACATATACAAAACATTCTGGGGGCTGGTGCTATGGTGTGAGCTGAGACTCCGCCTATGGTGCAGGCATCCCATGTGGGTGCCAGTTCTAGTCCTGGCTGCTCCTCTTCTGATTCAACTCTCTGCTATGGCCTGGGAAAGCAGTGGAGGATGGCCCAAGTGCTTGGGCCCCTGAATCCGTGAGGGTGACCTGGTAGAAGCTCCTGGTTCTGGGCTGCAGATTGTCTCAGCTCCAGCCATCGCAGTCATTTGGGGAGTGGACCAGCAGATGGAAGACTTTTCTCTCTGTCTCTCCCTTTCTGTAGCTCTGCCTCCCAAATAAATAAATACAAAATAATTTTTTGAGATTTAAAAGCAAGATTTATTAGAGTCAAAGACCTCATGACAAAACTGGAAGCTCCCAAGGACAAGTACTTCTGACCTTGCTAAAGGTAACTTTTGGGATAAATAAAATCTAGAAAAAGAACAAACAAAAAAAACATATTTTGTCCAAGAACAATACAATAAAATCAAAAGTCATCCAAATACACATAGAATATATGTGGTCATACATTAAGCCACAAAAATAATGTCAACAAATTTAAGATTAAAATCATATCAAGTATAATTTCACACCCTAGTGGTCTGAAAATAGAAATTAATAATAGGTGAATTAGAGAATATACAAATATGTAGGAACTAAGCCATATACAACCCTAAATAACTACAGGATCAAAGAAAAACTAAAGAGGGAAGCTAAAAATACCTTGAAGAAAATAAGGAAACAGCATACAAAGCTAATAGGATGTAGCAAAATGTAGTACAATACCACCAGAACAAAAAAGAAGATATCAAATAAACAATTTAATTATCTAATGTTATAGCTCAACAAATTAGGAAAAACACTAAATAAGAAAATCAGCAAGAAAAGGAAATGACAGAGATTAAAGAAGTAATTAATAATACATTGTGGGGGGCCACACTGTGGTATAGGGGGAAAGCTGCTGACTGCAGTGCCAGCATCCCACATGGGCAATAGTTCCAGTCCTGGATGCTCAACTTCCAATCCAGCTCTCTGCTATGGACTGGGAAAGCAGTAGAAGATGGCACAGGACCCTGGGTCCCTGCACCCACTTGAGATACCTGGAAGGAGCTCCTGGCTCCTGGCTTCAGATCAGCCCAGCTCTGGCCACCACAGCCATTTTGGGAGTGAACCAGTGGATGGAAGACTTCTCTCTCTCTGCCTCTGCCTCTCTGTAACTCTGCCTTTCAAATAAATAAATAAATAAAGTTAAAATAAAGCCCTCATTTAAACATCATAAAATAAACTACTTATGATTGAATTAACCAATAAGGAGAACGATCTGTATACTCAAAAGTGTGACATATGAATAAAGGAAATTGAAGACAGCAGAAACAATGGAAAGCTAGTCCATGTTCATAGATCAGAAAAATAACACTGTTAAAATGTCCTTCCTACCCACACAAAACAATGTAGATATTTAATGCAATCCCAATCAAAATTTTAATGTCATTCTTCACAGAAACAGAAAAAAATATTAAAATTTGTATAAACAGGAAAGATTAAGAATCACCAAAACAATCTTTAGCAAAAACACCAAAGCTAGATGTATTACAAAGCTACAGCATGGTACTGCCACAAAAACAGAAACATTGACTGATGGACTAGGACAGAAAGCCCAGACATAAACCTAAAAATTGACAATTAACTGATTTTCAAATAAGGTACATAAATGTAGTAAACATAAAATGTAGTAATAGTAGTCTCTTCAACAAATCCTGCTGAAAAAAAGTGCCATCCACATGCAAAATAAATTGGCTACATCTAAATATTTATATGCAATCACTAAAAAATAGATTTCATGCTCAAATATAAAATCTAAAACTAGAAAAGTACTAACAGAACAGGAAAAAGTCCCAAGACATCAGTCCAGAAAATGAATTATTGGATGTGATTCCAAAAGCCAGGCATTAAAAGAAATACAGATTACTGGGATTATAGGAAATTAAAAACTATTTATACTGCAAGATAAATGACAAAGTGAAGAGAAAAGCCACACATTAGAAAGTAAGAGGCTAACAACAAATATGTATAAGGGAATCTAAGTACTCAAAATAACTCAAATATCTTTATTAAAATAAGAAAAGAAACCAAATAGACATTTCTCAGTAGAAGATATATAAATGGTCAACATATGAAAACATCTTTGATATTATTAATGATGAGACACAAATAAAACAAAAATAATGTATCACTTTTCACCTGATGGAATAGCTACTATCAAAAAGATGCAAAATAGTAAGTGTTCATAAGTACAATAGTCTCTGGAAATGTAAATTAAATCAGACAGCTTAGAAAGTAGTATGAAGTTTCCTCTAAAAACATAACATAGAACTTGCATTGGATTTATTAATTCCAAAACTAAGTATATATTTGAACATGAAACCATTATATTTAAGATATAGCTGTACTCCCATGTGGAGTACATAAGACATAAAAACCATGAACATGTTCACCAACACATGAATGGACTTAAAATGTATTCTACTCAGATTGAAAAAGAAGAAAATTCTGTCACATGACAAGATACATGAATAGAGCATATTATATTATGTGACACAAGTCAGGCACAGAAAGGCAAATATATTATCTTGTTTATATCTGAACTCTGAAAAGCCAAAATGCATATAAGATTCACTAAGTCATAAAACAGACTAAATAAATGTTAAAAGGACTGAACTCACAGGAGGTATTTTCTGATTATGAAGGATCACAAGAGAAAATTAGGGGCGCACATTTGGCCTAGTGGTTAAAATGCCCCTTTAAATGTCCATGTCCTGGATTTGAGCCTTGGTTCTGCCCAATATTCCAGCTTCCTGAAAATGTGCACACAAGTGATGGATCACGTACCTGAGTCTCTTCCGTGCATGAGAGAGACAGGAATGGAGTTTCAGGATCTAGGCCTCACCCTGGTCTGGCTCTGGCTGTTGTGGGCATCTAGGGAGTAAACCAGTGAATGGGGGATATTTTAAAAACAATATCTGATATCAGTAAACTACCCTTCTACCTTAAGAAATTAGAAAAATTGGAAAAAGCTAAAGCCAAACCAAAGAGGAAAAAGATATATAGAAGGTAGAGTGGAAAAAGACAAAGAAACGACGGTGCAGCGGTGGCTACTTGCAGGTAGGGAACCAGGGGCTAGGGATGATGGCACATTGTGAGATCTTTCTGCCCAGCAAGATCCTGCTATCTCTGCACCCAGCCATACCGTACAGGATCTCTCCTTGACCCCAATTTGCTCTACTCATTCCTGTCTCACTTTTGCATTCTGCTGATTCCTCTGGGACAGGCCATGCAAGATTCACAACCCACTTGCTTCTGTCCACCCAACGCCTGGCAGGCTTGCTTAGCTTGCAGTGTCAAGAAATGTATAGTGTGTAAGCCAAGTTCACACGTAAGCAGCTTGAGCATGTTTGGATCTCCTGGACACTAACAGTATATCTGCAACCCTGGTAAAAGAGAGAACTATGCTACTCACTGATAAATACAGAATTTCTTCATCAGGAAAATGATCCCCATGTCTCATCTGGAGACCAGGGGATATGCAAGGATCTTGATGAACACTGTATGAGTGGTGGTCAAGAAAGGCAGAGAAATCAGAACCCTAGTCCAGTCACAGGAGCAGCTGCACACATCTCAGAAAGCAAAAGCAAATGAGGTCCTGCCCACTGCCATTGGTGGTTCCTGAACCAGGTGACCAGGTACTGAAACTGCTCCACCTCAGGAGACAGATCAGACGCACAGTGTGGACAGAATGTGTGCAGCCTCATCCATAATCCATGCTGCACTCACAGTGAGTCCCATCATTCCCAGTCACTCCTTCCCTCTACCCCTTGACCTCATTTTTGAGACACGCAGGCTCAGGAAGAAGGCCCTGAAGTCACTACCTTCCCAAGTAAGCCTGGCTTCAGCTCTGTCCAAATATATACCTCCCCCGTTCAACCCACTCCTGATCCCTCTCGGAGCCTGGGTCTCCTCCCAACTGCCTGAAAGATACTCTGGGGAGCAGAGATACTCTGCAAGACGCTTGTCTGATACAAAGCAGTTGCAGGACAGGACCAGTGCTTTGGGATCATATCTTCCCAGCTTGGTGAAAAATTAAAAAATGAGCATCAATATTTGGGGCATCCAGTTTGAATAACTAAAGCTTCCATGTCCAGGTCCTACTTTTGTTTTCTTCTTTTCTGTTTCTTACCCCTGTTTCCTTGCTGTACTCCATCTATAAACCCATGGAGAGAGGTGACTATGTCTCCTACTACGATCTGCCAGCTCCCTTACACTAGTTTTCACTTTATATATGTGAGTTGACAGAAATATACAAAAAAGTATAGCTTTTAAATACACTTAATTAAATCTCTTAAAACAACTGATTTTTCTCAGTCTCTAAAAAAATTATCTTTAAGTCAATTCTGAGGGAAGAATAGCTACCTCACCTTTGTTTAATTTTTTACAAAACACAAATAAGCATTTATTTCCCTTTAAATCTGTTTATTCTTGTATTGCAGGTATGTATCTCATGACTGCATTTGGGGGATCCTCAAAGGCCATGACTAGGGCTAACGTGCTTTTCCCAAAGGGCAGCAGTGGAGGTGGGAGGGTGATTTGCAGGACTGTCCTCAGCATGCACAACAAGAAAGGCGTGACTACAGCTAGAGCACCCATCAGCATGTAGCCTGGTCACCTGGGAAGACCTGGGTGAAGTGTCCGTCCTGACTGGGGATCTGCTGAGATCTAAGCTAAAAGCAAATCCAATCAGAAGTCAGAGAGGACCTTGTGGTTGGGAAACAGAATTTCACAGCAACTTTGAATGAAACTGAGGATCAACATGAAGGGGGATAATGACAATAAAACGACTAAAATCCAAGTAAAACTATTATAGCACCACACACGACTGTCTTTATGTACAAGGGTATCCAACAGGGTCAGAGAAGGAAATAGAGGTCAGACTCGGACCAGGATTCCAGGACTAACGGGAGTAACCCGTTTCAACAAAGTGCAGACAAAAAATAAAACACTGGCACAGTCAGTGACAACAGAACACAAGGAGGATGGATGCACACAGGAGAGCCTACCATGGAGACTGCAGATGCCTGAACCAACTCTCCTCAAGACCGGGAGCGCAGGAGGAACCGGGAGAAGCGCGCAGCACACCCGCTGACTCCTCCTAGTCCCAGCCTCCCACTCAGAAGGCGCTGACGGACCTGAGAGGCTCAGGCTGAGGGCTTCTTCCACCATCACAGCTTTATTCCTGGCTCCAACTTGGAGACCACCTCACGGCTGCTAACGCAGGAACCTGTTAGGAGGGAAAAGAATCCTTAACGCCAGGCTCCTGCGGCCACTGGACCGCCGCCGCGCGCTTTTCGCCAGTTCTGCTGCGCCTGCGCGGAGAGGCCGGCAAACCCGGCGCGCTTGCGTCACTTCTCTCTTCCAAGTTCCCAGGACGGTGCTGCTCGGCACCTGCGCGGGACAGCCGGCGGCTCAGGTTGCAGGCTCCTGGGCGATACCTGCTGTCAGTCAACGGGTCGTTTCTCCCGGCAGCCCTCCTCCTTCCAGTCCCTCAGGGAGGCGCGGTGGAGCCCGCCCCAAGGTCCCCCGGTGCAGGAGAAGTGGCTATGCGGCCACGGTTCCGGGGTTCCCGCCCGCGACCCGGATGGCCGATACAGGTCCGTCCCGTGGACATAGGCTCCGGCTGCACGACTCGTGTGCTCTCCAGGAGCCCCCCTCCCCCACCATCCCCGTCCCAACCCTTAGCCACCCCGGCATCTTTCCAGGGCTTCCCCCGCTGCTGAACCCCTTGCCTTCTGCCCCCTTTCTCTCTCCACTCGCTGCAGATTCTGGGAGCCAGTTCAGTCTCTACCCGGGATGCCCCGCCCCCTACACTTCCCTGCTACCCCTACTTTAATCTGGGGCTCAGGCCACTGTTTGAAGGTCACCCTCTGGGTCCCCTAAACTTACCCCGTAATCACTTGCAGACTCTGGTGGTCCCTCACCTCTTTCCAACTTAGCCCTTATGTACTTGTTCCTCCCCATCTTGCTAAGCCCCTTGGGTTTTTGACTTTGCAAATACTTTAACAACTTACCCCTCACCCCTCTTTCTCTTCCTAGCCTACCCCTGAATTGCGTCTCTTCCCTGGTTGGAATTCCAGCTCTCTACTCCACCTCATGCCTCCTAAGGGCTCTTTCAGTCCCACGCTGTATTCCTAGTCCCCTGTTTCCTGTGTAGCAGTCCAGAGCCAGGCAGTTCTGGTCTCTTTGAATATTACAATTTCTGCCGCACTGTGGGGAGTGCTGGGAGACAGACAAGTGCACCGAGGGAGGAGGGGAAACATTTATCCTCTTCAGAAACTCAACTGAAAAGAGGGTATTTATATATGTGGGCAAACACAAAAACACTCCCCGCCTACACTCAGTCTGGAGGTTTGGAAAAGCTGAGAGTATTTATATGGTCATTTGGGGGGTGGGAGTGCCCTGGAGATCTCACAAGAGAGGGACTGATTATAATTAGGAAAGGGTTGAGGAGAAACAACTGCAGCAGGCAGTTCTTCGAACACACAGCATGTACTTCATGCTGGCATTGTGGCCCAGCAGGTTAAATCTCTGTGTGCAGTGGGTCCTGGCTGCTCCACTTCCAATCCAGCTCTCTGCTAATGCACCTGGGAAAACAGAAGTTGGCTCCAATATTTGGGACCCTGCTACCCATGTCAGGGAGACCCAGATGGAGTCCCAGGTGCCTGGATTCAGTCTGGCCCACACCCAGCTGTTGTGGTCATTTGGAGAGTGAACCAGCAGATGGGAGAGCTCTCTAACTGTTCCTTTCAAGGAAAGCAAGAAAAGGGGGAGGGGTGAGAGAGAGAGGGGAAGAGGGGAAGGAAGGAAGAAGGAATTTGTCATCATTAAGTCAAGTTCTTTGAAAGACAATGGCTTGGGTTCAGGAGTTGTGCAACAGAAGGGCCAGTTTAAATCCTTTGCTGGAGAATGTGGATACTCACATCCTTCATGGACTCAAATCCTATACCTAAACAGAATTACCCCTTATAAGGTAGCTACTTGCTTATCAAATGAGATGAAATAGGTAGATTTGGGTGTGACTGGGGAGTGTCACTCACCCCAGCATGGCAGGCTGCTGTAGATCTCCAGCATCACATCCCTGTGCAGGGTCCTCTGAGCATTGTCCAGATGCTGTTACTCACATTGGGTGGACATAACAGTCTGGTCTTATGACACCAATATCTTTTACAGAGCATTTGTCTTCAGCATTTCAGCTCTGGGTCACAAAACAGGTAAATAGGGAATCCATTCTCTCAGTGTGTTTTACGTGTCTCTAATGTAAGATGAAGCCTATTTTGTGCTCTGTATGCTGACAGTAAGAAAAACACAATGGAAATATATTCCATCTGTGTTAATGTTGTAATTGCAAATATACTATAAAAGTTTTTCTTATATACCTAGAACTAACCTTCCCCACAAGAAAGGAACAATGGAATTCTGACTGTGTTAAGAGATCACAGTGACAGGCTAGTGGGGCCACCATGCGGCTGGCCAGGGGCACACTGGGAAGTGGTTGGAAGGCTAGCCTCAGTGCTGTGGGCATCTGTAGGTGCCTGCATGTGACAAAGTTGTGGCCCTTGGCAGTTGGGAGTGAAAGGGTGGGGCAGCCACCCAGTGTCTTCAACTAGGTGCTGCTGTAGTTCATGGTGTGCCTCCTGTCCAAGAAGCTGCTCAATTTGAGGCATCAACAAATGAATTGATTAATGAAGAGTTGGGAATAGCCTATCCCATCATTGATGGGATTCCTGATAGGATACCACAGGCACTAAGGATGATCTATCCAGATAAGAAGAAACAGAGTGGTACTAGATCATGATTTTTAAAAAACACAGCAACTAAATGTTGTTAATACCATATCCATTGCCGGCGCCGTGGCTCACTAGGCTAATCCTCCACCTTGTAGTGCCGGCACACCGGGTTCTAGTCCTGGTCGGGGCGCCAGATTCTGTCCCGGTTGCCCCTCTTCCAGGCCAGCTCTCTGCTGTGGCCAGGGAGTGCAGTGGAGGATGGCCCAAGTGCTTGGGCCCTGCACTCCATGGGAGACCAGGAAAAGCACCTGGCTCCTGCCTTCGGATCAGCATGGTGTGCTGGCCGCAGTGCGCCGGCCGCAGCGGCCATTGGAGGGTGAACCAATGGCAAAGGAAGACCTTTCTCTCTGTCTCTCTCACTGTCCACTCTGCCTGTAAAAAAAAAAAAAAAAAAAAAAAAAAAAAAAAAAAAAAGGATTGGCTCTTGGCTCTGCTCCTGGTAGGTTTTCTTCCAACATTTAGAGTGTGTCACCTGGAGGATGACTTAATTGACCTTCAGGTTTTTGGCCACATGGACGCTTTGCTTCTACAATGTAATTCTGGTGACAGGTTTTGGGCCATGTGGTATCAGTTCTATCTCTGGATGTGTTGGTGACTAACAAAAGCCATATGGGTGTACAAACATCTCTGTTATGAAACCTCAATATGGACTCTGAACATAGGCTCATATAAGATTGGTTGTCAATGTCCCATGGGTATTATCACCCACTGTTGTTGGGAGTAGCAGGCAATGACAATAAGGTTCCACAACTGGAAGCTCATCCCTTGGCTCATTGCAGTGGGTCCTTTTTTTGGTAATAAACAGAAATTGTAAGTATGAAGATTTCTGAGCAACAAAGCAACCTTGAAAAAGTTACAACAAATGAACTCAAAGGCCACACCAAAATAGAAAGTGAGCTAAATCTGGCACATAGGACTATTTCCCTATTTCTGCTTTGTAAAATCATCCCTAGGCAAGAAATATTTCACTTGCACAGTAAAAAATACACCTGAAGCAGTGACTCCTGGGACAGAAAAAATCAAACTATGAATAATGAAGAATATTAAATGTACAGGACATGCTTTTAAATATAAATAACTAGAGTATCATAGTGATAACAACATATTTAGCCAGATTAACCCTTAACAGAAAAAGAAACTGAAATTAGAAGAAATTTGTAGCACAACTACCTGGGGAAGAGAGGAGGAATCAAACTAAAAGGGAGGAACTGGACTGTGGGGACATATAAAGGGGAAACTCACACATTTGGGAGATATTACCAGAAGACACACTCCTGCACATGTACAGATCAAGGAAGTAAAAGTTGCCTTTTCATTGACTCAGGATGTAACAGGGAAAAATCCAGGGCTGAGAAGACAATAAAAAATACTGGGAACAGAAATTTAAGTACTGTAGAAGAGAAAGCTCCTAAAATTGCATGCAAAATGGACCAAAATTACTGACGCCTATGCTGCAATCATATGGGAAATTTCAGAGGAACCAATAAAAAGCATTGGACTATTGGAAGGTGAAAGAAATAGTTACTGGGGCCGGTGCCGTGGTGCAATAGGTTAATCTTCTGCCTGCATTTCATATGGGCACCGGTTCTAGTCCTGGTTGCTCCTCTTCCAGTCCAGCTCTTTGCTGTGGCCTGGGAAATCACTGGATGATAGCCCAAGTCCTTGGCCCCCTACACCCACATCGGAAACCAGGAAGAGGTGCCTGGCTCCTGGCTTCAGACTGGTGCATGTCCAGTTGTTGTGGCCATTTGGGGAGTGAACCAACGGGATGAAGACCTTTCCCTCTGTCACTCCGTCTCACTGTCTGTAACTACCTCTCAAATAAGGAAATTAAAAAAAAAGAAATAGTTACTAATCACTGTAAAAATTAAAAGTTTGGGATTTCAATTGAACCAAGTAACTGCCTTATGAGACAGAAATCATTCCCCTAAGAATTTAATAGTGTCCACAATTTCTACATTTCATTATTTATAATAGTCAGGATAAAATTCAGAATCAGTACATGTAACAAAGAAAAATTAACTCATACTCAAGGGGAAAAAAAATCCCTAGAAAGAAATGTATTGAGATGTTGTAAATAGCAGAAAAGACAGCTAAACTAAATACCTTTTAGTATTTAAATGATGAGATAAATATAAAGAACAATAAATAATGAAAGTTTAAAAAAAACCATAAATTTATTTCTATAGCTATAAAATAGAACAACTACAATAGAAATCTACATATGGGCTAAATAACAGATTGGAATAGAAAAAAACCCACAATATTGGAAATTGAAAAAACCCACAGAATTTGAAATACAATCTGACCTTATTATGTCCTCCCAAAAGAATTTGTTGGAAACCTAATTCTCAAGGTTTCTGTCCTTAAGAGTAAGTTAACCCAAATTTTAAAAGAATTTCAGGCTATGAGTTCCATCGCTTGCTCTCTCACCATGTAATGACCTCTGCCATGATAGGATGCAGGCATATAGCCTCTTGACATTGGACTTCTCAGCCTCCAGACTGTAATTGAGTGATATTTTTATGAGACAAAATAAAATGAGAAAAAAATAGATTGATATTGCCTAATCTTTATGAAAGAGAGAAGGAAATTGGTTGGGAAACTATGGAATAATTTAAAGACAAATTTAACAAATGGAGGTGGCACTATTGCATAATAGGTTAAGCTTCTGCCAGCAGCAGGGGCAGCCCATGTGGGCACTGTTTCAAGTCCTGGCTGTTCCACTTCCAATCCAGCCTTCTGATAATGGCCTGAGAAAGCAGTGGAAGGTGGCCCAAGTACTTGGGTTCCTGCACCCACATAGCAGACCTAGAAGAAGCTCTTGGCTTCCAACTTTGGATCAGCCTAGCTCTGGCTTGTTGTGGCCATTTGGAGAGTGAAAAAGCAGATGGAAGACATCTCTATCGCTTCCTCTTTATGTCTGTAATTTTGCCTCTTGAATAAATAAATCTTAAAAAAATAACAAATAAGGTTACTTTAAAAACTTTTCAGAAAGTGAAATTAAAGAGAAGTTCACCTGACTAAAAACATTTTTGAATCCACATGGACCCAGGTCCAGCATTGTGGTAAGTGGGTTAAAGCCCTGGCCTGTGGCATTGACATCCCATATGGGTACCAGTTCAAGTCTTGGTTGCTCCACTTCTAATCCAGCTCCCTGTTAATGTGCCTGGGAGAGCCACAGAGGATAGTCCAAGTTCTTGGGCCCCTGCACCCACATGGAAGACTGGGAAGAAGCTCCTAGCTCCTGCCTTTGGTCTGGCCCAACCCCAGCTGTTGCAGCCATTTGGGGAATGAAACAGCAGATGGACTATTTCTCTCTCTGTTTCTCTATAATTCTGCCTTTCAGATAAGTAAAATAAATCTAAAAAAATCCATATGTGTGGTGGAATGAGAAGGCCATGCTAAGATGGCCACTGGCAAGTGAGCATCAGTTACTCAGGAATGGCTTTGAAACCCACCAGGCAACGGAGCCTGCCTGGCAACAGGCTGTGATTGGATGGCTTTGGAAACTGCCTGGCAACAGGCTGTGATTGGATGGATTTGAAACTGCCTGACAACAGGCTGTAATTGGATGGCTTTGGAAACTGCCTGGCAACAGGCCGTGATTGATTGGGGCATAGACCACCCCTTGACCAGAATGGCTGGTCTTGGCTATATAAGATGTTGTACCAACTGAAATAAATGAGTTTGCGGGCTGCTTGCCTCAAGCCTGCTTTCACCTGACTCCCGGGGTCTGTGTGGTGACTCCACGCCTCTTGCCCCCACCATGCTGCTCCTCTCAGAAATGAGTCCACTGCAACATTGTTGAGAAATCAATGGCAACACATATGGACACTTTTTAACTTTTAAAATTGTTTGTTTAGTTATTTGACAGGTAGACACTCAGCAAAAGATCTTTCATCTGCTGGTTCACATCTCAAATGTTTGCAAAGGCTGTTACTTTGTCCAGGCTGAACCAGGGAGCCAGGAACTTTACCTGGGTCCCTCACATGGGTGGCAAGGCCATCTGCTGTCTTCCAAGGTATACCACCAGAGAACTAGATCAGCAGCAGAGAAGCTGGTACCCAAATGACACTCTGACATGGAATGCCAGTGTCCCTAGCAGTGGCTTTACCTGCTTTGCCACAACATTGTCCTCATCAATGAACTTTTCAAAAACTCCTTGTATGTATGGATCTCAAAAATATTTCTTACAGCAAAACAACCTCATTTTTTATTTCAACTTTCCACAATCTTTTTTGAAATATTCTCATACATACCACTGGACTTTGGGAGGAAAATAGAATGAATGAATCACAAAATGTATTTTTAGACATGGATAAAACTTCCCAAGCGTTGTAAAAGACATCAATTTTTTAAAAACATTTTACTTATTTGAGAACTAGAGTTATAAACAGTGAGAGGGAGAGAAAGAGAGAAAAGTCTTCCATCCACTGGTTCATTCTCCAAATGGCCACAAAGGCTGAAGCTGAGCTGATTTGAAGCCAGGAGCCAGGAGCTTTTTCTGGGTCTCCCATGCAGATTCAGGGGCCCAGCTTGGGCCATCTTCTACTTTCCCAGGCCATAGAAGAGAACTGGATTGGAAGAGGAGCAGCCAGGACTAGAACCAGTGCCCATATGGGATACTGGCACTGCAGGTGGAGAATTAACCTTCTATGCTACAGCACCAGCCCCAAAAGACATCAATTTATCTCATCAAAATGTCCAACAACTCCTTATTCAGAAAAGATAGAAAATGATTCTAGGCAAACCACAAACTGAAGAAACCCAAATACAAAGAAAAGGTCTTGAAAGCAGTGAGAGAAATTTCAGCTTGTGACACACTAGGCACAACTAGACTTAAATGATAGCTGAGTTCTCTCCAAAAATGATAAGATGACACCTTCAAAGTATTCAAATAACATCTCCTCCCATCCCTGATTCAGTATTTCTAGATAGTGTTTTAAAATGTGAGGTGAACAGGAGTGGATATCATAGTGCAATGCACTAAGCTGTTGCTTGGGATGCCCACATGTTGTATTTGACTGCCTGTGTTCAATCCCTACCTCTGATTTTAATGAAGTTTCTGAGTAGTGTGCACCTAGGGAGGCAGCATGTGATATCCCAAATACTTGAGCCCCTGCCACACTCTTGGGAGACATGGATTGATTTCCAGCCTCCTAGCTTCAGCCTAGCTTTGCCCAGCTGGAATGTAGGCCACTGAGCCAGTGAATAAAAATCTGTCTCCCTGTGTGTGTGACTGTGATTTTTAAATAAACATTGAAATATGAGGTGAACAAGACACTTTCTAATGAAAAAACTCTAAATTGATTATCAGTAGAACTACACTATAGAATGCTAAAGGAAGTTTTCCAGGTTAAAAGAAATGACTGTACAGGAAAGTATCAGGATAAAAAAATGTAAACATGTATGTGTTTAAAGATAAGAGACTATATACCTTTTTAAACTCTTAATTTAAAGCATAGATGATTACTTGAAGCAATATGTATCACATTAAGGCACACATATATTGACTTAATATGTAAACATAGGTATGTTTATAATGAAATAGTACAATATGTAGATGTCGAAAGAACTATTCTATTAAATAATTACTATATTGTATGTGAAGTAGCACAGTATAACTCCAAGAATATTATGACAAATTATGCATATTTTAAATCAGTAGAGCAATTATCAACAAATTAATGAATAAAATTATCATGTCATTCAGAGAAAATTAATGCAACAAGCAGTGTGTTTTTTTTAAGTTTTATTTTATTTTATTTGCAAGGTAGAGAGAGGGAGAGGCAGAGAGAGTGAGATTTCTATCTGCTGATTCACTTCTCAAAAAGCTGAAGCCAGGAGCCAGAAACTTCATCCAGGTCTTCCACATGGGTGCAGGGGCTCATGCACTTGAGCCATCTTCTACTGCCCTCCCAGGCACATAAGCAAGGAACTGGATCAGAAATGGAGCAGCTGGAACTAAAAATGGTGCCTATATGGAATGCTGGTAGTGCAGGAACCTGCTATGCCACAATGCCCGGCCCAAAGCAGTGTATTTGCTAGAGCAGCCATAATACGGTACCATACATAGATTGGGTGCCTTGAGTAACAGAAATTAACTTTATCATAGTTTTGGAGAATTAAAATTCAAAATTAAGTGTCAAAGAGAAAGATGCCTGCCGGCTTGGTTTTTATTTAGGCCTTTCTATTTGGTATGAAGATAGCCAAATTCTCACCATGTAATCTCTTGGTCTTTTTTCTGCATCATCTCATTCCTGGTATATCTCTTATGAAGTCACCAGTTGAATTGCATTAGGACTCACACAAAGATCTACAGTTAGCCTTAATTGCCCATTTGGTGACCCTATCTCCAAATACAGTCATTTGGGGATTAGAGTTTCTACAAATGGATTTTGGGGAGAAAATAATTCAGTCTATAAATAGTCAATATAAGTACCACAATAAAATATTTAAGATAGTTTATGGGCACAGCCATTCACCCTAATGGTTAAGGTGATAGTTAAGATGTCTGTGCACCACATTGGAGTACCTGGGTTTGACATCCAGCTATGCCTTCCAACTCCAGATTCCAGGAGGGGTGAGCCCTGGTAGGCACTGGTGACAGTAATTGAGTTCCAGATACCCAGGGGAAGGATCTGTATTGAATTCCCAGCACTTTTTTTTAAAGACTTATTTATTTATTTGAAAGGCAGAGTTACAGAGAGGCAGAGGCAGAGACAGAGAGAGAGGTCTTCCATCAACTGGTTCACTCTCCAGATGGCCATAATGGCTGGAGCTGTGCTGATCCAAAGCCAGGAGCCAGGAGCTTCTGCCGGGTCTCCCACATGGGTGCAGGGGCCCAAGGACTTGGGTCATCTTCTACTGCTTCCCCATGTCATAGCAGAGAGCTGGATGGGAAGTGGAGCAGCCAGGACTGGCACTGGGATGCCAGCACTACTGGCAGCAGCCCTATCCACTGTGCCACAAAGCCGGACCCCTCCAGCACTTGGTTTTAATTTGGCCAGCCACTGTAGATATTTGAGGAGTAAACAAGTGGATGGGAACTCTCTGAGTCTCTGTTTCTGAAGTAAACAAAATTTTTGAAACTCAAAATTTGATGAGCCCAACAGAAGGTAATTAAGGAAAAACAGGAAAATTCTGATGTGAACCACGGAAAATACATGGCCATACTATCATCTGTATGACCAATAAGTTTCTGTTTCAGACTTCATGTTCCACAAGAACCTAGAATATTCTCCTCTAAGCATCATCTTGAAGCATGTAACAATTATTTCTTTTTGATATGGCATCAGAAAGAACAGAGATGGTAACCATTTAGAGATGCACTTGAAATTTAGACAATTTTTTTTAAGATTTATTTATTTATTTGAAATTCAGAGGTACACAGAGAGAGGAGAGGCAGAGAGAGAGAGAGAGAGAGAGAGAGAGAGGTCTTCCATCCATTGGTTCATTCCCCAATTGGCCGCAATAGCCGGAGCTGCACCGATCTGAAGCCAGGAGCCAGGAGCCTCTTCTGGGTCTCCCACATGGGTGAAGGGGCCCAAGGATTTGGGCCATCTTCTACTGCTTTCCTAGGCCATAGCAGAGAGCTGGATCAGAAGTGGAACAGCTGGGTCTTGAACTGGCGCCCATATGGGATGCCAGCACTGCAGGCGGCAGTTTTACCCACTACACCACATTGCCGGCCCCTAGACAATTCTTTTTTTAAGAAAATCTTGGATTGAATACAAATACATTACACTGGAATTAGGTAATGAAGGACGACTGCCTCAGATTTAGCCCTCTTCCCTTTTCTGTCTTTATTTCTAGTCTGTCCTGTACATACATTTCAAGGACAGGTGGGAGGAATCCATGGAACATGACACCAAGTGGACATCAAGGATCACAGGCTGTGACAGTAGCAGAGTGTCATGATGATTCATCATTTAATGTCGCCACTTTAACCTCTTTCAGACACAAACTATAAAATAGTTGAAGATAGGAAGAAATATTGAGTGTTATAAAAGTCATTTGGAATGCAAATTTAATAACTCAATTTGGTTGCGAGACTCTGTATTCTGCCCTCCCATTGAATTGTTCCTCAGCAGTAAGGCCATTAAAAAAAGTGAAAGGAGCTGGAGCTGTGCTACAGCAGGTTAAGGCCCCAGCCTGTGGCACTGGCATCCCATATGGGCACTGGTTCGAGTTCCTGCTACTCCACTTTTTTTTTTAAAGATTTATTTATTGGGGCTGGCACAGTGGCACAGCAGGTTAAAGGCTGGCCTGAAGTACTGACATCTCATATGGGCACTGGTTCAAGACCCAGCTACTCCTCTTCACATCCAGCTCTTTGCTATGGCCTGGGAAAGCAGTAGAAGACAGCTCAGGTCCTTGGGTCCCTGCACCCATGTGGGAGACCTGGAAGAAGCTCCTGGCTCCTGGCTTCAGATCGGCACATTTCTGGCCATTGTGGCCAACTGGGGAGTGAACCAGCAGATGGAAGACCTCTTTCTCTGCCTCTACCTTTCTCTGTAACTCTATCTTTCAAATAAATAAAACAAATCTTTAAAAAATATTTATTTACTTGAAAGTCAGTGTTACAAAAGAAAGAAAGAGGAGAGAGAGAGAGAGAGAGAGAGAGAGAGAGAGAGCTGGAGCCATGGCTGAAGGCTAATCCTCCACCTATGGTGCCTGCACACGGGGTTCTAGTCCCAGTTGGGGCGCTGGATTCTGTCCCGGTTCCCCCTCTTCCAGTCCAGCTCTCTGCTCTGGCCCAGGAATGCAGTGGAGGATGGCCCAAGTGCTTGGGCCCTGCACCTGCATGGGAGACCAGGAGAAGCACCTGGCTCCTGGCTTCAGATAAGCGTGGTGCGCCAGCCCACAGTGCGCCGGCCACAGCGGCCATTGGAGGGTGAACCAATGGTAAAGGAAGACCTTTCTCACTGTCTCTCTCTCACTGTCCACTCTGCCTGTCAAAAGAGAGAGAGAGAGAAAGAGAGATCTTCCATCCATTGGTTCACTTCCCAGATGGCCACAATGGCTGGAGCTGTGCTGATCCAAAGCCAGGAGCCAGGAGCTTCTTCCAGGTCTCCCATGCAGGTACAGGGGCCCAAGGGCTTGGGTCATATTCTACTGCTTTCCCAGGCTATAGCAGAGAGCTGGATTGGAGTTGGAACAGCCGGAACTCGAACCAGCACCTATATGGGATGCTAACACTGCAGGTGGCGGTTTTACCTGCTATGCCACAGCGCCCCCCCCACCTGCCCCAGCTACTCCACTTCTGATCCAGCTCTCTGCTATGGCCTGGGAAGGCAAAAGATAGATCAAGTCATTGGGCCCTAGCACCTGTGTCAGACACTTGGCGGAAGTTCCTGGCTTCAGATAAGCTCAGCTCTGGCCCTTGCAGTCATTTGGGGAGTGAACTAGCAAATGGAAGACCTCCCTCTCTCTCTGGCTGTACCTCTCTCTGTAACTGTCATTCAAATAATTAAAATAAATCTTTAAAAAAAGTGAGAGTTCTTTCTGGCATATTAACAGGCAGCCTTTCCCTTGAACATGTCTTAATCCTCTAAACCTGTGAACGTGTTACCCTATATGGCAAAATGGATTGCAAGTGTGATTGTGTCTATTTCCCTGAAAAGGGAAATTAACCTGGAGACTATAGGTGGGGCAATTTAAATTACAGAGGTCTGTAAAAGTAAAAAATCTTTCCCAATTGTGCTCAGAGTGTGACCTGACTACAGAAGGAAAATGAGATATATTTTTTTTCAGGGCCAGCGTTGTGGTGTAGCAGGTTAACGCCCTGGCCTGAAGTGCCGACATCCCATATGGGCACCAATTCAAGACCCGGCTGCTCTACTTCCAATCCCGCTTCCTGCTATGACTTGGGAAAGCAGTAGAAGATGGCCCCTACACCCACGTGTGAGACCCAGAAGAAACTCCTGGCTCCTGGCTTCGGATCGGCACAGCTGTGGCCATTGTGGCAAAATGGGGAGTGAATCAGCAGATGGAAAACCTCTCACTCTCTCTCTCTGCCTCTCCTCTCTCTACATAACTCTGACTTTCAAATAAATAAATAAATCTTAAGAAAAATGAGAGAGAGAGAGAATATACCAGAGCCGCCACAGAGGAGAGTGTTTAGATTGGGTGAATGTTAAAAGGCAAGGGAAATGTGTGATTAGTTATACGTATACCAGTTCTCATTTAAATGTCATTGTAAAATGGTAATTAAACAAGATTTTAAAAGAGATATTTTTTCTGCCTTTAAAATGGTGGGAGAATCCTCTAGCCAAGGAAGGTGGGCATCTTCCAGAGCAGGATTGGGGAATGGGAAGCCCTCAGACCACATATAGCCCATCTAGTCATTTGGTGTGGCCCTGCCAAGGCAACCACAGGAGGGACTTGAAAGTCAATAAATCTACAGCAGATTAATTTTTACATTGCTAATTATTCATGGCTTATGAATTATACATATACAAATGGCCCATGGCAAAAAAAAAAAGTTTCCCCACTCCTGTGAGGCTGATAAAGGGAATAAATTCTGTAAAATCTCTGGGAGGAAATGCAGCCATACCCTTGCTTAGATACTAAACACATGAGGTCTTTATTGGACTCCTACCTAACCACAAGGAAATCAATGTATTTCTTCAAGGCATTCAGTTTGCAGTAACTGGTGACAGCAGCAGTAGAGAACTCATGAAGTGCAGGAGTGTCCTGGGCACTGATAATGACCATCTAGTGCCAGCAGTGCTCCCCAATCACTGCCATAAATGAAAAGGCCCTCCAAGATTTTTCCATATCACTGAGGTAGTGTGACACCAATCCCAGAGGAGGTTCATTGAATTCATGAACAGTGAGTTGTCAGAAAAACTAAGTATAGGGGCCGGCACTGTGGCATAGTGGGTAAAGCTGTCTCCAGTGGTGCCAGCATCCCATATAGGTGCTGGTTCGAGACCCAGATGCTCCTCTTCTGATCCGGCTCTCTGCTATGGCCTGGGAAAAGCAGTAGAAGATGGCCCAGGTCCTTGGGCCCCTGTACCCACATGGGAGACCTGGAAGAAGCTCCTGGCTCCTGGCTTTGGATCAGCACAGCTCTAGCTGTCGTGGCCAACTGGTGAGTGAACCATCAGACAGAAGACCACTCTCTCTCTCTCTGCCTCTCCTCTCTGTGTAACTCTGACTTTCAAATAAACAAATAAATCTTCAAGAAAAGAAAACTAAGTATAGGGGCCAATGCTGTGGTGCATAGTTAAAGCCTCAGGCTGCAGTACTGGCATCCCATATGGGCACCGGTTCGAGTCCCAGCTGTTCCATTTCTGATCCAACTCTCTGCTAATATACCTGGGAAAGCAACAGAGGATAACCCAAATCCTTGGGCCCCTGCACCCATGTGGGAGACCTGGAAGAAGCTCCTGGCTCCTGGCTTTGGATTGGATCAGGTCCTGCCATTGCAGCCATTTGGGGAGTGAACCAGCAGATGGAAGACCTCTCTGTGTCTCTACCTCTCTCTGTAATTCTGTCTTTCAAATAAAATAAAATAAATCTTTTTAAAAAAGAAAAATTAAGTATAAAATAATTGTTTCTAAGATAGAAATTAAAGATTTGGGGCTGGCACAGTTGTGACATAGTGGGTTAAGCTACCACCTATGATGTTCTCATTCCATATGGGCAACAGTTTGTATTCCAGCTGCTCCACTTCCAACCCACCTTTCTACTGATATGCTGTGGGAAGCAGAAAAAGATGGCTCACTCCACTGATATGGGAGACCTGGATGAAGTGCCTAGTTCCTGGCTTCATCCTGGCCCAGCCCTGGCCATTGTGGCCTTTTGGGAAGTAAACCAATAGATGGAAGACCTCTCTACCTGGGTCTCCTCTCTTTGAAATTCTTTATTTCCAATAAATAAATAAATAAATCCATCTTTGCAAAAGAAATTAAAGGTTTTTTGATTAACATGAAAATTTATGTCTGATACATATGTAGGTCTTATTTTTTATCATAAATAAACTTGCCAGTAGAAATCATTTCCACTGTTATTTATACTTTTCAGTAAAAACTGTGCATAAAGCAATTTTATCTCCAACTTTCTGATGAATCTTTTCAAATATCTCCCTGTGCAATTCTACTGTAAAATAAGATTCAAAAACCAGAGTTAACTGAAAGGTTGGGGGATTAATAAATCTCCAAGACATTCACAAGAAGCTGTAGTGCTTGTTGCCAGAAACCCATTTCCTCTTTATTTATCTACTTGTATAGAGGTCTCTTGCAGGTTGATAAAAGGCTTCTCTCTGATTCACCTCTACATGCCTCAAAAGGTCTGGCACAGGGAAAACACTAAGGAGAGATGTACTCAATGAATTAACAAATAAATAATACTTTTTAAAAAAGATTTCTTTTTAAAATTTTTTTTGACAGGCAGAGTTAGACAGTGAGAGAGAGAGACAGTGAGAAAGGTCTTCCCTCCATTGGTTCACCCCCCAAATGGACGCTACGGCTGGTGTGCTGCTCCAATCCAAAACCAGGAGCCAGGTACTTCCCACTAGTCTCCCATGCAGATGCAGGGCCCAAGCACCTGGGCCATCCTCCACTGCCCTCCCGGGCCACAGCAGAGAGCTGGACTGGAAGAGAAGCAACTGGGACAGAATCTGGTGCCCCAGCCGGGACTAGAACCCGGAGTGCTGGTGCCACAGGCAGAGGATTAGCCTAGTGAGCTGTGGGGCCGACCTAAAGATTTATTTTATTTATTTAAAAGACAAAGTTACAGAGGGAGGTAGAGACAGAGAGAGGTCTTCCATCTGCTGGTTCACTCCCCAGGTGGCCACAATAGCTGGAGCTGCACTGATCCAAAGCTAGGAGCCAGGAGCTTCTTCTGGATCTCCCATGTGGGTGCAGGTGCCCAAGCACTTGGACCATCTTCTACTGCTTTCCCAGGCCATACCAGAGAGCTGGATGGAAAGAGGAGCAGCCAGGACTAAAACTGGCACCCATATGGGATGCCGTCACTGCAGGTGGAGGATTAACCCACTGTGCTATAGCGCTGGCCCAATACTACTTCTTGAAGTAGTATTCTCACAGGGTCCTCCTAAACACAAGAGGTCTAGTTCCTCCCTTGAGTCCCCTTCTCTTGTCCTGCAAAAGGAAACCAGTTTCCTCAACACTGTTATAATCATTAAACACAGGCAAATTTCTTCCTTAGAGGAAAGTTACTGTCTCTTTCAAAAAGTAACTCCTCAGGATAGATGCTCCCAAGTCTCACAGTGGTAAGTTTTGTGATGTTGATGATCACAAGAGCAGACCCAATGGGAATCTGCAAATGCACAATGAGAGAAGCACCAAGACCACTCCCCAAAGCCCAAGTCCTCTCTTGAATGAATGTCCCCCAGCTTTTGTTTCTGTATCTATGGTAAGTCCTTCCCTGGGCTATTGGGAGAGATGTGGTTTGGAGCAGTAACCTTACCTCCTATGCTGGCTACACAAGTAAACTCTTCTTCAGCAAAACTTGGGCCTTGACTGGCGCCGTGGCTCACTAGGCTAATCCTCCACCTGTGGCGCCGGCACACCGGGTTCTAGTCCTGATTGGGGAGCCAGATTCTGTCCCGGTTGCTCCTCTTCCACTCCAGCTCTCTGCTGTCACCCAGGAGTGCAGTGCAGGATGGCCCAAGTGCTTGGACCCTGCACCCGCATGGGAGACCAGGAGAAGCACCTGGCTCCTGGCTTCAGATTGGCGCAGCCAGCCATAGCAGCCATGTGGGGACTGAACCAATGGAAAAGGAAGACCTTTCCCTCTGTCTCTCTCTCTCTCTGTGTCCACTCTGCCTGTCAAAAACAAACAAACAAAAACCAACTTGGGCCTTTATTCGGTCCATATGACTTAGACATTGAATGCTTTATTTGTAAGATAGGCAACTTGAAAAAGCATTTTCTACTAAGTAATGTATTTGTGTTATATTTTATTTTATTTTATTTTAGACTTATTTATTGAGGCTGGTGCTGTGGCATAGTGGTAAAGACATTGCCTGCAGTGCTGGCATCCCATATGGGCAGCAGTTTGAGTCCCAGCTGCTCTACTTACAATCCCTCTCCTTGCTAATCTGCTTTAGAAAGCAGAAGACAGTGCAAGTCCTTGGGCCCCTGCACCATTGTGGCCAATTGGAGAGTGAGCCAGTGGATGGAAAATCTCTCCCTCCATCTCTCCCTCTCTCTGTAACTGCCTTTCAAATAAATAAATCTTAAACAAAAGGCATATGCCACAATGCCAGCCTCTGCATTTTTTTTTTTACAGGCAGAGTGGACAGTGAGAGAGAGACAGAGAGAAAGGTCTTCCTTTGCCATTGGTTCACCCTCCAATGGCCACCACAGCTGGTGCGCTGCGGCCGGCGCACTGCGCTGATCTGAAGGCAGGAGCCAGGTGCTTCTCCTGGTCTCCCATGGGGTGCAGGGACTCAAGCACCTGGGCCATCCTCCACTGCACTCCCGGGCCATAGCAGAGAGCTGGACTGAAAGAGGAGCAACTGGGACAGAATCCAGTGCCCTGACCAGGACTAGAACCCGGTGTGCCGGTGCCGCTAGGTGGAGGATTAGCCTATTGAGCTGCAGTGCCGGCCCTCTGCATTTTATTTTAAAAGTTCTAAAATGAATTAGACTTCCTGCTAAAGGAACATTTTTACAAGTTTCCCTGGGGGATCAGCATCGTGACATAGCATACAAAGACACCTCATATGAGTGTCTTGGCTGCTCCACTTCTTTTTTTATTTTTTAATATTTATTTATTTATTTATGTGAAAGGCAGAGTTATAGAGAGGCAGAGAGAGAGAGAGAGAGAGAGAGGTATTCCATTTGCTGGTTCACTCCCCATATGGTGCAACGGCTAGAGGTGCACAGAATCTGAAGCCAGTAGCCAGGAGCTTCTTCCAGGTCTCCTACATGGGTGCAGGGGCCCAAGCACTTTGGTATCTTCCACTGCTTTCCCAGGCTATAGCAGAAGGCTGGATCAGAAGTGGGGCAGCCAGGACTCTAACCAGCACCCAAATGGGATGCCGGCACCACAGGCAGGGGCTTTGCCTGCTATGCCACAGTGCCAGCCCCAGCTGCTTCACTTCTAATCCAGATCCTTGCTAATGGCCTGGGAAAAGCAGCAGATGATGGCCCAAGTGCCATCTGCACTCATTGGGGCCATTTGGGGACTGAACCAGCAGGTGGAAAATCAATCTCTCCCTCTCTCCCTCTCTCTCCCTCTTTCTCTCTCTCATTCTGCTCTTCAAATCAATGAATGACTCTTCAATAAATAAACAAACAAATAAATAAATCTTTTAAAGAAAGAGTTTTCCTGAAGTCATTATTATATGAGAACATTCACAGTTCAGCTGTATTGATTTCAGTTGTTGATTTTTACTTATGGGTTCATAGACCTTCTTTTTTTTTTTTTTTTTTTTTTGGAACGCTTCACGAATTTGCGTGTCATCCTTGCACAGGGGCCATGCTAATCTTCTCTGTATCGTTCCAATTTTAGTATATGTGCTGCCGAAGCGAGCACCATAGACCTTCTAATATTCCCAAATACTTGCATCTGATCCACTTATAATTAGACACTTTATGAAAGAGTGGACTAATGCTATTAAAAGATTATAACAATGTCATTTTTTCATCCTTTTGGAAATACAAATAAAATGCAAAGAGAAAAATAAAAAAACAAAAACAAATAATATATGTAATATATATGTATATTTAACTAGATTATCATGATTGTTCTATAATTATGTCAATAACAAGTTATTAAATTTCTAATGCTTCTTTCTAAACCTTTGAAGTTCTTCAAACACATCAGGAACATATATCATATACATTATAGAAAGCAACTTTGTAGTTCTTCCTACAGCACAGACAAAGCAATAAGATGAGGACAAATAAGCAATAAGGTGAAGAAAAATCTGTGCTCTATGCAAAGGGAACAGCAGGAAGAGATAAAGCTGCTCAGTTTTCTGCTGTAGAGTGCTGTGCCCTGCCTGCTTACCCACTGACCATCTGCTCCCAGAGGCTCAACCTGATCCTGAACTTGGACCAGGTACTAGTGCTACAAGCAGGAAGGGTGCAGTGCTGGACTCACTACTGCCCTGCACAACCATCCCCATTTGCTGTCCAAGCAGCAGATAAAGGGAAGCCAGCAGGGATCCCACCACTCTCCTTGAGGGCCCTGAGCCCCATCCCCCATGCTATGGGGTTCTCATCTCCATCTGTCCACAGCTGGGCCAGCACAGAGGTTCTGACTGCAGGTTTGCATTCTCCTCTGTGGCTCCAGCTCTCTTCATTTCCCCAGAGAGGAAAATGGCATCCTGGTTTCCTCTTGGGAAACCACTCCTCAGTGGGCAGAACCCAGAGGCTTCCCCAGAATCAGGCCTCTGCTCTGCCCTTTTTTGCAGCTGACACTCAAGGTGGGGTTTCTGAGACAGGAGCCCACCTGTTTATTTTATTTTTGATGAAATTCCCATCTTGCATTTTGTGTATTAAAAACAAAATACTTCTGACATGAGCTGAAGCCCCCTTAGTATGTGTGCCAGAGCTGGGGGCTGGTGAGAAGGGATCTCTCCAGCCTCAGGATGGAGGAGGTGAGGAAGGGCCTGTAAAGCTCCCCTCCATCACAGTGCTGTGGTCTTTCCAGGCTCAAGGGCAGGTCAGTTGGCAGGGAGAGCACTGCTGACAGCTGCCAACCTGACACTCCTAGGTCTAGCATACCAGGGCATAATGTAGGCCAGTATAGCCTCAGGGCCTGGGGCTAAGACACTATGATGATAGACCCTTAGGTTCAGCAACATAGTGGTTAGGACCAGGGCAGCAGTGAGAGCCCCAGACACCATCAAGGCAACCAGATTAGACCCCTAGCCCAGACCTTTGCCTAAACACCAACTCCTTCACTGAGATCCATGGAAGAGCAGTCCCCATAGTGTGGGGGAGCGGGGAGCTAATCCTGTGACAGGTGCTAAGGTGGTCCCTAGAGGGGTATCCACAGTGGTGAGGGGTTTGGGGCAAGTAAGACAGTCTCAGAAGTCTTGCCCCCATAGACATTGGGGCAGAGGGAGTGAAAGTCAAATGCTTGATCCCCACGCAGGCTCTTCTCTGTTGAGAAGGCAGAAGTGTCCAGAAAGGCCTTCAGGGCAGAGGCAGGGGAAGCAGTTTATGACATCAAGGCAGGTGGCACCGTTGACACATGGCCACATCAAATAGTTGCCTACATTTGTCATTTTCCACAAAGCCTTCTGGGCAGTGGCGGGTGCATGTGAGCGCAGACTCAGACATCTCAACACCTCCTGTGTGGGGAGCAACTTGGACTAGACTAAGTTACTGGAATTAACACTTATTCTATGCATCTGCTCTCCCACAATATGGTGCTGGGAGAGGAGTAAACAACTTTTACACAGCTGCCTCCAGTTCAACCAGTAACCTGCAAGAGCTGATCCTGCTCCTGATTGGAGAACAGCGTACTCGGCATGTGGGTAGCAGAGTTGGGATTGGTGGAAGAGGACTATAAAGGAGGAGAGAGACAACATGCACCAGAAATATCTAAGGGGAACAACCGGATAACGTCTGAGCAGCCCCCGAGAGAGCCGGCCTGCGGTGTGCCACTCCCCCGCGGAAGTGGGGAAAGTGGCAGGGGGCACCGCCCTTCCACGGAGGTGGGAGGGACAGCAGCCAACCCGGGAAGGACCAGCAGCAAACCCGGGAAGGGCTGAGCAGACGAAAGAACAGTGCAGGGTCCTGTGTCATTCCTCCGCGAAGAGGGGGAGCGACACTCCTGCCATTCTGTCATGGGGAGCTGAGGTTGGGGTAGAACAGGACATTGATGCCAAGTGGCCAACACTGGGCAGTGTCCTGACCACAGCATCCTGCTAGAATTTCTAGCTGCATCACATTAGGTCACTCTCTTTGAGCTTCAGATACCTTACTTAAAACAGTACCCAGCTTCCAAATCTTGGGAGTTAAATGAGATAATCCAACATCAAACAGCACAGGATCTGTTCCATAGCAAGGCTCAGTTTCAGTGTGCTGTTATTAGTCTCACAGGTGCCAGAGCTTGAGAAATAAATGAAAACAAGTCTAGCCTGAGGGGTGCCTCTTATTCAGACAAGGGGCATCAGGCTGCCATGTGGAATTCTCTAATGTCACTGGCTAGCTTTCTGGAAGGACAAAAGGAAACCTAGTCTCCTCAACATGTGTCTGCTCTATCTCCACATGTGTTTGTTGTATCTCCACCTGTGTCTGTTCTATCTCTGGCTCCCACAGATTGTTCTTCGAGACATGGTTCAGAAGGTACCAAAGAAAACTTAGAAAGCATGAGCTGGGGACATTGGCATGCATTCTGGGATTTTATCTTAGGATACACCCAGCTGGGTCTCCCCTCATTCTCCACCCTCTCAACAGCCCTGCCTCTTCCCTCACTCCATCACCAGATTCTGGTCTAACTACTCCACATAGCCCATTGGCCCAGCACTCACTCTGCCTGCTCCCAGAGTCCAGCCTTGTACTCACAGTCACCATTATGTATACCTGGTGGGCACTAACAGTGGCCTTAACCACATTTGTCACACTTACACAGGCTTCCATTCTGGCAGGGGACTGAATAGTACAGATGTGCTCATCTGGGGAGGATGTGGGACATGGGTTATCATGGTAGAGGTCTTTTGTCTTTTAGTTAAAATGGTTTCTAACTAACATGATTAAGGTTGTGGTAGAGGCCTTCCCAAATTCAGAAGAAGACAAAGGGAGGAACTTGTCCTGGGAATGAAATGTAATTGTTATCTTCTTGTCTGTGGATTTACTATCTGCTTGGGTTCCTGCTTATTAGCACTAAGGGATGGTGTTAACCCTTGCTAGACAGTGTAACACTCAGTATGTGTGTGGAAAAGAAAACATCATCAGTAACTATGTATGCATGCACAATATTGTATCATCTCCTGCAGCCACCATGAAGCATTGGAATACCCCCAAAATGCATGCATGTATCCATAGAAGGGAGACAAAGAAGCTAAAACTGTGTATAAGAAAATACCCAGACCAGTGCTGTGGCATTGTGGGTGAAGCCACCTCCTGCAGTGCCAGCATCCCATAAGGGCACCAATTCGAATCCTGGCTGCTCTGCTTTTTTTTTTTTTTTTTTTTTTTTTTTTTTTTTTTTTTTACCAAAGTTGTTTTATTTGCAATACAATACTTTGCATAACAATTTTTGGTGCAGTTCTTAGAACACATTGGAAATTGGGACCAAAATTTTGACTGGGTAATATTTGGTATTTGCATGCCTCCAGAATTCCTGATCTTCAAACTCTCCAGTTTCTCATGAACAGAGCAAAGGACAATGGCAGAGAGCCTAGACTATCTCGTTCATGCTACCAAGAGTGGGAGTTCAGGCCTCACTGAGGTAGCCTTGGTGCTGTTGCAACTGGTCCAGCATCCCTGCCCCTCAAAATATCCAGTGGCTACACTGAGAATTTTTGCTTTTAAGAAGTCTCAGCAGAGGCAAGTGCACTGACCACTGTTGTATGGCTATAAATCATTTTTGAGTGTGGTCTAGAAATATCCATGTAATGCTAGATTCTGGAATCTGAAGACCCTCACCTACAAGATAAAGCAGTGCCCTAGCATGAGGTTTGACTAGCCAATTTTTTAAAAAAGATTTATTTATTTATTTATTTATTTGAAAGTCAGAGTTACACAGAGAGAGAAGGAGAGGCAGAGAGAGAGAGAGAGGTCTTCCATTTGATGGTTCACTCTCTAATTGGCCATAACTGCCAGAGCTGTGCCAATCTGAAGCCAGGACCCAGGAGCCTCCTTGGGGTCTCTCACATGGGTGTGGGGGCCTAAGGACCTGAGCCATCCTCCACTGCTCTCCCAGGCCACAGCAGAGAACTGGATTAGAAGTGGAGCAGCCTGGTCTCGAACCAGAGCTCAAACGGGATGCCAGCGCCTCAGGCCAGGGCGTTAACCCACTGTGCCACACCACCAGCCTCTGATTAACCAATCTGAGGTAGGCTACACAAGCGGGTTAGAATCCTCTTGGCAGATTTTGCCCATGACAATGCAGGGCTTGAATCCTTCCAAAGGCACTAGGATCCTTGTTAGCATCTGTGATTTGAGAAATTGTCAGAAATGCCTGGCTCTTTTTCCTTCTGCTTTTTTGTCTGATCAGGCTGGCCTCAAAGGGAAATTCTTTCCCCATGTTTCTTTCCCAGTACACCCTGGCTCAGAACCTTTGCTCTCCATCCTGATAAAAATCCACCTGGGCCTTTTGCTGGAATAAACAATAATAAATACTTCCTGTTAAAGGCTTTGGTGTCTCGTCTCTGTACAAAAATCCCACTACAGGATGGCCCTTCACATCTTGTTCAAAGACCTGTATGGGCCCCATTTGCCAGGCCCTCTGGACCCAAGGCTCTGTGTGTGTGGCTCATACTAGAATCCTGCCCCAAGGTGATATGGCATTCTGGGGTGGTGTTCTGGGGTGGTGGAGGGGACTATAACCTTTCTGAGCCTCTGTTTTCTTACCTGCAAAATAGGAATACACTTCACAGGGTTGTGTTGAGGAATAAAAATGATGTCTGCCAATGCCTTCAGAACCATTTCTGGGATGTCTGAAACACTCACAAGCATTGAAAAAAGAGTGACCTTGAAAGGTCATCAGGACTACTTTCCCATCCCAGTTCTCGGAAAACATCTGACCTATTTCACTGAAGCCCTTCAAGTATGTATGCGGAGGTCTTCAAATAGTTCATGGAAAATGTGTATGATGAAAAATTTATGCTTGATTTTCAAAATCTTTTGTATGAAAGTAAATTTCTTTTTTAACTCCATTTTCCATGAACTTTTGAAGTACTTCTGATAGTCTCAAACACCCACAGCTGACTGAGCAAACGGCCCTGTCTGCTCCCTTCTCTACATGCAGAACTTCCCCCTGCTACAGAATCTGCCCAACCTGCCCCTCAGAGAGTCAGTTACTGAAAGGCTCTTCACAGAGCCTCTTTCAACACAAGCGTCTCCCAGCAGCACTCCCCACCCCAGCCTCCCTTGCCAGGCTAAACCATTCACTTTCTTTTACCTTCTGCTTTCCTCATGTCTCCCGATCTTCAGATTATTGTCAAGCTTCAGGTCTCCTGTCAAGCACCTTGAGGAACAACATGTCAGACTCCCTGAATCAGACTTGGAGGGGTAAAGTTGATGAAGCAAGAGGCAGCCAAAGGGCTGGCACTGTGGTGCAGTGGGTGAAGCCGCCGCCTGCAGTGCTGGCACCCCACATGGGTGCCGGTTTGAGTCCTGGCTGCTCCACTTCCGATCCAGGTCTCTGCTACCTCCTGAGAAAGTAGTGGAAGATGCCCCAAGTCCTCGGGCCCCTGCACCCATGTAGGAGACCCAGAAGAAGCTCCTGGCTCCTGACTTCAGATCAGCACAACTCGGACTGTTGCAGCCATTCAGAGAGTGAACCAGCAAGTGGAAGACCTTTCTCTTTCTCTCTCTGAAACCTGCTTTTTAAATAAATAAATAAATCTTAAAAAAAAAAAAAAAAAAAAAAAAACAAGACAGGCAAAGTGGAATGCTGGGGCTGGGGTGGGGTTTGCCGATTTGTGGCATTGTCCTGTTGCTATTGGCGAAATAAAATGTGAACAGCGAGTCTCATTCCCTAAACATTTGTTCTGGGGCTTGACCTTATGGGTGCGTAGGGCTGAGGAATAGGGAGTCAATGGTTTGGGGGCAGGTACCTTTAAGAAGACGTGAAGCAGGCTGCATCGTGGCCCAGGTCACGGTGCAAGCTGCAGTCATCAACTACAACAGATAGATATGGGAGAGGAGAATCTGGGTCATAGTAAGGCTCCCTGAGATGTGGACTCTGGAGATGATTCCAGGTTCCTGGCAGTGAGTGGATCCGGTTCTGGGGCAGGGCCATAGAGATGCTTTTCACTCCAAAGCACGACCTGGGTCTCTCCAGCTCTGCCCATGACAGTGGCTACAGTGTTGTCTGTGGCCGGCAGACATCAACCTGCAAGCTGTGACCGCTGAAGAGAGCGAGGACAATGCCGACAGGTGCGCTCACAGCCGCCGGCTGCCCTGGTGCGAGGGACAGGTGGACGTCTGTGTCAGACGCTGGTTAGAAGATGGCCAGAGGCGGAGATAGTGGAACAGATACGGGAACCAACAAGGGATCGGAGCTCTGTGATGGAAGAAGGGAGCGAGGGCGGTGGGGAGGCGGGGACGGGAGAGAGTTGAGTTTGCATGGGGACCGGAGACAGGAAACGGAAAGGGAGTCTGCGGGAAGGAGACAAAGGATGGGCTGAGCAGAGCATGGCCCAGCGCGAGAATGCCGGGGCTGGACTCAGGGTCGGGAAGGATGAGGTCCGCGGCGATGAGGATAACATCGAGAGGCGTCCTCGCACGTGAAAGGGAAGCGGGGAGGAGCTGGAGGAAGGGCAGACTCGGAATCCCAGCGGTGTCGCCTCCAACGGCCCCCTGCCCACTCAGGACTGGCTGCTGTGTCCCACTCATATCTCCGCAGCACCCAGCTTCCTGGGCGGCGCAGGGCCTGGGACACCCTGGCGACCCCGGCGACCCCAGCTCCGCGCGTCCCTGCCTAGGCGGTTTTCATTTCCGGCTGGCAGTGGGCGGGCTCGGGCCCCAGAGGGAGGCCAGAACCCTTGGGCTGCACTGCGGGTTGTCCCTAGTTGGCTTCAGGCCTTGTCACTGGAGGCGACTGCAGCGCCAGCCTGCTTGGGAGTCCGGGTCTCTGGGCTACCCCAGGCGGCAGCTCCCGTCCTCAACCTTGAAGTTTGCTACCCGCCCCCAGTCCGGCGCCCAACCCCCCGCGATACAGGACGCTCACTTCATCCTGCCCCTCTGGTCGCATGCCCGCGCACCCTAGACCCCTGCCCTCTGCCACCACCGAATCTGGTGTTCTTCAAGGAAAGAAGGAAATCGTGGGCACCGTAATGGGAGCAAAGGGTCAAGCGCCCGCCAGAGGTGCATGGACCCACCTTTCTCCATCCCCGCTTTTCTGACCTGGGCCCCGCTGCTGCCCATCACGCATCTCGTATGTATCCCAGTCACACGACGGGCGGCGCCCTTGCCGCCGGACCGGGACGCCCCATTCACTAGCCCACTAGGAAAGCCCTCAGCCTGCTCCTTTCTCATGGTGGTCGCTGTTTTGTTTCCTCCTTGCCATATACAATTTCCTAGCATCCACCTGTGTCTTTCTAAACATCCAACATCTGTTGGTTTCTGTGGTCAGCTCTGGGAAAGCTCCCTGGACAAGGAACCCCAGACTCCGTCAATGGGCCCTGAAATTCCCTCTTCAGCACCCTAGCACAGCCATCCTGGGCTTCAGCTGCACCCTCCAGTGCGTCAGCCCAGAGCTCAGAGTGTGAGACTTCCAAAGGGGAGGACACCTCTCTAGGTCTCTCCACAGCCCCCGTTCAGAGTGCAGTCACTTTTGTGCAGGATGGACTGCAGAGGTCAGGAATGCTGCAGCCTATCTGGCCCTTCGGATGGCGATTACATCATTTTAGTGGAAAACTCAGAGGTTTCACTTCGTTAAGCCCCTGCAGAACAGCTTCTCCAGAAGTCCTCACGGAGGCAGATTTCTGAAGTCTTCACTGGAGGTGGACCTAACCCCCCCACACCTCCACTCTCCAGCAGGCTTCCCCTCTTCAATAGCTTCTTCCCCAAGAGGTTTTTGAATTTGAGTAAAGATGTGGCTCTGATCTTTATTTTTTCCAGTGAAAGCTGCAAACAAGTTATAATGCTAAACACTGTTGTGCATAAATAGATTATATCAATGAATAGACTTAGTGGGGAAAGGCCAGACACAAAGCAGAACCTATTTGGGTATTGGTAGCAGCATTTCTGGATGATGGAGGTACTTTTTTTTTTCTTATTGATCTTTTCAGCATTTCCCTTTTTTCCAAAATGAACCACGCTGTATTAGATTGAAGTAAAAAGAAAAAAAAATGCCCAAGATTTTGTGAGCTTGGTAAGGTCACAGTTATTTTTCTTTTTTAAAGTTTATTTATTTACTCGAAACTCAGTTACACGGAGAGAGAAAGAGAGGCAGAAAGAGAGAGGTCTTCCTTCCACTGGTTCACTCCCCAGTTGGCCACAAGGGTTGGAGCTGGGCTGAGCTGAAATCAGGAGCTTCTTCTGGGTCTTACATGTTGGGTGCAGGGGCCTAAGGACTTGGGTCATCTTGTACTGTTTTTCCAGGCCATAGCAGAGAGCTGGATTGGAAGTGGAGCAGCTGGGACTCGAACTGGAGCCCATATGGGATGCTGGCACTGCAGGTGACAGCTTTACCCGCTACACCAGAGTGCCAGCCCCCAAAGCCACAGCTTTTATAGTTTTGACCCCTTTTCTTATCCTGATTTTTCACACAGATATAATGTGTCTACAATGTTTTATCCTGGCTCTTAAAAATGTTTACTATTTATTTGAGAGACACGACAGAAACAGAGCACTCTCATCCACTGGTTCACTTTCCAAATGCCTGCAACAATGCAGGATAAGCTGGGTGAAAGCCAAAAGCCAAGAACTCTTTCCAGATCTCTCATGTGTAAGGATCCAATTACTTAATCCATCACCTGTGGCTAAGGAAGCTGGACTCAAGAGCTAGAGTGCAACTTGAACCCAGACACTCTGATATGGGATGCAGGCACCTTAATCACCAGACTAAACACCACTTCATGTCATATATTCATAGTTTTTGGAAGCATACTTTTTATGACTCTGTGATGTTCCATTAAATAGATATGTGATAACTACTTAAACATAGCTAGGTTAAACTTATTGGCCACTTAGGTTATTTTGACATTTTTTGTCATCATAAAGCCATTCAATAAATATTAATTGAGTATCTATGTAATAATTCCAGGTGCTGGACATTATCTTAGCACTGTGATATAGCTCCCAGGGAAATAGTAAGGCCACATATTACCATGTTTCTACTTTTTCTATTATTCAAGCTTCTTCCTTAAGAGTCTGAATTGATGAATGAGTTCAAGTTGGGAAAAATGAAAATATTTCATTGAAAAACAGTATCAAACTTCATTGATGAGCAATAAAGATATTGGAAGCCATTGAAGGTGATGGCATCATATTCCATCACCAACTACTCCCTCCCTCGTGCTTTGAACATTTTAGTAGCTGACTTGTCATTCTCTTAACAACCACTTCTGAAAAATTCTTGGTTTTCTAAAATGTATGTGAAAGGTTGGAGGCAGGGAGAAACAGGCAAGACTTGTGGCTGCAGAGGCCGACCTAGAGCATGCAAAAGGCCATAGCCCTAGGGAACAGATATGCCTACACAAGGGATTGTTTGGGCTACCTGACCCTCAACCCTGATCCATGTAAAGCAAATAAAAGTATATGAACATTGAAAGGCAGGGCTCAGACCTGTGAATCTGCAGTCCCCTGGCCCTCATGTTGTTTCCACCTGAATCTGTCTCTGAGTAGATTTTTATCTCCAAACACACAGGGGTAGCTGGACCAACTTGGCAATAGGCAGAAATATTTCACTCCCTAAATGCCTGCAGCAGCCAAGGTTACTATAGGCTGAAGCCAATAGCTTAGAACTCTACCCGGGTCTCTTACATTGAAGGCAGGAGTCCAAATGCTTGACCCATCTTCTGTTGCCCTTCCCATCCCCAACCTGGGGAAGCATATTATCAGGAAGCTGGATTGGAAGTGGAGTAGCTGGGAATCAAATCAGTACTCTAATATGGGATGGTAGCATTGCTCACAGCAGCTTAACTTGCTGCACAACAACACTGGCTACATCTGTTACTTTTAGATGAAGACTATTTTGAACAGCTTACACTAGCAGTTTGGAATGCTGTAATTTCTCCATGACAGCAGAGTTGACATGTAAATTATCTAAACTCTTCTGCATAGGGTTTTTATACTCTGTCATATTATTTATGCATCCAGTTGTTTCTATAAGTATAGATTTATAGATAGCTATTTTATATCTTGGGTATATTCCAATGATATTTCATTTACTTTCTTATGGACATATTCCAACTTTGGCCATCAGGAGGTTTTTCAATTGGTTTCTGTATCCTTGGCCATACTCACAACCATTTCTTTTTAGCACTTCTTTATTTCTAGTGCTGCAAGATGTTCCTGGCTTACTTTGTATATTACTTGCCTCATCTTAACTCAGTCATTCACCTGAAGAGTTTGGGTGCCTTTAATTGGAGAATGGCATGAGACTTGAGGATCGGATTATGAGGTATGCATGTTGTTACAGAGAACAAGTTACTTTTAGGCCCACTCAGCTAATAGCAGGAGTAACCATATTAAGTAACCTATGTGGATACATGTTATTGCCATTGTGTAGAAACAAACATGACTCTCAAAATTTGTTTGGATATGGAGAACAATGATTCCATGTGTGCACACACACACATAAAGAGACTATGAGAATTTGTTATGTGTTATTTCACACAAAATGAATTTCTGGAGAGAGAAGAGTGGCTTCCCAGGAGGTTCAAACACATAACTTGAAATAGCAGGGGAAGGAGATTTGTTTCTGGTTTTGTAAGGGTTACAATTTGGGCTGGGATGAAGGACCTGTGTTTGACTTGAACTCCTACTGGTGCAAAGAAGGAACACTTGGGTTTTCTTAACAGCCTCCCTAGATGTAGAAAAGTAGTAGAAGTCCCTTGGGTGAGGCTTCAAAGATGCCCCAGTTAAAATTAAAAAAAAAAAAAAACACCAGAATCTTACTCTTCATTATAATACACATAGCAGTAAAGATTTTACATGTAGCATTTTAACTGTGATAATAGCCCAGATGACTCCATTTTGCTTTGTAAAAACTGTTGTCTTTGTGACTAAACTTATGCTTAAGAAAGAAGTTATGCCTGCTTAAGGATTTTAGAATATGATCTTGAGAAACTCAGCTGAATTTGCCAAGTAATATAGCCTACCCCAGTCAGCAGGACCAGAGGCTGGGGTTTGTGACTACAGGCTCAAACTTAACCTCTTTGACTCTGACCAGCCCCCTTATTTTCTGGCCAGAGCCCAACATGCAGCAGGGCCTATCATTGATGCCCCTTATTCCTGATTCCCCATTCTGGTCTCATCTGAAACAATCCTGCTACCCTGAGATGCTGCGATTGTCTTGGTGAAAATCACATGCTCCTTCTCCCAACATTTCTGGCTTCTTGAATTAACCTGCTTTCATGCATCAGTTCTTGACTCTTAAATATTGGTTTGCAAGCAGAGAGAAACTTTACCTTGCTTTTGGTAACATATCTATATTAAGAAAACATGAATTTATACTATATATTTAGTTCAATATTACATGCTTTATTCTTCCTTACTCATCATCTCTACTCCCTCCTTAACAGTGAGAATCTTAATTCCCTTCACATAATTCTGCTTCAGAATGTATGTATAGTGATTTAGAATTAACAAGTGCAGCCAATAATGTAGCCATATCAACTACCATATAAAATGTAGGCAAACTCCTTTTCTCTTTGAGTTTGAAAATGCCACTCTTTTCCTTCTTAAAATATTTATCTGTGTATTTGAAAGGCAAACTTATAGAGCGATAGGGAGAAATAGAGAGATAGAAATCTCCCTCAGCTGGTTCACTCCACAAATGGCCACAATGGCCAGGGCTGGGCCAGACTGAAGCCAGGAGCCAGGAGTTTCATCCAGGCCTCACACATGGGGGCTGGATCAGAAGTGGAGTGGCCACAAAGGAGCTAGCACCCATATGGGTCTCTGGCTTTGCAAGCAATGGCTTAACCTGCTATACCACAATGCTGGCCCAGTGACACTCTTTTCCAAATTGTTAACATTAGAATCTTATGCCTTCAGGCTCTTTAGTGAAGTGCTTCATGCATAGTGCACTTCTATCCTTTTATTACAATATGCAGATGTTCAGGCTTTGCTCTACCATTGTATGTAAGAGGAAGGTCCTCAAAAGTTTCATGCACATGTAAGTTATTAAAAATTAATATTTCAAACAATTGTAATTTTAAAAAGCTATGACTTTTATTAACTTTTCTTTAATCAGATTGTTAAGTACTAGAGCATGACAATGTGCTTTGACATTTACTTTTTTTTTAAAAGATTTTATTTATTTATTTGAGAGTTAGAGTTACAGACAGTGAGAAGGAGAAACAGAGAGAAAGGTCTTCCATCTGCTGGTTCACTGTCCAAATGGATGCTATGGCCGGAGCTGCTCCGATTCGAAGCCAGGAGCCAGGAGCTTCCTCTGGTCTCCCACACAGGTGCAGGGGCCCAAGGACTTGGGCCATGATCTACTGCTTTCCCAGGCCATAGCAGAGAGCTGGATTGGAAGTAGAGCAGCCGAGACTAAAACCAGCACCCATATGGAATGCTTGCGCGTCAGGCCAGGGCATTAACCCACTGCACCACAGTGCTGGCCCCTTTGACATTTACTTTAACCTAGTTTTCTTTGTTGTCATTTCAATCTTTATGTACAAACACATAAAAAATTCAAAATAGGGATATTCAAGTGGTGTGTAGATTGTTTTTATTGTGAAGTATAGCTGCAACAAAAGGAGATTTTATAATATATTTTGTCTCTATGAACATGAAAGAGTTGAAAATCTGTGTTGGAAAGCACTCTCAACTATACTGTGAAACAAGAAATTTTAACAGCTCGAAGGATCAATTAGGGTGGATTGTGCCAAAAATACATATTCAAAAACATCTCTAAATATGCATGTATATAATTAAAACTATGATTGTTTGTCTTATCAATTACCATTGTACTATGGAAGAAAGGATCAGCAGCTTCAAAAACTCTTATTTGAGAATTAGGAAGTTAAACACAAGCAACACAAACTTCTGACTTAAAGGAGGCTATAACAAACAATTCAGATAGTTTTGTCCTGTTCTCTGTGATGTCTCTAAACACAATTTTCATTTGGGAATGAATAAATACAGTATATACATACATTGAAAATGATCAGAGAAGAATTACAGAAAGTCATGTGCCCCGAGGGCCTGTTTCCACCACTCAACCCCAATTGGTATGGCCTGGATACTCACACACCTGGGAGCTTTTAACCTCCATTACAGAACTTCTAAGAAAACAGTCACCACGTGCCAATGTTTCAGTCGCCAACAGACTGCATATACAACAGTGGTCCCATCAGAGGATGGGAATGATACTGTCCACCATCTAGTGACATTGCAGTGCACACCGTGTCTAGGAGCATGCAGGAGTTCACACAGAACCCTGGCCACCAGGCAGGATACGTCACAGAGGGAACGGAGGGCCCAGGGGAGTATGCAGCCAACGACCAGGTGTTCCTTTTACAGGACACGTATTAAGATTTCCAGATGCCTTGGAGACTTGTCTGATCTGTTTCTAGCTTATTCCTACCAGGTGGCCGCTCTAGGAGAGTTCTGACCATCAGTAAAGTTAGATTCAGTGTGAGTCAAGACAACTGAACCACATCTATGAAGTAGAAGTTTACTACTTAGAAATGTCAGAAGAGGGCCCTATGCCCCCGGGTCAGTGGGAAGGGAAAAGCTCTCCGACAGTCAACTCCATGGCGTCCACGGGACAGGTGAAAGTGAAGGTACGAGGGGGGCGAGTGAGACCAGGAGGAAGGGGCGGGGCCGGGCGTGTGGCGCTTGCGCAGTACGTGCTGCGTCACCAAGCGGCAGAAGTAGCAACTACGAATTCTGGACGTTGGCGAAGGCCGAGTCCATGAAGAGTGGGGCTGCCCTGAAGAGTGGGGCGGCGGCCACGGCCAGGAAGAGTAGGGCGGCGACGAACAGCGGGGAGGCTGTGACGGTGGCGGCCATGAGTCCTGGCAGGCTGCAGCATTGGAAGCGAGGAAGTGTGGGGAGGAGGCAATGTTGAGCGTGGGAAGATGGCGGCCGCGGTGGTCAAACAACGGGCGCTGAGCGTGGGCCCAGCGGCGGTGGGGGCGAAGTTAGACCTCAGGCTTCTGTGTGGTGAGGAAGCCTGGGGCTGCCGTGGGGGAGCCTGGGACTGCAGCAGAGGTCGTGGCCACGGCGCTGGGCTGTGGAGCTGATTTGTGACTGCGTTTATCTTTGAGGCAGTGACAGATCTAGGGCCTACCTCAGTGGAGTGCAGTCGCAGCGTCTGCTGGCAGCAGGCCTCTTGGGGTCCCAGCGGCAGAGGCTCAGACGTGAGAAGGAGAAGTGGCTGGAGTCGGCCGGGCCCTGGAGGACACGGGGCTGGAGCTGGACCTGGAAGTGATACCGAAGTTCAACAACGACGTGCTCGTCTCCGAGTTTCAGATGCTGCTCGGTGTTGGCTTAACCTGGCCGGCTGTGCCTTCCTCCTGGACAGGAGCAGCAGGTGAGTCAGTCCGGCCGGACTGATGCTGTCAGCAGCCTGGGGGCATCAAGGTGAAGGGAAGGGACCCCCAAGCCCTGCAGGCAGTGAGGTGGGCCTCTGTCCCACAGCAGAGAGGGGCCGCATGTATGGGGAGAAATCTGGGGTCTGAGGGTGCCTACAGGAGAATTAGGGGCCACAGAGACAGGAGGGGCAGAAGGGATATTGGGGACTGGCTTTCTCTGGGGTTCTGCAGGAAATCAGGGACCGATAAGACTTGGATGTGGCGGCATGGAAGGTAGACCTGGAAGGAAAGCCATGTGCTGTTGGCAAAGAGTAAAACCCCAGCACTTCTGGATTTGAAAGACTGAGCAAAAGGTCGGTGTTTAGAGTGCAGGACCAAGGTCGACAGCACTGGAGGGAAACTCTGGGGGAGCGTTTGGTGCCTTGGAAGAGCTGGGAGACGGGAGAATATGTTTGTGTATGTCTCCATCCGAGGATAGATAGGAAAAGGGAAGAATATTATTGCTGAAAGCAGATGACTTTTGCAAGAGCCATAGCAGGGATGCATGGGATATGTGAGATGGGGCCTGTGGAAAATCCTTGGGAAAAGTGGGGGAAAGGAGAGTTTGGGAGGAGGATCTTTCTGAAAGGACTGGAGCATGAGTGCAGTGTTAATTAGGAAACTTCAAGAAAGGTCTCCAGGATATTGGGATTCGAGAGGGAGATTACCTGAAAGAAAACTGGGTTGATAAGGCATTTGAGAAAATGGAGAATTTGACTTAGGCTGAGAATGAAACCTTTTTTGGCTTGTGGTCACCTTGTAGGACTGAATTGGGGCAGAACACTCTGGCTCATTAAAGGAGTGTTTCTTGGCTTTGGAAGAGTTATCTGTTATTTGATAGTTTTTTTTTTTTTCTAATTACTTTAAATAATGCCAGGAGCAACATGATTGTACTTGAAAAAGTTTGTGGGAAGAAAAGTTGTACATTTGTTTTTTTGATAATCCATGCATGGCTTTGTCATGATACATATTTTCCGTAAACATTTTACACATGGTAATTTAATATTATCTAATATTCTGAAGCTTTTTATCATGTTAGAATTTATGCTCACTTGTTGCTAAAATTCACTTGACAGTGCAAAATGCCCAACGGGAAGGCCATGGTACTTCTGTCAGCATTATTCTGGGTACTGAAAACACTGACCAGAGATAACACAATGCAGGTACAAGCCAATCTCATTGAAATCTTCAATTTGTAAGTTTTATGGCTTTTAAACATTATGAGTTTAAGTTGTCACGTTGGCTACTGGAAAAATTGCTCTTTATTATTTGATGTGAGGAACACATATGTATGTGTCTATATATGCATGTGTACATATAGCAGACTGAGGAATATGTACATGCCTGTGTATGTGTATATATGTATGTGTATGTAGCAGACTGCCTGGGTTTCATTTCTGACTCCATCATGCATCTCCTATGTGACTGAGGGGAAGTTACTCAGGGCATGTCTGTCATGTCTTAACTGAGAAGTAGAGATAACCAAAGTTAAAGCCCCAGAAAGCTGTGATGAGGATCAAAAAGGTTAAGGTGTGTAGATCCCTCAACCAAGCACCTGGCACAAGCCTGCAAGAAGTGCTAGTAAGGACCAGCATTTTTACTATAGCTGTGCATTACCATATTAACCTCTGAAAGAGGTAAATGTTCCTAAATGTAAATTCATGAACTCTTGACATCTTAAATTCTATAAAAGGCACTGGGCCTATAAATAACTGTGCTTTCATCAATTATTGAAGTATGTCAGTTCAAAATTGTTTACTAAGCTTTTGCTAGAAATTAAGTTACTTAGAATAAGGAATAATTCTAACAAGTATATGGTAACCAAAATTAAGAGCAAAGGTTAAAAAACTATGATACACAGACATACTTTTAGTGAAGTTATGGAATATAAGAGATATGTTTTGAATAAAGGAAAAAGTAATATTTGTCCTAAAGTATAATGGTGTTTGGCATGGAGAAAGAGGAACAAAACAGGACAATCAGCTGAGGAAAATATAAAGTGTTGTAGATTTGTGGTAGATTGGCTGAGGTTATCATGGAATTGGCCACATGAGTTTCTGGAAATTGAGAGCATTAATACAAAAGGCACATTGACATGAAGTTAGAATTTGGTCCTACATGTTAATGTTAAAACAACCAGGTTTTGTTAGGAAAAAAGTTGACAAGAAGTTTTGATCTTTTATTTTTGAACTCTGCTCTTAGAGTTTTTCAGCCTGTCTTTGTAATTTTCCATGTTGCAACTTTTTTTTTTTTTTACAGTTTGCATTTAGTTGGAGACTTACTCAGTTTGTCAGTCAGCTCCTGTAGCTTAAAAGTTTAGAGAGCAGGGTTATTTGATTCTGACCTCTAGCTTTTCTTAAGGTATTTAAATTGTTCCAAGAAGTAGGGTGAATATGAGTCTAATTCTATTCAAGGGTTTCTTCTTTGCTGTTTTAGTAACTGAGCCAGGAAATGAGAACTTCAAGTGTAGCACATCTTGGGTTCTCTGATATTGTTTTTAGCTTTTTTTAATAAATATAAATTTCCAAAGTACAGCTTTTGGATTATAGTGGCTTTCCCCCACATAACTACCCTCCCATCCACAACCATCCCATCTCCCATTCCCTCTCCCATTCCATTCACATCAAGATTCATTTTCAATTATGCTTATATACATAAGATCAGTTTAGTATATACTAAGTAAAGATTTCAATAATTTGCACCCACACAGAAACACAAAGTATAAAGTACTGTTTGAGTACTATTTATACCATTAATTCACATAGTACAACACATTAAGGACAGAGATCCTACATGGGGAGTAAGTGCACAGTGACTCCTGTTGAAATTTAACAATTGACACTCTTGTTTATGGCCTCAGTAATCACCCGAGGCTCTTGTCATGAGCTGCCAAGGCTATGGATGCCTCTTGAGTTCGCAAACTCTGATCTTTTTTAGACAAGGTCATAGACAAAGTGGAAGTTCTCTCCTCCCTTCAGAGAAAGGTACCTCCTTCTTTGATGGCCCATTCTTTCTGCTGTGATCTAACTCACAGAGATCTTTCATTTAGGTTATTTTTTGTCAGAATGTCTTGGCTTTCCATGCCTGAAATACTCTCACGGGCTTTTTAGCCAGATCCGAATGCCTTAAGGACTAATTCTGAAGCCAGAGTGCTGTTTAGGACATCTGCCATTCTGAGTCTGCTGTGTATCCCGCTTCCCATGTTGGATTGTTCTCTCCTTTTTAATTTTATCAGTTAGTATTAGCAGACACTAGTTTTGTTTATGTGATCCCTTTGACACTTAATCCTATCATTGTGATCAATTGTGAACTGAAGCTGATCACTTTGACTAGTGAGATGGCATTGGTACATGTCACCTTGATGGGATTGAATTGGAATCCCCTGGCATGTTTCTAGCTCTACCATTGGGGGTAAGTCTGATTGAGCATGTGCTGAACTGCACATCTCTTCCCTTTCTTATTCCCACTCATATATTTAACAGGGATCACTTTTCAGTTAAATTTAAATACCTAAGAATAATTGTGTGTTAATTACAGAGTTCAACCAATGGAATTAAGTAGAACAAAAAAATACTAAAAGGAATAAAGTAGTAAATGTTCCTCAAAAATCAGGACAAGGGCTGATCAAGTCATTGTTTCTCATAGTGTCCATTTCACTTTAACAGGTTTCCTTTTTGGTGCTCGGTTAGTTGTCAACAATCAGGAGAACATATGATATTTGTCCCCTGGGGACTGGCTTATTTCACTCAGCATGATGTTTTCCAGATTCCTTCATTTTATTGCAAATGACCTGATTTCAGTGGTTTTTTACTGCTGTATAGTATTCTATAGAGTACATGTCCCATAATTTCTTTATCTAGTCTACTATGGATGGGCATTTGGGTTGATTCCAGGTCTTAGCTATTGTGAAGTGAGCTGCAATAAACATTAAGGTGCAGACAGCTCTTTTATTTGCCAATTTAATTTCCTTTGGGTAAATTCCAAGGAGTGGAATGGCTGGGTTGTATGGTAGGGTTATATTCAGGTTTCTGAGGACTCTCCAAACTGTCTTCCATAGTGGCTTTACCAGTTTGCATTCCCACCAACAGTGGGTTAGTGTCCCTTTTTCCCCACATCCTTGCCAGCATCTGTTGTTGGTAGATTTCTGAATGTGAGCCAATCTAACTGGGGTGAGGTGAAACCTCATTGTGGTTTTGATTTGCATTTCCCTGATGATCCTGAACATTTTTTGATATGTCTGTTGCCTATTTGGATTTCTTCACCTGAAAAATGTCTATTGAGATCCTAGGCCCATCTCTTAAGTGGGTTGTTTGTTTTGTTTTTGTGGAGTTTCTTGATCTCTGTGCAGATTCTGGTTATTAATCCTTTATATGTTGCATAGTTTGCAAATATTTTTTCCTGTTGTGTTGGTTGCCTCTTCACTTTCCTGACTGTTCCTTTTGCAGTACAGAAACTTCTCAATTTGATGCAATCCCTATAGTTGATTTTGGCTTTGACTGCCTGTGCCTCCCAGGTCTTTTCCAAGAAGTCTTTGCCTGTGCCTATATCTTGCATGGTTTCTCCAATGTTCTCTAATAATTTGATGATGTCAGGTCATAGATTTAGATCTTCAGTCCATGTTGAGTGGATTTTTGTGTAAGGTGAAAGGTAGGGGTCTTGCTTCATGCTTCTGCACATGGAAATCCAGTTTTTCCAGCACCATTTATTGAATAGACTGTCCTTGCTCCAGGAATTGGTTTTAGATCCTTGATCAAATATAAGTTGGCTGTAGATGTTTGGGTTGATTTCTGGTGTTTCAATTCTGTTCCATTGGTCTATTCATCTGTTTCTGTACCAGTACCATGCTGTTTTGATTATAACTGCCCTGTAGTATGTCCTGAAATCTGGTATTGTGATGCCACTGGATTTGTTTTTGTTGTACAAGATTGCTTTAGCTATTCGAGGTCTCCTGCATCTCCATATGAATTTCAGCATCTTTTTCCAGATCTGAGAAGAATGTCTTTGGTATTTTGATTGGTATCACATTGAATCTATAAATTGCTTTTGGGAGAATGGACATTTTGATGATATTGATTCTTCCAATCCATGAGCATGGAAGATTTTTCCAATTTTTGGTATCCTCTTCTATTTCTTTCTTTAAGATTTTGTAATTCTCATTGTAAAGATCTTTGACATCCTTGGTTAAGTTTATTCCAAGCTATTTGATTGTTTTTGTAGCTATTGTAAATGGGATTGATCTTAGCAGTTCATTCTCGGCCATGGTATTTCCAGTGTATACAAAGGCTGTTGATTTTTGTGCATTGATTTTATATTCTGCTACTTTGTCAAAATCTTCTTTGAGTTCCAGGAGTCTCTTAGTAGATTGCTTTGGATCCCCTAAATAAAGAATCATATCATCTGCAAAGAGGGATAGTTTGACTTCTTCCTTCCCAATTTGTATCCCTTTATTTTCTTTTTCTTGTCTAATGTTTCTGGCTCAAAATCTAGTACTATATTGAATAACAGTGATGAGAGTGAGCATCCCTGTCTGGTACCAGATCTCAGTGGAAATGCTTCCAACTTTTCCCCATTCAATAGGATGTTGGCCGTGGGTTTTTCATAAATTTCTTTGATTGTATTGAGGAATGATCCTTCTAGACCCAATTTGCTTAGAGTTTTCATCATGAAAGGATGTTTATTTTATCGAATGCTTTCTCTACATCTATTGAGATAATCATATGGTTTTCTTCTGCAGTTTGTTAATGTAGTGTATCATGTTGATTAAATTACCTACATTGAATGATCCCTGCATACCAGGGATAAATCCCACTTGGTCTGGATGGATGATCTTTCTGACCTGTTGTTGCATTCTATTGGCCAGAATTTTATTGAGGATTTTTGTGTCTATGTTCATCAGGGAAATTGGTCTGTAATTCTCTTTCAATACTGTATCTTTTTCAAGTTTAGGAATTAAGGTGATGCTGACTTCACAGAAAGAATTCGGGAGGATTCCCTCTTTTTGGATTGTTCTGAATAGTTTGAGAAGAATTGGAGCTAGTTCTTCTTTAAATGTCTGGTAGAATTCAGCAGTGAATCCATCTAGTCCTGGGCTTTTCTTTCTTTGGAGGGCCTTTACTACTGATTCAATTTCTGTCTCAGTTATGGGTCTGTTTATGTATCCTATGTCTTCATGGTTCAATTTAGGTAGGTTGTATGTTTCCAGGAATCTGCCCATTTGTGATAGATTTCCCTGTTTGCTGGCATACAACTCTTTGTAGTAATTTCTGATGACTCTTTTTATTTCTGTGGTGTCTGTTGTTACGTTTCCTTTTTTCATCTCTGATTTTATTGATTTGGGTCTTTTATTTTTTGAGTTAGTTGGGCCAATGGGGTGTCAATTTTTTTTTCCAAAAAAACAGCTCTTCATTTTGCTGATCTTTTGTAATTTTGGGGGGGATTCAGTTCTGTTGATTTCTTCTCTAATTTTAATTATTTCTCTTCTCCTACTAGTTTTGGGTCTTGTTTGCTGCAGTTTTTCTAGATCTTTGAGATGCATTTATAGCTCATCCACGTGGTGCCTTTCCAATTTCTTGATGTAGGCACCTATTGCTATAAAATTTCCTCTTAACATTGCTTTTGCTGTATCCCATAAGTTTTGATATGTTGTGTTGTTATCCTCATTTGCTTTCAGAAAGTTTTTGATTTCTCTTTTGATTTCTTGTATGACTCATTGTTCATTCAGGAGCATGTTGTTCAGTCTCCATGTGTTTGCATATGCTCTAGGGATTCCTGAGTTGCTAATTTCCAGCTTCATTCCACTGTGGTCTGAGAAGATGCATGGTATGATCTCAGTTCTTTTGAATTTGCTGAGACTTGCTTTATGGCCTAGTATGTGGCCAGTCCTAGAGTAGGTTCCATGTACTGCTGAGAAAAATGTGTATTCCTCAAGTGTAGGATGAAAAGTTCTGAAGATATCTGTTAGACCCATTTGGTCTGTAGTGCCGATTAAATCTGCTGTTTCCTTGTTGGTCTTCTGTCAGGTTGATCTGTCTATTGCTGAAAGTGGAGTATTGAAGTCCCCCAATACTATTGTATTGGAGTCTAAGTCTCCCTTTAAGTTCCTTAACATATCTTTTAAATAACCCGGTGCCCTGTAATCAGGTGCATGTACGTTTATAATAGTTACCTCTCCCTGTTGAAACTGATCCCTTAATCATTATATAGTGCCTCTCTTTGTCTCTCTTAACAGTTTTTGTGTTAAAGTTTATTTTGTCTGATATTAAGATGGCTATGCCAGCTCTTTTTTGGTTTCTGTTGGCATGGGATATCTTTTTCCAACTTTTCACATTCAATCTGCATGCATCTTTGCTGGAAAGATGTGTTTCTTGTAAGCAGAAAATATATGGGTTTTGTTTTTTAATCCATTCAGCCAGTCTGTGTCTTTTAACTGGGAGTTGAGGTCATTAACATTCAAGTGACTGTTGATTAGTAGTGACTTTGCCCTGCAATTTTTCAAAGATATTTCTAATATGTGCTTTGAACTTCCTGTGATCTTTTACTGGGAAATTTTCTTCCTTTACCTTCTTTCATATTGATGGCCATGTTTCTGTGTTTCTGTGTGTAACACATCTTTAAGCATCTTTTGCAGGGCTGGACGAGTGGTGACAAATTCTTTGTTTGCTATGAAAGGTCTTTATTTCACCTTCATTCACAAATGAGAGCTTTGAAGGATATAATATTCTGGGATGGCAGTTTTTTTCTCTTAGTACTTGGGCTATATCTAGCCATTCCCTCCTAGCCTATAGGGTATTTGATGAGAAGTCAGCTGTGAGTCTAATTGGAGATCCTCTGAGAGTAATCTGATGTTTCTCTCTTGCATATTTTAGAATCTTTTCTTTATGTTTCACTGTGGTGAATTTAATTACAACGTGTCATGATGAGGATCTCTTTGGATCTTGTTTATTGGGGGTTCTATGTGCTTTTTGTACTTGGATGTCTCTTTCCTTCTCCAAACCTGGGAAGTTTTCTGCTAGTATCTCACTAAAAAGGCCTTCTAATCCTTTCTCTCTCTCCATGTCTTCAGGAACTCCTAGAACCCGATTGTTAGTTTTTTAAATAGTATCCTGTAGATTCCCAACAATCTTTTTTAGATTTCTAATTTCCTCTTCTTTTCTTTGGTTTGACTGTATACTTTCCTGTGCTCTGTCTTCTAGGTCAGATATTCTCTTTTCTACCTCACTGATTCTGTTTTTAAGGCTCTCAAATGTTTTTCCTTTGTTCTATTAAATTCTTCATTTCATTTTGATTTCTCTTCAATATCTCAATTTCATGTTCTATTAAATTCCTCATTTCATTTTGATTCCTCCTTAAGATTTCATTTCCACGAGAGAGATTTTCTGTCCTGTCCTGTATGAATTTCTGTAGTTCATGCATTTGTTTTTGATAATTTGTAAGTGTTCTGATCATACATTTTTTGCATTCTATATCTTCCATTTCTTCTATCTCATCTTCATATTCTTGTATTGGAGTGTCACGTTCATTTGGGAGCATCATGGTGTCTTCCTTGTTCTTATTTCCTCAGTTTTTGTGTTTGTTCTTTGGCATTGTGGATATATTCTTTGGTTTCTTCTTTTTTTTTTTTTTTTTCTTGCTGTGGTGTCTTTTTTCATTATACTATGTCTCCAGATTAAGTGGACTGTCTGCTTTTGGTAAATCTCTAGAGGCTTGTGGTAGGTGTGGCCAGAGAGTTCTGTTCAGTTCTTCAGGGTTAAGGGTGTGCCAAAGGTTACACACCCAGGTTTGGTGTGTAAATCTTCTCTCCCTCTTTTTTTTTCTTTTTATTCAGAAGGTAAGTAATTCTGCTCAGCTGAGCTCTTCTCCTTGGTGGCAATCAGTGCCTGAGCATGAGCCCCTGTGGGTATAATATTCATCTGCTGTGTCCCAAGGACCACACAAAAGATCGGTGCATTCCTCACTGTAAGCTCAGATTCCCCTGCAATGTCTTTCACTGGGTAGCCAGTGTGGCCTGTGCTTGTGGCATCTCCCACTAAGACTACTCAAGTCTCAGCCACACTGTGAGTTATACCACACACCCTCAGGTTTTTTTTTTTTTTTCTACTGTGCCAGTTCATAAGCTCCACACATTCACTAGGTCTTAGTCTCCTGTTATTACTCCCCACCAGAGTAAGGTTTTTCTGTTTGGCTGATTGTTGGGTACAGCCCCAAGCTGGTGCAACTGTTACGTATGTCCAAAATGGTGCCTGCTCTATTGGTTCCTAGGCTTTTGTAAGGTGATTGGAGAGACAGAATCATGTCCATACTGTCCCTTTTATTTTTTCTCTCCTCTAGTTAGGCTGGTGTTTTTCCCCCACAGGGCTTCAAGCCTTGTTCCCTTTAGGCTCTTCCTGCCACTTTTCTGCCAGTGTCTCAGGCTACTGTGGTTTTATCTCACTACTCTTTCCAGTGCTGGTGCAGAGCCTCTCAACAGCTAGAGTCCCAAGCTGTGGGTACCTGTGCCCTCCACGTAGGTCTACCATGTCCCTCTAATTACGGAAGAGTTTCCTCTGCTTTTTTTCCCTAATTCTTCCCTGAGACTACACTATCTTCACTTTTATTAATCTGTCTTCTCCTCGACTGTCAGTAAGCTCCCTTCTTATTCCACCATCTTGTCTCCTACTGATTTTTGAATATTGAACAATCCATGCATACCAGAGATAAATCCCACTTGGTTGGGGTAAATGATTTTTCTGATGTGTTGTTGGACTTGTTTGGCTAGAGTTTTATACAGGATTTTTGCTTTTGTGTTCATGGGAAATTGGTCTGTAGTTCTCTTTCTCAGTTGTGTCTTTTTCAGGTTTAGGAATTAAGGTAATGCTGGCTTCATAGAAAGAACTTGGGAGAATTCCCTCCTTTTCAATTATTTTGAATAGCTTGAGAAGAATTGGAACTAGTTCTTTAAATGTCTGGTAGAATTCAGCAGTAAAGCCATGCAGTCCTAGGCTTTTCTTTTTTTGGAGGATGTAGGCATCATTTACTATGCCACAGTGCTGGCCCTGGAAATGGAATTTTGAAATCCATGCATACAACAAATTTTTGAATTTTGTATGAAATACTTATGTTATTAAAATTATAAATGTATTTCAAAACACATCTTTAGTTCCATTCTTCCATGAATTATCCAAAGTATAATCATATATATGTATTCTATTTTTTGCCATAATTTCAATATTGCATGCTGATCAGTGATTGTAACATGCACAAAATTTGTTTTGAGAAACAACAGATTTTTTTCTTAGTACTTGAAGGTTAACTAGTAGAATCTTATTTTATGAAACTTTTTACTATGTTTGATCTGTTCATTCACAGTAAGAACATGCCAAATTTATCTGTCATAGTATTGTTTTTGTAATATCAACTTGCTTTCATCAGATTAGTTCTTGTGAATACGAGACTGCTGTGAAAGTATATAAAAAATCACAGCTATTTTATCTTATTTGTGAACTGTAACTTTATGAATAAGGTATCACTCTTTTTTTTTTAAAGATTTATTTTATTTATTTGAAAGAGTTACACAAAGAGATAGAAACAGAAAGAGAGGTCTTCCATCTGCTGGTTCACTCCCCAGATGGCCACAACTGCTGGAGCTGAGCTGATCCAAAGCCAGGAGCCAGGGGCTTCTTCTGGGTCTCCCACATGGGCACAGGGGCCCAAGCACTTGGGCCACCTTCTACTGCTTTCCCAGGCCACAGCAGAGGGCTGGATCTGAAGAGGAGCAGCCAAAACTAGAACTGGCACCCATATGGGATGCCAGCACTTCAGGGCAGGGCTTTAAACTGCTGTGCCACAATGCCAGCCCCAGGTATCACTCTTTATACCTTTTGTCTCAGTTGAATTGAATTATATTTTATTTGAGATTTATAGCAATATAGTAGCATTTTTCTTTTTGTATCAATCAGCTGATACAATGAATGACACAGTACTATTTGTACCAGGAAGTTCATGACTAACCGACCACTTCAGAGGGAACAAATGGTCATTGATGTGTTCCACTCTAGGAAGGCAACTGTTCCACAGAGATTTGGAAAAAACTAGCCACAATGTGCTAGACGATTCCTGATGTCACTTTGTATTTGGATTTAGAACCCATTTTGGCAGTGGCAAGACAATGGACTTTGGTAAGATTTGTGATTCCTTAGATTATGTTAAAAAAAAATGAACCCAAACATTGACTTGCAATACATGGCCTGTATAAGAAAAAGATCTCAACACAACAGCAAAAGGAGTGTAACAACAGAATGAAGAAGTTCAGGGGAACTACCAAAGCCAATGTTAGTGCTGGCAAAAAGCTGAAGGAATAAAGATTTTGTGATGACTTTATCTATGGTGATTTTGTGACTTTTTCATAAGAATTAATAAACTGTAACACTTTAAAAAAATGTGTGGAATGAACTGTGTATTTTCTGTGTGGAGTACATGTGCTTTACTCAGTTAAATGATCCAGTAAACACTACAAAGAAGAAATGATGACAGTCTACAATGACTACTTTGTGCAGCAAATACTAGAGTGTGGGGCAATTATTAGCTCAATCTCAGGCATAACCATGGTCTAGCTTTTCCTTTTCCTGCACTGTTTATTCTAGCAAATTGCACTTGGATGATGAAGTCAAACCAGTGGTTGGAATACTTTTTTTCTGTAGCCCAATCATCCCCTCAAAGCAGCACTGCTTTAAAGAAAGCTTTCCAGGTGCTCTGCCCAGCCTATCTTGAAGGATCTCATCAAATAATAAAGCATTTATTCATTTTTGTCAAAGTTGAGTCACTGGTACCATTATCCTCATAAAAATATTACTAATCTTATCTTTAAATTTTATTTCATATTCTTTTGGCACCACACTTTTTATTCCAACCTTCAAAGAATATAAAGAGGTGACGGCATCTGATGTCAAACCATGCCAATGATAATAAAGGAATGGAAAAACAACAACAAAAAGAAAATGATTTAAAAAACAAATATTTCACATTTCACAGCAGTGCTCTGGCAGCATGGCAAGCATTTCTGGCCAACTTCTTCAACCAACAGAGATTTGAACAACCCCCTGATCTTAGCAAAGGTACTACCACATTTGCCCCTGAGAGTTTACAGTCTGAGTCACTACATGTCACACTGCTCCACTCAGCAGACTTGTAAACTTGATCTTCAGAAGTAACTGTATTGTGCATGATTACAATGAGAACAGACTAAAAACACAACAGATAATGGCAGAAAAGTAAACCAAGTATCCTGTTAGGCATCAGGAGATCACTGCTGGCCAAGTCCTTCATGTTATCACCTTCAAGAAAAACTGATATTCATTTCTCAGCAAACCCAATATTCAGAAGCTTACCCAGCAGGCTCAAGTCAAAGGTTTTAGAGATAGTCTCCCCCTTCTTGCCCTATTCTTTTTCTTTTTTGGTAAATATTTCATATCAAACATGAAATCAAGTTCTGCTTTATATAAAAACTGAATATTTTTAATAGGTAAAAATATGTATCTTTAAATTTCTGTTTAAAAAGACATATAGTAACAGTACTGCAGAAGATTGTATTTAGTCCCTCTACCAACACAAAGATATATTAAGGCAAAGGCTCCTGGAAAGGCATGTCCACCCTGGGTGTGGGCTGGAGATTGAGGTGAACACATCTGCTCCTCATGGGGTCAGCAGAAGGGTTTCTCTCACATGTTCACTTAGCCTTTCTGCATCCCAAAGAAGACTGTCTCAGCCATGTCGATGAATAGACCTGTGTCTACCATGCCTGGGATCATTTTGGTAGCCATGTTCACTTGACAACTTTTGTGTGCACAATCAAACTTCCAGTCCAGGATAAAATTCCCATTGTCACCACAGGACCTGCCTGTGGACAGCCATTTGAAGTTGAACTTCACCCCAAACTTCCAGGTCACTGCTAGGCTCACATTTATAAATTTTTGAGGTTTAAAGTTATTTTACAGGCATATGCAATTCTACAAAGTACATGCCTGATAAGATTATTATCTATAGCAATAAACTATTAACAGTGATATAAAGTTGTAGACAAATATATATGAAGGTGTTAAGTCTCCCATCTAAGACTAAAAAAGTTATCAGTAATTTACATTAAAAAAGAAATATTTATGCTCACAAAATCAGAACATTTACAAATAAAAATTTCTGATAAGTTGAGAAATTTAGCACATCTACAACCACTGTCTAATCAAAATTTTATTTTCATTGACTCAACATTTGTTATTTACAGATTTAAAATAACATTTGATGGCAAAATGTGCAAAATAAACTGGTACAATACAGTTCTGGCTCAGAAGTTAACAGAAAAATCAATCAGATTGATGATAGAACAGCCTGCTAAGTGTTGTCAAAAAGATCTGTCCAAGGAATCACTAGTACAGTGGAAAGAATAAAGGGGTCAATCCACTGAACTCTGGGCAAGGAATCCCTGGTTACATCCTAGCTCAAGGAAGTCACCAAACCATGTTTTAACTGAGTTCATCTGTACACATTGGAACAATGAAATATCGCTCATCATACACAGTCCTTGGGAAAGGCATTCATATCCACTCACACTCACTGTGCACCAGGTACTGTATTAAGGGTTCAGAGAAACAAAGCACATCCCATAGGGTCCCAGTGTGGTTAGAGGGTAAAAGGGCTGAGGATTGTTGGATATATCATCACTGAGCACTGACTTCTCTATCAATATATAATTTCCTAAAAGGATCAAAGATTTTAAAAGTTCCTCAACTGCATTTCAGAAGGTGAGACATCCAAAGTTTTGTTATCTTTTGTCATGTGTTTGGAATGAGATCAGTGAGCATCAGAATTACCTGTGTTGCTAAGAAGTGCACATGCACTGCCTCACCCAAAGCTTACTGCTTTAGAAACCTCTAGGAGCCTGGCAGTTCTGAAGTAACTCCCTAGTCAAACTCTTTCATTTCAGACTGCTAACAAAAACTTGGATGATTATTAATAGGAACACACACATTGCCATACAACTTTTTTTTTTTTACCATAAAATAAGTGTCACAAACCTTTTTAAAGTTCTCATTAAAAAGACTTCTAATCAAAACACGAGAGCAACAACAAATGCCCACAGCAATGCTGACTTCAGCTGACACTATGCATAATCTGTGTGCATGCATACATGTGCATCTTCTTCCAGGGAAACAAGAGTTGGGCAAGCAAATAAAGGTTATGAATCCTTGACAATATTTTCAATATTAAACAACTAGTTTTAGCCGGCGCCGTGGCTCAATAGGCTAATCCTCCACCTTGCGGCGCCGGCACACCGGGTTCTAGTCCCGGTTGGGGCGCCGGATTCTGTCCCGGTTGCCCCTCTTCCAGGCCAGCTCTCTGCTATGGCCAGGGAGTGCAGTGGAGGATGGCCCAGGTGCTTGGGCCCTGCACCCCATGGGAGACCAGGAAAAGCACCTGGCTCCTGGCTCCTGCCATCGGATCAGCGCGGTGCGCCGGCTACAGCGGCGGCCATTGGAGGGTGAACCAACGGCAAAGGAAGACCTTTCTCTCTCTGTCTCTCTCTCTCACTGTCCACTCTGCCTGTCAAAAAAAAAAAAAAAAAAAGTTTTTAAAAGAAAATCTGAACACTGTTGCAAATGGGGTAAATTGATACAGCTGGTTGCCTGAACAGACCTGACCAAAGGGTTAGATCACAACCATGTTTTCACTTATTGCACCTATAACATGGAGCACATTTCTCATCTGGGTCAGTTGTAGCACCTCAGTAAAATTGAAGTAACAGGACTTCATTCACAGCTAGTATTGCATGAAAGAAATCAGAAACTTATAAGTAACACAAAAACATTATCTAAAAATCTAGTACAAGTGCATTCTCAAAACCCCTTCATTCGTATGTAAATTTTACACTACATCTGGAAGAATTAATATTAAAAACATAATTCTTCCAGAGTACACAAGCACAATGGAGTGCTGTTTTTAAGGATTCATGATACAAATATTGTGTTACCTTAGGCACCTCGCACATAAATTAGGGAAAACAGTCTTACCAGAAAATGATTTGACAGTAACATCTGTTGACTCCAGTTTCAGGATTTATGGTTCACCCTGAAGTTACACAAATCTAGCTTTTTTCCCTACTCTGCAAGGTTAGAAAAAGCAGGAAGAGAAAATAGGTGTTTCAAGCACTTCCTATCAAACAAAAATATTACAAGCTTATGGACAGGTTGGGTGGGGGAAACTGATAAAAAGCCCAAATGGGAAATGTTGAAGGAAAAAAATTAGTTCATCCATCTTGGAGTCAGTATTTGTTCCTAATGTGGAAAAAAATACAGAGTGGAAAAAAATCTATTGGTATAGATTGTGTGATTCTGTGGTATAGCATGAGGATGAAGGCAGGTGCAGCCTGCATGTCTAGGATCAAAACCTGCTGCACCTTTCCAGACAAGTGACAATCCTAACGAAGAAGGCAGAGACGTATTATAAGGAAAACCTATAACACAATCTCGGGTCTTCGAAGACGAAATAAAAACCAGCAGCTAGGAAATAGGGCCAGCACTGTGGTATAGTGGGTAAAGCCCCCTGCAGTGCCAGCATTCCATATGGGCGCCGGTTCAAGACCCGGCTGCTCCACTTCTGATCCAGCTCTCTGCTATGGCCTGGGAAAGCAGTAGAAGATGGCCCAAGTCCTTGGGCTGCTGCACCCACGTGGGAAACCTGGAAGAAGCTCCCGGCTCCTGGCTTCATGTTGGTGAAGCTCAGGCCATTGTGCCCAACTGGGGAGTGAATCAGCAAATGGAAGACCGACCTCTCTCTCTCTCTGCGCCTCTCCTCTCTGTGTGTAACTCTGACTTCAAACAATAAATATACATCTTTAAAAAAAAAAAAAAACAACTCGGCAGCCAGGAGCTAACAAAAAGTCCCTATACCTACCCAGGACGGCCACCACTGCCAACCTCAGGCGTTCTGTTCTGTGGCGAGGCTGCGCAAATCAGCACGCGGGCGAGGGTCCCCGCTTCTTTTCCCAAAGCTTCCTTCCTTAGCGCCTCAGAGATCCACGCTACGGGAGGCCCAGCAGAGGCTCTCAGCGCCCAGCAGTCCCCTCCCCGCTGCCCTCGGCTCAGAGCTTGGATCACAGCCACAGTGTCTGCTAGGCTTTATGACTCTCCGAGGTCTCTGGTTGCGTCACTTCCAGCCCAGGCAGACTGGGGCCACACCGTCCTTCCGAACCCCGACCCACACTCAGGGGCCCGGATGGACCAACCCACACCCGTGAGCCAATGGCGTGCTCACCCGCCCCTCTCCGGGGCGACACTGACACCGGGAAGAGGAATGTTGGCCTCCTCCCAGCGTGGGGGCAGTGGTGGCACCAGGGTCAGAGACGCTGACCAGTTCACAGGCCTCCGTCCCTGTGACTCCGGCGGCACTCCCAGGCCGCCCTCCTCTCCACTGCAGTATCTTCCCTGCACCTGCCCACTACAAGAGCCGGGGCTCGCTGCTTGCTGCTTCCCAGTCATGGACCCTGTCTGAAGGCCGCTTTGGAGCCAAATCCCGAGGTAAAGTTAGAAGACAGTGGGGCGAGCCTGACGCAGAGCCCAGGCAGAGGCTGAACCCGCGCCTTTTATTTGTGCTACGGGGGCGGCGATGGCAGCGCTGGGTGCTGCACAGTGGGCCGGGCCACTCTCCTCACCACCCGGAGCCTGGGGGAGTGAGGGGCGCCCTGACCGGCAGTGACCGCGTCCTCCTCAGATGCCATCATTCCCTGTCCCGGGCCCTCTAGCGCAGCCATTTTTTCTTCTCCGAGGAGACTCTGGCTGGGCCCGGCTCCCCTCCTGCTTCTCCACTTTCTCCTTTTGGGCCTCTCCGTATTCCCTCTTTCAGTTGTTCCCTGGCTCCTTGCCCCACCGCTTCTCCCTGGCCCAACTGCCACATTGTCTGAAGGGGAGCTTGAAGATAAAGTGTTTGTAATTTCTAATTAGACGTCTTAAAAAAAAAAAATCGCTCTAAGTTAAACCAATGATTATTTCTTTTCCTTGTCATTGGTAGCCTTTTTTAGATCGTTAGCAAATCTATAAAATTATATTATTGATTGCTGTTAGTGTGCATTTTGAATGAACAATAATTGTTTAAAAACACTTGACCCAGTTAAAGGGGATAGTTAAGTATAAATAACTTCTGGCACCTTGAATGATAACAAGAAGAGACATGAAATAAGTCTTCAGCACTCTCTACTGGTGGGTCCTGGCCCCGCAGCCTGGTCGGGTCAGGGGTGTGGCCTCCAGTGGAGGCGGGAATAGCTGAGGCCTTTTGGGCTCCCACATTCGGCCACTAGGACATACACAGACTGGGACTTGCGTTGCCACCGGCACCACCAGCGGCCTGGACGGCAGCAAAGTCTGCCCGGTCCCCTCCACGATGTCCAAGGCCAAGGGCGCCAAGAGGGTTGCATAGCGGTGGAGAACCATGTGAGGAATAACCAAGTGCTGGGAATTGGAGGTGGTTCTACAGTTGTCCATGCTGTGCAGCGAATAGGCAAGGACACGGAGTGAAAGGCAGCTGTTAGTGGGAGACAGACCTTTTCCCTTCTGCAGGGTTTGAGCAAATATATCAGTGACAAGAAGAAAATTGTGGAGAGTGAAACACCTTGGATATGCTTTTGTCTCCGCAACTGAAAGAGTGAAACAGAAGATTAATCTTGGCTGTATTCCCACTTCCTTCCAGGCCCGGCAGCTCATGCTGCTGTATGGTTTAACCCTCAGTGACCTGGATCGACACCCAGAGAGGCTGTCTGACTCAGGGGAAGATCGTGGCAGGCTATGCCAGTCACTTCATTGTGATCGCTGATTTCAGGAAAGATTCAAAGAGTGTCAGGGATTAGTGGCATAAGGAAATCCCCAGATGTGGGGAGCAACTCGGACTAGACTGTTACTCGAATTAAGACTTATTCTATGCATCTGCTCTCCCACAATATGGCGCTGGGAGAGGAGGAAACAGCTTCTACACAGCTGCCTCCAGTTCAACCAATAAACAGCAGGACCTGCTCCTGATTGGAGGAGAGCAGCGTACTCGGCGTGTGGGTAGCAGAGTTGGGATTGGTGGAAGAGGACTATAAAGGAGGAGAGAGACAACATGCACCAGGAACATCTAAGGGGAACATCTATCTGAAGGAACACCTGTGCAGCCCCCGAGAGAGCCAGCCGGTGGTGTGCCGCTCCCCCGCGGAAGTGGGGAAAGTGGCAGGGGGAACCGCCCTTCCACGGAGGTGGAAGGGTCGGTAGCCAACCCGGGAAGAACCAGCAGCAAACCCGGGGAGGGCCGAGCAGACAAAAGAACAGCGCAGGGTCTAGTGTCGTTCCTCCACGAAGAGGGGGAGCGACATAATGGTGCCGTGACTCGGATATGAAGCCTAGGTAGGGTTTAGTGTCGTTCCTCCATGAAGAGGGGGAGCAACACCCAGAGATCATCCCAATAATTCCATGGTATACTTTCTTACCTTAGCTAGATTTGACCCTGTTTGGAATTTAAGTTCAAGAATGTAGGGCATAGGCACATAAATGTGATTTACATAAGAATATGTTATTTTCAAATAAAAATTCTTATGATGTTAAAAACTTAAAAATATTTTTGTGAGGCTGGCGCTGTGACATAGTGGGTAAAGCCGTGACCTGCAGTGCCAGCATCTCATTTGGGCATTGGTTCATGCCCCAGCTATTATGCTTCCAATACAGTTCCCTGTTACTGACCTGGGAAAAGCAACAGAAGATGGCTCGTTTGGCCACAAGTCACCCATGTGGAAGACTTAGATGAAGCTTTTAGCTCTTGGCTTCAGCCTGGCCTAGTGTTGGCTATTGTGTCTATCTAGGGAGTTAACCAGTAAATGGAAGAACTCTCACTTTGTCTCTCCCTCACTCTCTAACTTTCAAAATAAAGAAATCTTTAAATATATATACATATATGTATGTGTGTACATATTTATATTTATATTTATATTTATATTCATATATAGTCAGTCTCATATCTAAAATGCAAATATCAGAACTTGGAATTATGGTTGAATTGTTTAAAACATTAATTTCTTCATCACAAGATCACTGTCTTTGTTTTACAAAGTCAGTAACTCTTCTTACTCTTTGGTCTCTTTTTTAACTACACCTTTGATCCTCACCAAAATGTAGTACACTGACACAACTCCAGATTGTTTGAGATGTTTCTGTGTACTCTTTGCCTATTATGATCATTTGCTTCATCTTTACATCAGATTACCTTGGCATATACCAGCCTTTTGCACTTTAGAACTAAAATTAAAGTTTCTCTTTAATTCCACACAATATGCTCATGAGATTTTTTTTCCTAATTACCTCTGGTTACTAGACTCTAGGTGTCCAGTTAATAGAGGAATGCTAGGAAGAAAGATCATTCCTAAGTGTTAGAATGAGCAGCATAATTACAACTCTAATGGGAAGTTAACAGTCAGTGATGAAATTCCAGCAGAGTAATCTGATTTGGTTTCACATACTTTTTTCTTTTTTCCATTTTAATTAATTAAGTAATTTTTAAAGATTTTATTTATTTACTTAACAGGTAGAGTTACAGACAGTGAGAGGGAGAGTCACAGAGAGAAGTCTTCCATCCACTGGTTAACATCCACTGGTTAATTCAATGGCAGGAGCTGGGCCAATCAGAAGCCAGGAACCAGGAGCTTCTTCCTGGTCTCTCACGCAGGTGCAGGGACCTAAGCACTTGGGCCATCTGCTGCTTTCCCAGGACATAGCAGAGAGCTGGATTGGAAGAGGAGCAACCGGGACTAGAACTGGTGTCCATATGGGATGCCAGCACTGCAGGTGGAGAATTAACCTACTGTGCCACAGTGCCAGTCCCTTTTAATTTATTTTTTAAGGTAAACAGAATTCATATATACAAATTTGGGCTTGCAGGGATACTTTCTACCCATGCTGCGACCCTTCCTTTCTTATGCTTTAATTTTCATAATCCATTTTCATAATCTATTACACTCATAAGATTAACCCTAAACTAAGTAAAAAATTCAACAAAGAGTAATCAGGAAATAACACTGTTCCTCAAAAGTAGAGACAAGGGCTATAAACAATCATTGAATCTCAAAATGTCATTTTTGCTCATATAAAAACTTTTTGTGTATTCTATTAGTTACCACAGATCAGGGAAATAATATGGTATTTGTCTTCCTGAGACTAGCATATATCACTAAATATAATGGTTTTCAGTTTCATTCATTTTATTGCAAAATACAGGATTTCTTTCTTTTTTCCTGCTGAATAGTATTCCATAGTGTGTGTGTGTATATCACATTTCCTATATCTAGTCATTGGTTGATGGACGTCTGGGTTGTCTTCCACAATGGCTGTACTAGTTTACAACCCCAACAATAGTGGTTAGGGTAACCTTTTCCACACATCCTCATCAGCATTAATTTTTTTATTGATTTCTGTATGAGAACCATTCTAACTGGGGTAAGGTGAAACCTCATTTTGGTATTTATTTGCATTTTCCTGATGGCAAGTGATCCTGAGTATTTTTGCATGTGTTGGCTATTTGAATTTCCTCATGTGAAAAACATCTGTTCAAATTCTTTGTTTGTTAAGCATATAAATCTGATTTGAATTGCAGTTATTTTATTTCCTTTATGAACACTTATCTTATGAGGAAATCAAATGCTTTGTAGACCTATTTACCTTACTTTTGTTGCAATTACTCTTTCTGAGTTGCTGTAGATATAGTCTAGGCAATATGAGTGTAATAATAATGCAACATATTAAGTAATTTTATCTTTTAAAAAACACAAGTTTCATGAAATTTTAGAGCCCTGCAACTTTTGCTTTTGAATCTGTTGCCAAAAGACCTGTGTGTGGGTGGGTGGAGATGGGCGGGGATATCTGCTTCTCTCAGAGGTTTTTAAGAGCACAGCAAGTGAATATTAGAAAGTATACACTTGGGGCCGGTGCCACCACTCACTAGGTTAATCTTCTGCCTGCGGCACCGGCATCCCATATGGGCACTGGGTTCTAGTCCCGGTTCCTTCTCTTCCAGTCCAGCTCTTTGCTGTGGCCTGGGAAGGCAGTGGAGGATGGGCCAAGTGTTTGGGACCTTCACCCGTATAGAAGACCAGAGGAAGCACTGGCTCCTGGCTTCGAATCAGCGTAGTTCCGGCCATGGCATCCATTTGGGGAGTGAACCAATGGAAGGAAGATCTTTCTGTCTAACTCTATCTGTAAAAAGAAATAAAAAAGTATGCACTTAATACAAATCTCAGTTTCTATAGCTCCTTTATATTTTCAGTATTTAAAGTTAATGAGGCCATCTTGACTCTGGCGATTTTTAAGGTCTATTAAGGATCATTTTTCTATAGTTCACTGTAAAATGTATTTGGTTTAAGAGCTCCAGCATTGTGGGTGACTCTTATACAGCAGCATTTTCCCAAGGTTTAAAGAAAAATAGATTTTATAAAAGGGATTCTTTTTAATGTCTCAGTACATTATTTTTGTTATTAACAGAAACAAGTTATACTTTTTCCTCCCTAAAATTCACTCTGATGAAAGAAATAGTTATTTTCACTCCTAACAAATGCTACATGCTCAAGACTACAGGAATTATCAGTAGGCATTCTTTCTTCTCAATCTGTTATTTGTCTGTAAAATATCTCAAGCAAGCTTTTAAAGACTCAGGGAGGGCAGCTTCATGATTTTCTCTCTCTGTGAATTCTGAGGCAGCTCTTCTGGCTTCATGGCTTCACTGGGGTCTTTCTCTTCTTCTTTGGGATCTTCCATTTTCTCATCCTCCTTACTGTCCAGAGGCTGAGGCATAAGCTGATTACCTACAAGGATGTGCCTGTTAATTCTGTTTCACTCTCTTTCACTCTCTTTCTTTTCCTTTTGGGTGGAATATTTTGGGAAAACCCTTTGGCCTGCGTCTCATTGTTTATGAAATTTCTAAGTGGGCAGTGAATGTAAATACAGGCCAAGTCCTGCAGGTTCCTGACAGCACAGGGGGGAGTCCCACAGAAGCAGGCTTGCCATAACCATTCTTACTTGGCTGCACAAGTGGAGCAAATGAAACAAAAAGGATATTTTTACTTTCCCAAATGTTTTGTCCCAGTCACATAATCTGTGTTAGCTGATCTTCTATAGGCATGACTAGCATGCCTCCCACATTCAGTAAAATTTTCACATAGTTTTCATGGCCTTTCTGGACTCTATCACCACAATAAATTAAATCACCACAATAAATTCATTCATACTGATAACTCTAAGACATTTCTAGAGGCGATTACTAACTACAAATGCAGGTTCACAGAACTCAAATTTATCAAAACTATTATTTTTGACAAAGCTCTCCAGTTTTTCCTTGGCATATTTCACTACATCTGAGTGAAGCTCAATCCCATGATTTATTCTAAAAGGAACTGTGGCACAGCAGTTCAGCCCAGCTCACTGTAGCAATGTGCAGGGCCAGGCTCTTAAGAATTGGTGAGCTCCCTGGAAGCCAGCTGCTGCCACTACAATACCGCCACCTTTTTAAAATGTATTATTTTAAAATTGTGTTCATTGGGGCTGGCACTGGGCATAGCAGATAAAGCTGCTGCCTGCAGTGCTGGCTTCCCATATGGGCTCCAGTTCATGTCCTGGCTGTTTCACTTCTGATCCAGCTGTAGGCTGTGGCCTGGGAAAGTAGTCAAAGATGGCTCAAATGCTTGGGCCCCTGCACTAATGCAGGAGACATGGAAGAAGCTCCTGGCTCCTGGCTTTGGATTGGTGCAGCTGCAGCAGCTGCAGCCATTTGGGGAGTGAACCAACAAATGGAAGACCTCTCTTTCTTGCCTCTGCCTTTCAAATAAAATAAATCTTTTCAAAAAAGTATTCATGCTGGTGCCACGGCTCATTAGGCTAATCCTCTGCCTGTGGTGCTGGAACCCTGGGTTCTAGTCCCAGTTGGGGTGCTGTATTCTGTCCCGGTTGCTCCTCTTCCAGTCCTGCTCTCTGCTGTGGCCCAGGAAGGCAGTAGAGGATGGCCCAAGTGTTTGGGACTTGCACCCACATGGGAGACCAGGAGGAAGCATATGGCTCCTGGCTTCGGATTGGTGCAGCACGCCACCTGTAGCAGCCATTTGGGGGTGAACCAATGGAAGGAAGACCTTTCTTGCTGTCTCTCTCTCACTCACTGTCTAACTCTGCCTGTCAAAAAAAAAAAAAAAAAGCATTTATTTTTTTGAAAGGGCAGAATTGTAAAGATGGAGAGAGAGAGAGCGAGCGAGCAAGAGAGAGAGAGAGGAGAATGAATCTTCTTTTCAGTTTCATTCCCAAGTGCCCTAAATAGCTTCAGTTGGGCCAGGCCAAAGCCAGGAAGCAGAAACTCCATCCAGGTCTCCTGTGTCTGTGGCAGGAACCCATCTATTGAGCCACTATCTGCTTCCTCACAAGTGAATTATCAGGAAGGTGGATTGCTGTGTACACTCTAAGTGTCAGATTAACCTGATGTGCTACAGAAGTTACCCTATGATAACAATTATTTTGTGGATAAAAATAAGTGATAACAAAATGAGCCAGGCATTACTAGCAAGAATTGAACGTGTATAATTAACAGGCAAGTGTTAGTATGCCCCCAATAGGTATTTATTTAAATTATAATACCTTTTCTTAATTTCTCTAGCTTTCTGACTGCCATCTATTTATTAATTTAAAGGGAAAATTGTAAGAAATGTCTTGAAAATTGCTTTCTCTACACTTTTGCTTATTGTAGGAAAAAAACACAATGTGAAGTTATATTGAAGTAAAATTAACACTGCTGTTTTGATTTAGATTAATTATAATCAACTGTCTCTTTTAATAGAAAAAATAAGAGGAACAACAGGCATCCTTTTAGACTCTAAAAATATTATAGTGTTCAATATATCTATATGATTTGGTAAATCGTTCTCAAAGTTATACTCCTGAAGCAATGCTAGGATTTTGTTGAAGCTGAGGGGGGACAGACACTGGGAAGTCTTTTCCCTAATACCAGAGGGGCTTCATGCATCATTTGTGGGAGACTAAATTACCATAATAGAAAACCTGGGTAAGAGATAAGGAGGGTGGTTGATAATAATTATAAATAACTCACTGAATAAAATATTGTTTCCATTCAGTTAAGAATAAACCTGATTGAGTATAATAGATAATTGAACTCATGGGCTTTTCTAAATCATTTGTATTTTTCTAACAAGCTCCCCAAATTATATGATCTGGGGCTAATACAGTAGTCTGAGAGTGTAACATTAACATGATCCTGACCATGTGGCTTATATTCTCCATACTCTTATCTCATGGCTACATAATGGCTTCTGTATGACCAACACACTATCTGTGTTTCAGGAAGGAATAAAGAAAATGATTTTGCAGCTAAAGCTTCCTCCTTTATAATCAGCATTCTAACAAAATTATCTCATTGACTTCCACTTTCATCTTAGTTTTCAAGAAAATACATCACGACAGATATTTTTGCTCATGTATTGTGAATTACAGTAGCAGCTATTAAGCAAGATACGCTAACAGATTTTATGCAGGTCTTGTTGATATACATGAAAAAATATAGCAAAATGTTCAAAGTTAGCTCTGTGTTCTGTATTTAAAAATAAAATTAAAAAGGCAAAAATGAATTGAAAAATAATAATCCAATATTAATACATTTGAAGGTATTACATAGAGAATTAACATTAAAAGCATAGGGCCTAAAAATCTGATTACGGATGGAAAATAAATTATTTGAAAACAGACAAACTGAAACAAAACAGAAGATCAAAATAAACATTGAAAATAAAAATGATTATCCTATAGTGTGCATACTTTAGGTAAAAATCATTTTCCTAATATACAGAGATGGTGAATTTGGGAGGTTGTCAAGGAGTGTGGTGTGATGGGGTTGATAAGATGCTGTAACTTTAATGAGTTAGACATTTTAATTTAAGACATCAACATATTGAAAAACAATCTTCCTTGCTGTTCAGTTATGTGTGTATTCACCCTTAAAGGCAGTGTATGGTATCATTTCAGTCTCCACTCATTCAGAGACATTCCTCCCATCAAATAAATGAGTCTATCTTCATTGTCTGTTTCAGAATCAATAACAGTAATAAAGTTACTGGTTTCCATTGTGTTACTGTATCCAACTGATATATATTGATTATAATTCTATAAAGCGCTTTTGTAACATTTTTAAGTGTCTCATAGTGTTACATTCTATATACCATATTTATTCTTTGAATCATATATTTCCTCTATTTATTTTATCTTTCTATTTTTCCTGTACTTGGAGGATGAGGTCTCTGCCTGGTCCCTTCCATGGATGGGAGGGAGCAAAATGCCATCATGGCAGTTGACTATAGCAGCCATGTATATGGAGGGAAACATGGGCCTAACATTAGCTGTGAGTGAAGAGGATGGGACACCTTCTATGACAGATGTTGATGTTTCTATGTCTACCCCAAGTGGCCCATGGTGTCCTTCCCTCCAGGCCACCTGTTCCAGCTCTTAGTGTACAGTGGGAGAGGGACCTGCAGGCCTGAGAGACAGCATAACAGCAGAAAACAGGGCCTAAGGGTGGAGGCCTTCTGACAGTTGGAATGGGGTATACATTCAAATATGAAGGAAAGTCTGATTGAAAGGGGCCCTCCAGGGCTTGCCTTCAATCTCCCCTGGCTATTCATCAGGGCAACTCCTCACCACTGAGCCTCTGAGTCAAAGGAGAGAAGGGGTTGCTGGCTGAGCCCACCTGGCTGGTTTTTTCAGCAAGTTTGTCAACTGACACTGGTTCATTTCCAAAAATATATAATTTACTAAAAAACAGCATGCCAAACCCATGGTAACCAAGGCATGCTAGTTGAAATGGGGTTTCCGGAGCTGGGCTCATTAGCAGCTGCTCCTCTCCTCCCATCCTACCCAGGTACAGTGTCAGGCGCAACAGGGCTGTGACAGCAGATGTCAAATCAAGGTCAGGATAATGGTTCCCCTGATGTGATCTTATGTAAAATATGACAATGACATGCGCTGAGGTCCAGAACATGGGCAGCAACTGCTATCCATATGGTATAGAAAGTTCCAAGTTCACAAAGCTGATATGTTCCTGAAAGCATTCCTCCAGCCTTGGCAAATGGTGGTGATTGGAGCAGGCACCAGAACCGGTAACAGTGTGACAGGGGATCTGTCATGGCCAGGCATAGCCACATGGTCTTTATGGAGCCAATAAGAGCAACACCAAACCAGAAGGCCAGACCATGGGCCCTCCCTGATTACAGCATGTGGAGTTTGAATGAGAGTTATATTCCATGCAAATCTCCCTCTTTGGTATCTACGATGTCCCTGCTGCCATCTGAAATACTGTCACAGCCTTCCCCACCACCTGCCCTTGCCACATCGGACATCCTGGCACTGACCCTGCCATCCCTGCCACATGTTACTTCCCACTGCTACTTGGGTTGACCACATTCTATATCGGAGTAGCTGGGTTTGAGTCCAGGCTCTATTTCCAACTCTGCTTTTGACCAGTGCATACTCTGGGAGGCAGCAGGTATGTGGTCCCTGCATCCACATGGGAAACCTAAATTCAATTCTAGATTCCTGGCTTCAGTCCACCTCACTCCAAGTGTTGTGAGCACTTCAGAAGTGAATCAGCAGATGGAAGACTTATTCTCTCTCTCTCATATGAATTTAAAATATTTGGGGGCCAGCGCTGTGGCTCAGTGGGCTGGTCCTCCACCTGCGGCACCGGCACCCCAGGTTCTGGTCCCGGTCAGGGCACCGGGTTCTGACCGGTTGCTCCTCTTCTGGGCCGGCTCTCTGCTGTGGCCCGGGGAGGAGGTGGAGGGTGGCCCGGGTGCTTGGGCCCTGCACCCGCATGGGGGGCCAGGGGGCACCTAGCTCCTGGCTTAGGATCGGCGTGGTGCGCTGGCCTTGGCATGCCAGCCGTGGCGGCCATTGGAGGGTGAACCAACGGTAAGAGGGGGACCTTTCTGTCTCTCTCTTACTGTCCACTCTGCCTGTCAAGAAAAAAAAAAAAAAAAAAGAAAGGAATTTAAAGTATTTGGGAATGCAAGAGACATAAAGGTCATTGAAATTTTAAATTTTAAATTTACATATAAAAAAGCCATAGAATTTTGGCATAGAAAACCAAAATAATGCTTTTATCTGGTTTTGTCCCTATACATATTCTCTCCTTCATGTGACTATGTTAATTTCTTTTGGATAATTTCTTATAATTTTATTTATGTATCTCACATTAACACATGATATACAATTTTGCTACATTCCTTTTCCATTTTCTTTTTAAAATTTTATTAGTTTATTTATTTACTTGAAAGACAGTGTGACATAGAGGGAGAGATGGAGAGAGAAATCATCCTTATTTTTGTCAACTTAAATAATTACGGGACAGATTTTCTGTATGTGGGATCATTGCATCAAAGCATAATGAATAGTTTCCTAAAAATCTTTATGTTCACTTCCACAGAAGCTGTGACAATTTGAATTCCACATAGAAATCTGTGAGGGAGCTAATTCCTCATGAAAAGATTTTCAATTTGGGGGACTTTTGCTCATACGATAGGTGACAAGTTGTATATCTCTATAGTTTTCCAAAAATACCAAATTTATGCACCATTTAGTTTATGCCTTATTTTTAGCACTTGTGTAAATATAATTTATAATAATGAAATGTATCCTTTCAAAGTACAATGTTGGGTGAGTTTTAATAAATACAAACATTAGTGTAACCACTTGAGATTTCTAATAATTCCATCATCCCAGAAAGCTCCATTTGGATTCACTCCCTCAAATAGCCCTTATCTAAGACAACCACCTCACCATATTTTCTCCAGGATGGTGTTTTTAACATTTTTTAATGATGAGAATATCTATGGTTCTATAAATTCACTCTAGGTGATACAAAAATTTAATCCCTAATTAATGACCCTATGAATAAATCTTCTGTGAAATTTTTGTAAAAATATTGGTGTGTATTTTTTTTTCTCTTGGGAAAACACATAGAAGTAGAATTGGTAACTCATGTGATACTGGTTTTAATTGTGTAAATTTGTCAAGCCACCAAACTGTTGTTCCATTTATATTCTGAACAGCAATATATGAAAGTTTCAGTGATTCCACATCCTCACCAATGTTTGGTATCCTCAGTCTTCTTAAATTTAGTCAATCTGCTGCTATTTAGTGATATGTGAAAGTGTTTTAATTTGAACTTCCATTAATAGGACTTATGTTGAGTTTCTTTTCTTGACGCTAGTAGGCACACATAAAGTTCCTTTAAAACATCTTTTCAAGTATTTTTCATGTATCCTAGGACTTACTATTTTATTATTATTGAATTATTAGAGTTCTTCATATGTCCAATTTAAAAAAGTTTGGCTTGGCTGTGGGCATTTGGTGTAGCAGGTAAGATGCTGCTTGGGATACCTACATTCATATCCAAATGCCTGCTTGCAACTTTTGGCTGCACTTTGGATCCTACTATCTACACAGGAGCTTGGATTGAGTCCAGGGCTATGATTTTTGATTAGGCACTGTGAGGCTGTTACAATCCCTTGGGGAATGAAGCAGCATAGAGAAGATCTTCTGTCACTGTATTTCCCTCTCCATTTCTCTACTTTTAAAAAAAGATTTATTTATTTATTTGGAAGGCAGAGTTATAGAGAAGCAGAGGCAGAGGCAGAGACAGAGAAATCTCCCATCTGCTGGTTCATTCCCCAAATGGCCACAAAAGCTGGAGCTGGGCCAATCTTAAGCCCAGAGCCAGGAGATTTTTCTGGCTCTCTCACACAAGTGCAGGGGCCCAAGGCCCTTCCACTGCTTTCCCAGACCATAGCAGAGAGCTGGATTGGAAATGGAGCAGCCAGGACTTTAACTGAGCCCATAGGGAATGCCAGCACTGCAGGGGGTGGCTTTACCCCCTACACCACACTTCTGGCCCCTCTATTTCTCTTTCTATATCTTTCTCTCTGTGTGTATCTCTCTCTGCTTTTCAAATCAAATGAATATAAATACATAATTCAAATTTTGGTGAATTTATTCCCCAAGTAAATGGCTTCCATTACAGTGAGAATACATTTTGGGAAATGCATCATTAGGCAATTTTGTTACTGATGAACATCACAAAACATATCTACACAAGACAAGATCTATGCCATTACTTGTCAATATAATCTTATGGGATGACTTGGGGTTTTACGTGGTATGTCTTTCACTGAAGCTTTGTTATTAAGTACATGACAGGATGTAGTGTTTTCTGAGGAATTAAATATTAAAATTTTAATGTAGTACAATTTTCTGCTGTGATGCATGTGTTTTTTTGATATCTAAGAAATACTGGCCAATGATATAGTCAGTTGGTTTTCATCTATAATTTGTTTTGGAAGTTTTACTGTTTTTGTTTTTGCCAGGAAGTCTATAATTTACTAAATGTGTATTTGTATGTTGCCATTCAGGGATCAAGGTAAACTTCATTCCACAGATATATCTAAGTGTGCAGTACCATTTAGAGAAAAGTTTAACCTTTAACACTTTGATTACATGAGTGAATTAGTTGAATATCATCAAATGAAATGTTCAGGTTGGTTTTTGGACTCTAGTAATCATATATTTGAAAAACAGAGTTACAGAGAGAGAAGGAGACACCCTCCACAAACACAAAGGAGAGAGAGAGAGAAAGAGAGAGAGACATCTTCCACATGATGATTTGCTCCCCAAATGGCCACAACAGTCAGGGCTGGGCCAGGCTGAAGCCAGGGGTCAGGAGGTTCTTCTGGGTCTCTCATGTGGATGCAGAGGCTCAAGCACTTGGGCCATATTCCACAGCTATCCTAAGTGCATTAGCAGAGAGCTGGATTGGAGGTGGAGCAGCCAGAACATGAACTGGCACCCTTATGGGATGTCAGCATCACAGGCAGCAGCTTTATGCACTATGCCAAACTGTCATACCCCCATTTTAACTCTTGGTATGAGGTAGTTGAAAATCATATGGGATGTAGGTGTCCAAGCAGCAGCTTAACCACTGTGCCACAACACCCACACCTGATGTTAACATTTTTATGTGGGAACCCAAAGAGGCTGTTAGCCTCAGAAGCTTATAAACTATTTTAAGAATGGATGGTAAGTTGTAGAGAAATGACTAGACAAAGGAAAAAGGGACTCTGGATGTCAAGGAGAAAGTTCTTCAGAAAATTCATGAAAAAATAATTAAAAATAGGGCTTTGGGTTTTAAAAATACAATAATCTTTCAGAATAAATAAAAAATGTTATGAAAAAAAAGAAAATCACAATATTTGATCTTTCTTAAAATAAGCTTTACTATTTTATGTCCTTTTCATTTTAAAGTACGTTTTTCAATTAGAAGGTGATTTTTCATGAGGACACACACACACACACAGAGTTGTTGGAATTGTGATGGCATTTCTTCATATTTTAAAATAATAAATTTGGGGAAATTCATGTCTTGAATTACTGAATTTTCTTAGCTTTATTTGTCTGAACGTCAGGGTGACAGAGGGAAAGATAGAAATGAATCTTCTATCTGTAGTTTTACTCTCCAAATACTGGTAATAGCCAGAGCTATGTGAAGCCAAAAACAAAACAAAGACAAAAACAAAACAAAACTCAAAAACACAATGATCTATCTAGATGTGCCACATGGGTGGCAGGGGTCCAAGCACTCAGTGTATCCTTTCTGTCCCCTAGACACAGTAGTAGAGAGTTATATCAGATGTGGAGGTGGGATTTGATCAGAAGTAGACTAATATGGGACATTAGCACCCCAAATGGCAACTTAACCCACTGCATGACAATGACCACACCGACACTGAGTTTTATAGTCAATGCATGTATTATAACTTTCCACTTCATTTGGATCTTCTTTATATACTATCAGGAATATTTTGTTTTTCATACTATGGGGTATTACATAACATTTGTTATTTGTTACCAAGTATTTTATATTTTTAATGCTTTTGTAAATAATTTTATTTCATTTAATTTGTTCTTAAAACAAATTTCATTGAATCTTGCATGCTCACCTTCCTTGCTGGGGTTTCTTCTAGTACATTCAGTTTATTTGATATTTTCCTAATATTCTCTTATTATCATCCAAAAATCTTTTGAGAAAAAATCATTTAAATTCCAGATATTAATGTGTCCTTATTTTCAAATTATTTTTCTATTGTAATCTGTTTTATATTTCACTTATATTCTGCTGTAATCTCTATATGTATTTGGTTGTGCAAATATGGGGTTGTTTTCCTGTTTTTTTTTTCAAATTGTCTATTTTTAATTTTAAACTGTGATGAAAATGTATATTATCTATGAATAAACGGCCAGGGCTGTGGCTCAATAGGCTAATCCTCTACCTGCAGCGCTGGCACACCAAGTTCTAGTTCCGGTCGGGGTGCCAGATTCTGTCCTGGTTGCCTGTCTTCCAGGCCAGCCCTCTGCTATGGGCTGGGAGTTCAGTGGAGGATGACCCAAGTCCTTGGGCCCTGCACCCACATGGGAGACCAGGAGAAGCACCTGGCTCCTCGTTTTGGATCAGCGCAATGTGTCGGCCACAGTGCGCCGGCCACGGTGGCCATTGGAGGGTGAACCAATGGCAAAAGGAAGACCTTTCTCTCTGTCTCTCTCACTGTCCACTCTGTCAAAAAACAAATATCTATGAATAAACATAAAAATTGTGTATCTATTTATGGGACACCATGTACTATTTTGAAACATGCATACATTGCATAACATTCAAATCAGGGTAAACAAATCTATCTCCTCAAACATATTATTTCTTTTTTTTTAAAAAATTATTCATTTGAAAGGCATATTTACAGAGAGGTAGAGAGAGAGAGAGAAGTTTTCCATCTGCTGGTTCACTCCCCAAATGGCCATAATGGCTGGAGCTGGGCCAATCCAAAGCCAAAAGCCTGGAGCTTCTTTTGGATCTTCCATGTGGATACAGGGTCCAAGGACTTAGGCCATCTTCTATTGCTTTCCCAAGGAATAGCAGAGAGCTGGATCAGAAGTGGGACAGCTGGGTCTTGAACCAGCACCCATATAGGATGCTGGTACTGCAGGCAGTGGCTTTACCTGCTACACCATAGCATTGTCCCCAAACATATCATTTCTCATGGTGAAAATACCCAAAGTTCTTTCTGTTAATTTTCATTTGTTTTAAAATTTCTTATGGTAAACAAATTTCATTTATTTCATAAATACAGATTTAGGAGCATAGTATCTAAATAAACATTTAATATTTATTTAAAATAAAATAAGTATTATCATTATGCATTGTCACTCTACTGTGCAATGCAACAACAGAACTTTCATCCCCAATGTGTGGTGTAGGATTTTACTATCACTTGTACCATTTACATTTCCCTATCCTCTCTCGCCATAGTCTCTTCAGACTCTGATAACTATCCAAATACCCCGACTTCTGAGATCAGCTTTATTATATTTCACATATGAGTAGAATTTTGTGACTTATTTTTCTCTTCCTACCATGCTACCTAGATCCTCCTAGTAACAGGTGTGTTTCCTAATAGGGCTTCAGACTCTGACAGCTCCCACGTACCTCCCCATGATGGCCCCTGGAGTATGCTGGGAAAACTGGGAAGCACTTGCTGCAACTCTGATGGAAGTCTCATTCAAGAGGTGACAGTGACAATGAGTTCTGTACATTGAGCATGAATCAGCAAGGCTCTGCTAGAGTGCTAGAACATACACACCCACAGGACACTCATGGGCTTATTTTATTCACATGCACAGTGGCACAGCCATTAACTACACAGGGGAATGCAGTCCAGGTGGGGAGAGCAAGAAACAGCTGGAGTACAACAGGAGCTAGAGTTTGCCAACCTACAGAAAACTGACCAGTCTCTTGCTGCCTCTGCAGGGGCCAGAAGAGAACAGGAGGAGAGTAGGATTTGGAGAGATGGGGCTGCTCTTTGTGACAGGGATGTCCGCCACTCTGAGTCAGGGTCCTCACAGTGTGCAGATATCCTAGGTACTCTCAACATCAGCCTCAGTGTTGGGTACATGAGTGTCAGGAAAAGTAAGAGTGATCCACCCCTTAACCCCTCTCCTGCATCAAGAAAATTTAGGTCCCTGTTTCTCTTATAGATTGTACAGCTCAGGGTCGCAGGCATGCTGTGCTCAGTTATACTCTCCCCTTTCCACCATTCCAGGAGGACTCCCTGGAGCCCAATGTTGACAGCATGAGAGAGATGGGGCAGTATTAGAGCAGAAGGCATCAGATTGGATCAGCAGGGCTGGTGTGAAGACTCTTATGTGGAGGAGGTTTTACCGTTGTATTACTCAGTTCTTATTGAAGGAATGGAAGCAGAGTATATGAACCTTAGGAAGATGTAGTAGGTTTGTGTGGGGACTCACTGCAAAAATTTTGATTCAAAATTAAAAGGGCTTAAAAAGTTGTTACAAAATATAATTGCATTGGGGGAAGGAGAATGGGTTGGAGGTAGAGGCTTGCAGGAACCTGGGACCTTGTATAGCAAGTGATAGAAGGCACTGGTATATCTGGTCACATGGAATACCTACCGTAGATCTTATTTTTCACCTGTTTCCGAGACCCCAAGATCCATCCCTGGAGATTTTTGTTATTCTGTGGGCTGAGGAGGCTGACTTTGGCCCTAGTATCTGTGGAGTGTACCATTGTGACAGGGCTGGTTCCATGATGTCACTGTTGCCCAGCACCCCTCTCTCTGTGTTCTACTGCAGTTAGAGGCTTACTGACTTGGAGGTTTTTTTTTTTTTTTTTTTTAGTTTAAGAAGCTCATTCATCACAGGAGGACACAGGTGACTGCAACCTGCTTTCTTCATTTCCTGCTGAGTTGGGGACAGTCCCTGCAAGGTATGTGGCCCTGATTTCTCCTGGCTAATGAGGAAGGTGATATTTGCTGTACCCTCAGTGGAGTCCACTGTATACTGCATATGAATATAGTTGTTTCTGACCCTGTGGGATGGGTGCAAATTTCCCTTTGATATGGATCTGTGGAGGGACATGAGTCCCTGGGGAGCCATTGTAGTCAACAGTGATCTCAGAGCTGTGGGTGCACCAGACTCAGAGACTTCATGACCTATAATGGGATGGTGATGGCCCTTTATGATGGAAAATGTGGCTGCTGGAGGATACTCACAACCCAATCTGTGTGAGGAGCAGTCTTCCTATGTGTCAAGGAAGTTGGACAAAGACCCTAAGTCTGATGCTCCCTCTGTCCCTATATTTTAAAGAAGTCACCTTTCTGGAAACTAGACTCCAGGTGTCATACACCTGTCTGTGGACCTGAATCTTCCTTTGATGAAATGGACAAGAGCTCTGTGAGTAGTAGTTCCCTTCAGTTATCCAGTATTGCTTTATGTACAGATTTTTGTCCTGTAGCTTTTAGCAGATGTGGGCCCTGAAGGTGTAGTAGGCAAAAGGGTGAACAGACACCATAGCCAAAGATGAGCAGTTACAGACCTGGATACTCCACAAAGGAGGAAGAATCCAACCTTGTTCTATGCCTGTGGTCACAGGGCCCTGGGATCCCTCAGGACAGACAGGCTGCCCTGCTGCCCCAAGACTCCAAGTGCCTCTGGTCATTCACCTGAGTCTTCTTGTTGGTTGAAGCATTACAAAGGAGGGAAGCAGGTGGGGCCTAGGGAGGAGAAGGATGTGAACTGCTGCCTAGTCATAGACAGGTTGGAGGTCCTACAGTGAGTCATCTGTCTGCATCTCACCCAAGTAGTGAGACCATTTTTAGAAACACCTGCCTTAGATAAGATGGGTCTCCACAGGGTTGGAACCCTGTTTCTGGCTGCCATCACAGTGCACATCCTGGTGAACATTAGAGTAGAGCTGACTGACCCATTGAGTGACCCAGGGTAACTGGCAGGGATGGAGCTGGATGTGAGGTAGTTGTGGTTTATGCAGTGCTGAGGCCTCTTCTGCATGAGGGGAGGGCCATTCTGAGGTCTCACTCTGTGCCTGATGGAGCTTGCCTTTTTCTGCACCATTATATAGGTTGTGTCCCAGGGTTAAAGGCATCTATTCCTTAATTGTGGCCAATGGTCAGAAAGGAGCCAGTGGGTCCCTGAGTCTCAGGGGGTCAGTCTAAAATCTATTAAGGCCCAAGGGGAGCCACCATCTTTGAAAAAATATGATCCAGAGAATAAGAATTTCAGGGTAGGCCTTGTAAGTGTGCTTAAGACACAAACAAACATGAAACTGTTCTTCCTATCTGAGACTACAGTCAGATTATGCAGGCTTCCAAAGCCTGGTGTTTTCCTGGTGTAGTCGATGGAATCATTACAATATAAGATGAAGGTGTCTTCTAACTTGATGTAGGATTATGAGGTAGCTTTGGTTTTTTTCTTTGATGGATATGCAGGGATGTGCCTGTGTTATGTTCCTACTTATCTCAAAATCTTCAGTAAGTTCTTGATAATTGTAAAACTTGCTCTGAAGTGTTTTGTGGGAAGTTAGAAAGTCAAAGATAACAGTTTAGTTGGCTGGGAGAGCAGTGCAACTTCCTATCTGAGATAGACTGTGGGCTCCTGAAAACTATCCAGGACAGTTTGAAGGACAACTCTATACTCATGAGGGAAACTATGGGCATTAAGGTGGCAATGTATTAGGGTTCTCTGTCCCAACTCAATATTGTAAAGGAGGAAAGACAGGAATCAGAAGGATTCCTGGGAAACTCAGATTTAGCTGAAGTAACCATCAAGAGGGGCTAAATTCCAGAAATTATGGTAGATGATATTGACAAGTAATGGTTCAAAGATCATGAAAAATAAGAAAAGCTATATTTTAGCAGATACGGGGTGCACAATAACCTATGAGTCTTTCTAGTTTAATGACTAGATATGTTGACATGATTTCGGGTATGTAAGTTTTTATCACTTGAACTAATGGTTCCATAAAACATAGGCACTGTTAAGAATTCAATAAAAATGCTAATATACATGTGCTTATTTCCAAACTGAAGTAATTTTTCTCATTTGTTCTCAAGCCTCATAGTGAGCAGCAAGATAAAATTGCCTCAAATACACAAATATCATACAAACTTGAATTTATTTGGTTTAAATTTTTATTTTCTTGAAAGGCACATACAGATACAGAGAAATAGTCCATCCTCTGGTTCATTTCTCCAAATGTCCACAATAACAAGTGCTAAGTCAGATAAGTCATGATAGAGGAATTCAATGAGTGCCTCGCATGAAAGGAGCAAGGAGCCAATCACTTGAGTTATCATTTGCTGCATCCCAGAGTGTACAACAGCACAAACCAGAAGTAGGATGTAAACCCAGGCATTCATGTATCAGATGAAGGAACACCAAACAGTGATTTAACATCTGTGCCAAACATCCACTCAATGGTGAACAAAGTGACATAAAAATATGAGGCCATCCTATAATAGCAGACGGGGTGTTGTAGATCAGGCAAGATTAGCCAGAGCTGGCCCAGATCAGCAGCACTGTCCACCAGACCTCCAGTACAAAATTCACACCTAAAATACTTTTTAAAAATTTCGTGGCACCAGGTGCTGTCATTTCAAGCAATTAGGATTGCCAGCTTTATCAAATAAAAAGTGCAGAATGTTTGGTCTAATTGGATACATACAGTACATTGAAAAAATTTTTGAATACCATAGTGAGCAAATTCTCAACATTATCATTTTTGTCTGATATACTGAATATACACTGGAGTAACATTAATAACTTTGAGAATTAATTTTTTTTTGACAGGCAGAGTTAGACAGTGAGAGAGAGAGAGGGAGAGGGAGAAGGAGAAAGGTCTTCCTTTACCATTGGTTCACCCTCCAATGGCTGCTGCGGCCAGCGCAATGTGGCTGGTGCAATTTGCTGATTCAAAGCCAAAAGCCAGGTGCTTCTCCTGGTCTCCCATGCGGGTGCAGGGCCCAAGGACTTGGGCCATCCTTCACTGCACTCCCGGGCCAGAGCAGAGAGCTGGACTGGAAGAGGGGCAACGGGGATAGAATCCGGCACCCCGACCGGGACTAGAATCTGGGGTGCCGGCACCGCAGGTGGAGGATTAGCCTAGTGAGCCATGGTGCTACTCAATTTTCTTTTTTAAAGATTTATTTATATATTTGAAAATCAGTATTATACAGAGAGAAAAGGAGAAGCAGAGAGAGAGAGAGAGATTCAGTGCATTTGTTCACTCCCCAATTGGCTGCAATGGCTGGAGCTGGGGTGAATTGATGCCAGGAGCCTGGAGCTTCCTCCAGGTCTTCCCACCCAGGTGCAGTGGCCCAAGGACTTGGGCCATTTTTTGTTTTCCTAGGCCATAGCAGAGAGCTGGATTGGAAGTAGAGCAGCCGGGACTTGAACTAGCACCAATGTGGGATGCTGGCACTGCAGGCAGTGACTTTACCTGCTACACCACAGCACCAACCCTGAGAATTAATTTTTAAATTTAATTTTGTGGAAGCATATGATATCATTTTCATGTCATAATTGACTTTTCCATTCTTTAACATTATGTTGCATATCTTGATCAACATCTTTTTTTCTTAAAAAAAGAGCTTTATTATATATTTTTATTCTGTGCTTCAATACTACATAGCATGATTTCACTTATTCTCATACTGGAAGAATGTTTACCAACATCTATTTACAGAAATTTTATTTATTTATTTGAAAGACAGAGTTACACAGAGAGAGGGGAGAAGAGAGAGAGAGAGAGAAAGAGTGTGTGTGTGTGTGAGAGAGAGAGATATCTTCCATTCACTGGTTCACTCTCCAGTTGGCCACAACAGCTGGTGCTGTGCTGATCCGAAGCCAGGAGCCAGGAACCAGGAGCTTCCTTTGGGTCTCCCACTTGGGTGCAGGGATCCAAGGACTTGGGCCATCTTCTACTGCTTTCCCAGGCCATAGCAGAGAGCTGGATTGGAAGTGGAGCAGCCAGATCTCAAACTGGCACCCATATGGGGTTCTGGCACTGCAGGCCAGGGCATTAACCCACTGTGCCACAGTCCTGGCCCTCAAATTTTATTTTTTTTAAGTTTTATACTTCATTTCAAAGATAGTTATGACAAACATCTAAATAATTATACATCTCAAATCTAAATTTATTTTGCCAGGGATTCCAAGGTAGCAGAATAGAGAAAGAACAGACTACACTAGGCTAGAAGAAAATAATAAAAAAAAGTGAAGAAAGTGCATTTTCAGGAGTGAGTTGGAGGGAAAATTGCAGTGAAGATTCTGTGGAAGGAGGAGAGACATTGTGGATCTGTATGGAAGGTGCAGATGTGCAGCAATGTGTACAGACATACCACATAACCCCAGAACCAGAAGCCAAGAGCTGGAGAAAGTACCAGCTTTGGAGGGTGACGTGTGATCAGACTGCAGCACCGTATAACACTGGTGATATAGTTGGAATGAGAGCCTAGTAGACTACACTTTGAATCTGGCCCGGAGACCTGAGGGGACAGGGTGCATTCTCACCCAGGAAAAAAATGGGACATGATTCTTTCTACCCACCTCTCTCCCTCACACACACAACAGTGCCTGGAAACCAACTGAAAGAGGGTGGGTGCCATTTTGTACATAAGTATGTAGCAGCTATAGCAGCTCTTGTGCACTTGCCCAGAAACTAGCAAGGACAGATGCCATCTTGCCAGCTCCCTGCAATGGGGGCAGATAAGGTGCCATGCTGATATTAGCAACAGTTGAAGAGACTCTTGTATGTGCCCAGTAACTGGTGGGAAGAGTGTGATTTTGAAATGATTAAGGCTGCATCCAGTGTGTATTGTGCACATGTGGGATCCAGGGATTTTACCAGAGGGAAAAATCCATATTTCCCACTGACTTTGAGTCTGCTGGTTTGACAGGGGCTGGGCACCCATGTACAACTAACTGTGAGGTGCCCCCAGCTTCTCAGTGTGTTGCTGGCACTGGGTTCAAACCTTATGATAAAACAAAACAAACTACAAAAAAAAAATTACAAGGGTGGGATGCCTAATTTGTTTTCACAATAAACTGTGAGCTCAGCAGCTCACTACTTGCCTGCTATTCTCATGGTAAATTTGTGAGATTCCAAAGACTGGGCAGGCAGGCACTTCTGACCTTGCTAAGGACAACTCTTTGGAGAAAGGAAGCATTTTACACCCCCAATTCCACTGAGACTACACTGATTGCCTATTAACCCATCTGACTTCTCACAGCAGGTCTAATTTAAACATGTGGTAAATGAAACAATAAATTATATCAAGAATCAGCAATAAGATTAAAGGGTTGATCTTTAAAGAACCCTAAGGCCAAAATAACTGCTTTTATTTATATCTCCTGGGTTTTAATTTGGGAGATCATCCATTCTACCTTGCTGAGGGAACAGGGGGGTATTTCTTCTCTTTGCAATAGGACAATAAGGTTAATGAAAAATGTCCCAGGATTTCCTTGGACCTGGGGAACAGTCATGTGGGTCCTTTCTTGAACGATGAGCACTTCTTTGCCAGGATTGTTACAAAATGTGTAGTCTACCTTTATTTTTCATTAACAAAACTGTTTTTTTTTAAATATGATTACTGGCCTTAAATTTAAATAATTGTGTTGCACTAAAGATCAACTTTAAGGCAAAAGGATCACAGTTAATGTGCTCATGGTGGGGACCATACTTCCCACTCTGTTTCTTAAGCATAGTATTAAGGTCCTGCATGGGAAATTAGTGCATTGTGACTCATGTTGTTAATTTAACCATTAACACTCTTATGTGTGACATCAGTGACCACCCAAGGCTCTTGACATGAGCTGCCTAGGCTCTGAAAGCCTTCTGAATCTAAAGACGCTGTCAATTCAAACAAGGCCATAAGCAAAGTGAAAGTTCTCTCCACCCCACAGAGAAAAGTAGTCCTTCTTTGATGACCATTTCTTTCCACTGGAGTCTCACCCAGGGAGGTTCTCCATGCAGGGACAACTTTTCCCACAAGTGTCCTGGCTTTCCACACCTGAAATGCTCTTGTGAGCCTTTTAGCCAGACCAGAAGACCAGGATGCCTTTAGGGCTAATTCTGAGGTCACAGAGTGTTACTTAGAGCAATTGCCATTCTATGAGTCTGCTGTATGGACTGCTTCACATATTGGAGCATTTACTCCTCTATAATACTATTAATTCTGTTGCTATGATCAGTTTAACAATTAGTCCCATCTATATGACCACTTTAAAACTTAATCCAATCCAATAGGCTCATTTTAAAACTTAATCTAGGGCTGGCACTGCAGCTCACTAGACTAATCCTCTGCTTGTGGCACTGGTACCCCTGGTTCTAGTCCCCGCTGGGGTGCCAGATTCTGTCCCGGTTGCTCCTCTTCCAGTCCAGCTCTCTGCTATGGCCCGGGAAGGCAGTGGAGGATGGCCCAAGTGCTTGGGCCCTACACACACATGGGAGACCAGGAGGAAGCACCTGACTCCTGGCTTCAGATCAGCACAGTGCGCCTGCTAGTGGCCATTTGGGGGGTGAACCAACAGAAGGAAGACCTTTCTTGCTGTCTCTCTCTCTCACTGTCTAACTCTGCCTGTCCAAAAAAAAACAAAAAACAAAAAACAAAAAAACCTTAATCTAATCTGTATAATTATATTAAAACTTAAGATGTCACTTTCACTATCTAGCCTAAGGGGATTTGAGATCCCATGGTGAAGTAAATTTAGTTGTGAAGTTACAATTTAAGCTCTTATTTTGGCTATGCTATTATGTAGAGAATGTTAGCCACTCCTTTCATAAGATCTAAAAATCAAACTGTACATCTTGGAGAATCCCTCAGCACAGAGTCAGTTTCCCATCTTAAAGGGAATAGAGAGAAATGAGGGAACAGCAGTTACAACCATTAAATAACAGCTTATGAAAATATTCACTAGGATGTCTAATGCCTTTTATAAATTTTAATACATATGTTTGGAAATATCTCTTAAATATCTAACACAGTGTAGCTTGCTTAACCAGCAAACTTGAGCACACACATATGAAGCATTTTTAGTTTCTTTCTACCAATAGATTTAAAACATCTTACAAAGAGATTTAGGTCACATGAATCAAATGTACCTTTGATTAATTTTAGCAGTTTAAATTTATGAGCAATCTTCCATTTATAGGCTAATTAAGACAGAGCTCTTACTAAATTTTCCTATGTAGGTGTACAATATATACACACATATAACACAACATACAAGACAGAACAATGGAGCAGTTTTGTTAATAGTTTCCTAAAATCTTTAGCTGTTTTTTATTATCATCAACCATTTAGAATTACTTGCTGCTCTTAATAATCTAAATTAGCCAAACTTTTGTGAAGTTGGAACCTGTAGAACATGATTGGCTTTATCTGTTTACAGAACTGTCCCAGAGTATAGAACACAATAGAGGTCATGGAAAAAGAGGTCCTTTTAAACCTAAAATGATACATTTAAACATAGAACCAACAATGTTTTAGTTTCATGAGCAGCAGATATGGTATATAAAACTGTGGATGATAAAAAATTTTAAGTAGCCATGTTTAAAATTACAAACCTATTAACCAACAAGAGGTGCTTGCTTACTCCATACAATATTTTTTTAAAAAGCACTTATAGGATTTTGTAAGAGAAATAACCCTTTTAGGCCTTTGGGCCTTTCTCGTTAAAATAACCATCATATCTAGTAACACAAGATGATTAGACTTTAACCTTTAGGCATTTGTATTGGTAGCATTTTATATTATCAAAACTTAAAATTTAGCACCACTTCATATCTTGATAGTACTTCTAATACAACCCAAATAGCCTGATGATTTGGTGTCTCTACAAGATGAGAGACATGTCCTTTGATATTTCCAGGGGCCTATCTGGAAATACCAAAGTCCAAAATTTTTGGAACTGAATTTTTGAATGCCTGCCAATAATGCCAAGAAGGCTCAAAATCCAAAATATCTGGTCAAAATAGGATCCCTTTACATCATGACATCATATAGATAAAATTTGATCATTGTTACAAGGTGATTATATGCGTTTCAGAATAAACGTATATTTTAAACAAATCATAACCCAAATAAAAACTCAACTGTTTTAAACAATTAGAACCTAGCAGAGATATTAAGATAACATAATAGATTAACTTAACACAAAATCTGCATCTCTTTGGTTGTTCCAAAAGTGGTATATTGAATCAAATCCCATAACTTGGATGTTTTAACAGAGTCAGAACTAGGGAAGAGAGAATAGCTTACTGGAGCTGGCTAGAAAACTGAGCAGAGTCACTGATTAAACAAAGCTATCAAAAGGAGATGCTGCAGGTTTTTAAATAGTTTTTTAGCAATATTTTGAAATATTTACTAACATATGCATTGTAAAGTCTTCATTGCTGTAACAGAGGATCAGATTTTAGTTCTATGTCAAATAGACGAATAGATATACATTTTGAAATAACCCTCTAAGATTCCCCACATTAAGACAACACTTTTTAAAATACAGTAACACATCAAATTTCAAGCCTAGTTATTTCCAAGTGGTGTTGAACTATTTTCATATGGACAATTTATGAAAACATGTTAGCAAGCCCAAGTGGCTTTTCTATATAGACACATTCATCTCATTAGCTTTACCCAATTTTACATTTAGCACTTACACCTAAATGACTTATGATGCTGATAGTATATTATATTATATTATATTATATTATATTATATCTCTATCTGAACTTAATCAAAATCAAAACTGCATTTATCTATAACTAGTACTGATTACTTATTGCTGTTTTCATCATTGATTACCCATTTCTATAGCACTGGAAACCTTTTAAAATATATATTGCAAAATAAGTTTGGCACGTTACAAAGCAATAATTTTGAAGGCAGCGATTCTGCTGGATTCAAAGAGAGAAATTTTCTTGGTATTCAGTTACAAGGCAGGGATAACTTGTGACAGTAACAGTAACTATAGGGTTAAATTGAAAAATTTTTCTCATCTGTGTCTGTATTTGGCAGCAGCAGGTTGGCATAGGAGCCTGAAGAGCCATGGGAGCCCAGGTTGGGGCTGATGGTAGTGCCCGTTCCAGCAGGAACACCAGAGACAAGTTTTGGGGAACATGTCCATTTATTAACAGCCACATACGCTTTTTAAAGAGCAGGGAGAAGGAGCATAACTAACTCAGGGGAACACTGACTATAGGACAGAACTGATACTGATACCAATATGCCTCTCCACTCAGCTTTTCTGGGGGGCCTAAAGGGCCAGGACCACACCTGGGAGCAGTTTACCTGATTGGCAGAAGGTGAGGGTGGGGAGACATGTGCCTGGGCTCAGGCTAACTGCTGGGATGACCCAGAGAGATCTATTTTCAATTGACTTTATACACATATGATTAACTCTATGTTAAGTAAAGAGTTCAACAAATGGTATGAAGAAAAGAAAAAAAAAACTGTCCCTCAGCAGTCAAGACAAGGGATGTTCAAGTCATTGCTTCTCAAAGTGTCAATTTCACTTCTACATATTTCCTTTTAGGTGTTCTATTATATATCACAGATCAGGGAGAACATATGGTATTTGACCCTTTCAGATTGGCTTATTTCACTAAGATGTTTTCCAGATTGACTCATTTTGTTGCAAATGACTGGATTTCATTTTTTACCACTGTGTAGTATTTCATAGAGTACCCATGAATATATAACCTATATATTATATATAAACTTATATATATATAATATTATTATATATTACTATTATATATGTTATATATAATATTATATATGTATAATAGTAATATGTATAATAATTATATAACCTATAATTTCTTTATCCAGTCTTTAGTTGACCAGCATTTAGGTTGATTCAATGTCTTAGCTATTGTGAATTGAGCTGCAATAAACATGGAGGTGCAGATAACTATTTTTTTTTTTTGCTGATTTCATTTCCCTTTGATAAATTCCCAGGAGTGGGATGGAAGGGTTATATGGTAGGTTTATATTCCCATCAGCAGTGGATTAGGGTATCTTTTTACCCACATCCTCACCAGCATTTGTTCTTTGTTGATTTCTGTATGAAAGCCACCCTAACTGGGGTGGGGTCAAACTGATTGTGGTTTTAATTTGCATTTCCCTGATGCCAGTGATCCTGAACACATTTTCATGTGTCTGTGGCCATTTGGATTTCCTCTTTTGAAAAATGTCTGTTTAAGTTCTTTGCCCATTTCTTTTTTTAAAGATTTCTTTATTTATCAGGTTTGGCACTGTGATGTAGCAGGTAAAGCTGCTGCCTACAGTGCTGGCATCCCAAATGGGCACCGGTTCAAGTCCTAGCTGCTCTACTTCTGATCTAGCTCTCTTCTATAGAGTGGGAAAGCAGTAGAAGATGGTCCAAGTCCTTGGGCCCCTGCACTCACGTGAGAGACCCAGAAGAAGCTCCTGGCTCCTGGCTTCAGTTCAGCACAATCCAGCCATTGCAGCCAATTGGGGAGTGAACCAATGGATGGAAGGCTTCTCTCTCTCAAATAAAATAAATAATTCTTTAAAAAATGTATTTACTTGAAAGAGTTACATAGAGAAGGAGAGGCAGAGAAAGAAAGAGAGAGAGAGAGGTCTTCCATCTAGTGGTTCACTACCCAATTGGCATCAACAGCTGGAACTGTGCTGATCTGAAGCCAGCAACCATGGGCTTCCTCCAGGTCTTCTCATGTGGGTGCAAAGGCTCAAGGACTTGGGCCAACTTCTACTGCTTCCCTAGGTCATAGCAGAGAACTGGATTGGAAATCAAGCAGCCAGGACTTGAACTGGAGTCCAAATGGGATGCTGACACTGCAGGCAGTATCTTTACCCGCTACACCACAGTGCTGGCCCCATTTGCCCACTTCTTAACTGGGTTGTTTGTTTGGTTGTTATGGAGCTTCTTGATCTCTTTGTATATTCTGGTTATTAATTCTTTATCAATTGCATTTTTTGCAAATAATTTCTCCCAATCTGTTGATTTTCTCTTCACTTTCCTGAGTGTTTCTTTTGCAGTATAGAAGTTTCTCAATTTGATGTAATCCTATTTGTTAATTTTGGCTTTGATTGCCTGTGCCTCTGGCGTCTATTCCAAGAACTCTTTGCCTGTGCCAATATATTGCAGGTTTCCCCCAACGTTTTCTAATAATTTGGTGGTATCAGGTCATAGATTTAGGTCTTTAATACATTTTGAATGGAATTTTGTCTAAGGTAGGGCTCCTGCTTCGTACTCCGGCATGTGGAAATCCAGTTTTCACAGCACCATTTGTTGAAGAGGCTGTCATTCCCCAGGGATTGGTTTTAGCTTTTTGGTCAAATATAAGTTGGTTGTAGATGCTTGGATTGATTTCTAGCATTTCTATTCTGTTCCATTGTTCTATCCATCTGTTTTTCTACTAGTACCAGGCTTTTTTGATTATAACTGCCTTGTATTATGTCTTGAAATTTGGTATTGTGATGCCTTTGGCTTTGTTTTTATTGTCTAATATTGCTTTAGCTATTTGAGGTCTCCTGTATTTCCATATTAATTTCAGCTTCATTTTTTTCTAGATCTGAGAAGAATGTCTCTGTTATGTTGATTGATATCACATTGAATGTAAATTGCTTTTAGAAGAATGGATATTTTGATGATACTAATTCTTTCAATTCATGAACATGGAAGATTTTTCCATTTTTATTGTATCTTCTATTTCTTTCTTTAATGTTTTGTAATTCTCATCATAGTGATCTTTGACATTCTTGGTTAAATTTATTCCAAGGTATTTGATTATTTTTGTAACTATTATGAAAGGGATTGATCTTAGAAATTCTTTCTCAGCTATAACATTGTCTGTGTTTACCCAGGATGTTTATTTTTGTTTTGCTGTTGTTTTCTCTTTAAATTTTCCCTGAGACTGCACTCCTTCCACTTTTTTAAAACTATCTTCTACTAGAGTAAAGCAGCAAGCTCCCTCCCTACTCTGCCATCCAGAGTAATCACATTGCTTTTATGATACTCAAATTAACCAGTATTTCTTGTATTTTTTAATTTAATAAGTCAGGCAGAAATGAAAGAATTTCATTGTGATCAAATAAGAGTGCATCAAACAATTAGACAAAAAGCTTACCATTGTGGGCTAGCATCGTGACATAACACAGAACATTGTTACCTGCAACACTGGCATAACACATGGGTGCTGGTTTGTGTCCTGGCTGTTCCACTTCAGATAGATCCCTGCTGATAGACTGAGAAAAGCAAATCTTCTGAATAGTACAGATGAAATCAGAGGAAAAATGACCCCACTACATGAGAGGCCTGAACAATGCTTCCTTTGCAGTTATGTGCTCCAGTAGATGCTATGAGAATGCAGTGTGGCCTTCATGCACTGTGGGTCACACATTTTCTGCAGGCTGAAGAGAGCTAGCTTATATTTGGTACCTTCTATGTGCAAAGAAGTTCAGACATCTCTTACTTGTCACTTTACCTAATTAGCTTCACCTGGAGCTCTGGGCTCTCCTGTCTTAGTTGGTTGCCTGGATACCCAACACATTCTGTGTCTACCTCCATCTTTGGGGACATATGAGCACATGGGAGAGTGAACACCTTCTGTGTAGCATGAAAGTAGCCATGGATGCACATGGGCATGTGTGAGCACCTTTGTGTACCAGGCACACATTGATGCATGTAATTTCTATGTGTAAACACATTTTTACCAGGCACATGTCTGTGTATTCACATGTACGCAGGAGTACCTTCTGTGTACCAGGCACACATCCATGAATGCACATGTGCTTGTGTGAACACCTTTGTGTACCAGGCACACATCTGTGCATGTACATGTCTGTGTGCCAATACATTTGTGTACCATTCACATGTCTGCATGCACACACATGTATGTGTGTGTGTATGTTAGCACCTTTGGGTACTAGGCACATATCCATGCATGCACATGTGCTTTTGTGAACACTTCCATGTACCAGGCACACATCTATGCATATAGGTTTGCCTATATGACCCCCTATGTGTGCCAAGTGTCTTTACATGCAGCAGCCTCCCACCCTCCCTCTGAGGGTGATACTACTATTTTTTTCCATTTTTTAGATGATCAAAAAGAAGAGGGTAAGCCATCTTGACTAAGATCCCTCAGCTGCAGTGAGGAACCCAACACTTCATTGTCCAAGCACTTAAGCCCAAGTACTTGAGCCCCAGTGTAGACCACTCCACTCACATAGTAAGTGACATATCAAATAGTCCTTGCCCCCAACTCATCTGTATCCCCAACACTGATCCCTAAACTCTCAGGAAAGGATTCCCTCTTGTTGACTATGTCACTCCCATCAGTGACAAATATTTGTCAAAATGAGAAATAAATTGACAAATTTTCTCATCAGCCATTTTGTTCAGTTCAACAAAGTTTGGTTACTGCCTCACTTCACTCAGGAAACCTCTGGTCCAACAATCTCTCTGTCCAAATGAGAGCTTCACCGACGTGCTGATTCCCCAAGCTGCCTGCAGCATCAGACCTCACCCTCCTGCCTATTCAGGCTCTTTTCGCTCTTGACTTTTACTGTTGCCAGACTCTTCTCACCACATAAGGTCAAGAGGCTGTCTCCTAACACAAGACCATAAAGCACAGATTCTTAACTTTCTCCCACTGTCCATGGGCCACACTTCTTAAAACCTGAACTTCTTTCATGATACCCCTCTCTTCTCATTATAAACAAGAATCTTAAGTCCAAATTCTTGGCCCTGAATCCTAGCCACCTTCACTCAGTCCCACTCACTTTCCTTCCAAACATCCTTCCCTCAGCTTAGCTGTCACTGCCCCAGCTCCACACTTGGCTGTGCCCTGGACAATGCTACTGCCTCTCTGACTTCTGCTAGTCAGGCTTCCACTCCCTTAAACCATTCCCTACAAGGGATTTCTCAGGTATCTCAGATCTTGTACTCACACTTTTGCACATGAATTTACTTCTTAGAAAGTATTATTTAATAAATTCAGTTGCTTTCTAAAGTAATTGAGATCATTCTGAGTTTTATTATCTTTGTGTAAACTTGCATATAATTGTTATTGCCATTTTGTGGCATTTAATGTAGTTTTAAGATAATAACTTCACAATGCATATTTGCAATTCAAAATTTAGGAGGAAGGCATTGTCATATTCACTTTTTACATAAGACACATGAGCTCATGGGGTCTGCGCTATGGTGCAATAGGTTAATCCTCTGCCTGCAGTGCTGGTGTCCCATATGGGCACTGGTTCTAGTCCTGGCTGCTCTTCTTCCAATACAGCTCTCTGCTGTGGCCTGGGAAATCAGTAGAAGATGGTCCAAGTCCTTGAGCCCCTGCACCTATGTGGGAGACTGGGAAGAAGCACCTGGCTCCTGGCTTGGATTGGCACAGTTCTGGCCATTGCGGCCATTTGGGGAGTGAACCAATGGAAGGAAGACCTTTCTCTCTGTTTCTTCATCTCACTGTCTATAACACTACCTCTGAAAGTAAATAAAAATCTTTAAAACTAGACACATGAGCTCTCAAAGAGGTTAAGTTACTATCCAAGATCACACAGCTAGTAGATTGTAGACCCAGGAATTGAACATCAAAGGCAGTGTTAAGATGGAAGTTTATAGCAACCAGTGGCTACACCAAGAAACTTAAAAGACATCAAATAAATGATCTAAGGATGTATCTCAAGGACCAAGAAAAACAAGAACACACCAAACCCATACTTGGAGGAAAGAAATAATTAAAATTATAGAAGAAATAAACAAAATTAAGGCCAAAAAATATAGAAAAAATCAGTGAAATGAAGAGCTGCTTTTTGGAAAAAATAAAAAATATGCACCATTGGCCCAACTAACCCAAGAAAAGGAAGAAAACCCATATTGAAAATTGGAGATGAAAAAGGATTATAATGAATATCACATATAAAAAAAGAATCATCAGAGCCAGCACGTGGCATAGCAGGTAAAGCTGCCACCTGCAGTGCCAGCATCTGATATGGGTGCTGGTAAGAGAATGATAAAATAATATCACTTATGAACATAGATGCAAAAATTCTCAACAAAATACTAGATAATCGACACATCAGAAAGATCACTCACCCAGACAAACTGGGATTTATCTCTGGTATGTAGGGATGGTTGAACATACACAAATCAATAACTGTTGTACATCACATTAACAAATTGAGGAATCAAGGCTATATGATTATCTCAGTAGATGCAGAGAAAGCATTTGATAAAATACAACATCCCCCAAATAACTGGAAGTTATATGAGGGCAGAAGCCATTTTCTCCCTTTCATGTCTTACATCATCCCTCACTCCATCCCAACATCAATGGTGGTAGTTCAATATATATGTTGTCTAATATGTACCATAGCAAGTAAATTAAATGTGTTCCTAAAACTTATCGAGATTTTCCTGCATGCTAGCCTCTATTTTAAGCACTTTAGAAAGATTAACTCCGCTATTTCTCACATAAATCTTAAGAATTATAGAATTTTATTACCCACATTTTACACATGAGAAAACAGATTCATTAAGTAAGCCTGTTAAGGAAAAGGAAACTGGCAGAGCCAGAATAAAATCCCAGGTGGTTGAGTCCATGTTCCATGCTACTACTCAACATTGGCTCTGAAGGGACCTATTTACTGAGCTTTGTAACTGTGTGGCCAGGTTCTAATAACCTGAATTCTGTTTTGGAAGAGCTCAGTTCTTTGTTTCAGCTGAAGTTTTGGTAATTTATTCTTTCCCATAAATATAGAGCATAATCAAGCCATCTGCAAATGTAAGAAATGTGCAGCTCTGGCAACACACAAATTCAGTTCCTTGGGGTTGCATTCCCATGGGCATCAGTGAGGCTGGCAGGAAAGCTGTCCAACCCCAGGATGGCATAGTGTGGGCTGCCACAAATGAACTGCAGCTCTGCATCTCATTGTTCATTCTCTCTCTCTGCCCCTCCTTGCCAATATGAATCAGGAATTGTCATTTCTCTGAAGCAGCAATGCTTAACATACTGTGAGGCCTTCACTGGGATTTAAAATTGGGAATGTATACCATTTTGGAAATCTGGAAAGCACATAATAGGAAGCTAAAAATGCAGCTGGGGAGGAGGCAGAGGGTGAGTGTCCTCAGCAGCTGCTCTGAACCCTGACTGCACATTGGAATCACATGGAACACAATTATAAAAATACTATGCCTAGTTCCCACCCCCAGAGACTCTGACCAGATTGAACTCAGGTTTACCCTGGAGATCAATGTGTTTTAAAAGCTTCCTAGATGATTCTAACATTCACCAGGGCTGAGAATGTCTGATCTAGGGTATGGTATGACTGTTGTGGTCAATATTCATTCACAGATGTCTTTCTTCAAAGGTGAGCAGAATCCATGTTATGAATCACCAAGTTCAATTTGTATGCATCACTGCAATCTCAGAGACATTGTGTGTGCTTTGTTCTAAGCCTGGTGTGCCCAGAGGAATCATTCATTTCTGGAAGTATTGTAATCTAGAATCCAAATTCCAGCCCACCTCTTTGTCTGAATGTGTGTCTCCCTTTATTGATGAGTCTCGGATACCTGGCCCAGGCAACCATCATGGCAGCAATGTCTTCTTTTTAAGCAAGCACATGCTAGAGTAGGTCAGGTCTGGCCAGCACTCACTACAGGACAGTTCTCCTCTCTGAGCCTACAAAGAGAAGGAAGTAGGAGACTTTGAGCATTTTATTTCAACCTAAATGTAAGCTTCCCTAGGGATGTGCTGGACCTGGTTATTACTGACTCATTAGAGTTAATTGTGTGTATTTTCCTCTCCTCTTCACTTTCAGTGCTTTTGTGTTGGCAGTAGGTATATATAGACCAGAGAAATATGCAATAGCTTCTTTTTTTCTTCTGGGGGTTTGATTGTTAAACATGAACATGCCACTGCATTTACCCAGAAATAGCTCTCTAAAGAGAAGTGAAATGTAGGCAGTGATTTCTGGCCTTCAGTCTCCACATTGCACCTGTTTCTGCAATGCGCTCACCACCTTTTCTCCAAAGACATCCAGGAATTATCAAGTTTCTTTGCACATCACATGTATATATAATCATATCAAAATTATCTGAATATTTATTTAGAGTAAAGTATGAAAGTCTTAGAATGACTCAAAATGTGACATTATCAGGAAAATGTGCATTTTGACAAGGCTTACACATTTAAATAAAATGATTGAGTCTCACAAGGAAATACGAGACATCAATCAATGTATACAGTGAATTTGGGAAGAGGCTCTAAGGCCTTCCCAGCATCCATGCAACTGCCTAAGTGGGAAATTGTCATCTCTGCCAAGTGTGTAAGACAACCCTATTTATTCTCCAACATGAGTCAAGCCACTTTGCCTTCCTTCTGTGAGTCAGAATGCTTCTCTACAACCCATTCTGTCAGCTACCTTGAACTTCACTATTCTTGTGTCATCACAACAAGCTGTTGAGGACATAGACCAAAATGGGAAGAGCTGAAGTTCAAACCCTGCAGTTCTAATGAAGTTGGTACTGTGGATTCTATTAGTCATGATATCTGGCTGGCATCAGTGTTACTACTTCATAGAAATTCACCATGGTCCTTCAATGCATGGAACTGAACATGTCTTGGGATTCCTCCCACTTCCTTCTCCCAGGATAACAGTAGCAACTACTGGCAGTCAATTATGAACCAAGCACTGTTCTATCTCCTTTACATATATCTTATTTAATCTTCCCCCAAATTCTAATTTTTCCCATCTTACATATGTAGAAAATAAGGCATAGGTTAATTAAGTAATGAGCTCAATTAAAAGCTGAAAACTACAGAGGGAATTTGGGTTTTTGAATATGGTTGTCTGACTCCAGAGCCCATTCTCTCAGCTATCCAATCACACAAACTCATATATTGATATTTAATTATAGTGCTTGCAGTCTGTTGTTTTAGGTATCATACACTACTTGGCACAGAGTGACATATCTGAAGACCTTGTCAAATTCCTTTTTTAATATTTGTTTTATTTATTTGAAATGCAAAGAGAGATGGAGAGATAGAGATCTTTCATTCACAGATTCACTCCCCAAAGGCCAGGGTTGGGCAAGACTGAAGCCAGGATTCACGAGTTTCTTCCAGGTCTCCCACATGGGTGCAGAAGACCAAAGTCTTCCACATGGGTGCTGCTTTTTTAGGTGCATTAGCAGAAAGTTAGATTGGAACTGGAGCAGCTGGGATTTGAATCATTGGTCATATGGGATGCTGACATTGCAGGTGGCAGCTTAACCCATTAGGCCACAATGCTGATCCCTTCTCATCTTCTGACATGCTGTCAACATCTCTGCAGGGCAACTTCCTTTCCTGGTGAAGGTGGATGGGATACGACAGCTCAAATTTTTCATTTTGTTGATTTTGTTGATGCATGGAATCTTTGTGCACACTTTTTTTTTCCTAGAAATGATTTTAATGACAACACAACATATGAAAACCTATGGGATACAGCAAAAGCAGTGTTTAAGTTTAGAGCAATTAGCACCTGCATCAAGAAATTGAAAAGGCTTCAAATAAATGATCTAACAGTGTACCTCAAAGACCTAGAAAAATAAGAACAAACCAAACCCTAATTAATAGAAAAAAGAAATAATTAAAACTAGAGAAGAAAGAAAATTGACACAAAAATTAATAAAATGAAGAGCTGGATTTTTAAAAAAACAAACAAACTAACCAGAAAATAAAGGGAGAATACGTAAGCATTTTTTTAGAGTTATTTATTTTAAATTTTAAATTGTGACACAAAGAGAGCATGCTCCCATCCATTGGTTCACTACACTCCTGAAATCCCCACAATAGCCGGGAGGCCAAAAGTGGGAACTCAATCCAGGTCTACCACGTAAGTGGCAGGAACTTGACAACTGGCCTGCTGTCTCCCAGGGAGACAGGAAGCTGGAGTTGGGAGCTGGGAGTCAAACCCAGGCACTCTAATGTGGGAACCTAATTTTCTAAGTGCAATGCCAAACACTCCTATTTAATTTAGAGTAACATATTCCTAGGGATGATAAAGAGTAGACTAGGAAATGTAGCATTCCGCATTTAACATGCAACTATTAAATCACTTACTGTCCCCATCACCTTTCTGAGAAATGGTGGTAGTAATGGATGTCTTTCCTAGCTTGGGCAAAGCAATATAAGAGATCACCTTCAAAACACAAAGGTAAATTTATACAATTACTATGCTGATTTTGGGGACAGATTATGTGTGACTTGTGTATTTCTAAAGCAGAGAGATTAGTTAGCCCAATTAATAATTACTCAAATAGGGAGACAGTTATCTGGATACTCTATTGTTAAAGAGTACAGATGGACAGTCTAGATGTGATGTGGCCATTAGGACACTCCTGGAAAGATGCTTTCTTTTGCTAAAGAGCTGAGAATATTTGCATGTTATTTACCTACCTACTTCCAAGTTCTCATATTTGCTGTTTGTTTACCACCAGAGGTGGTAATATCTGAATATTACCCTTTTTCTATAGTGACTAGGGAAATGATACAGGAGTTAGCTCCTGCTTTGTGTGTATGAATATCTATTTATTTGTACTTGTATTTAACCTAGCCCCTAAAACTGTTATGGTTGACTAAATTAGAGACAGTAAGTATGCCCTACATATTAGCCACTTAAAATAACATTTGGCACCCTAACTAAGCAGTGGTTGAGTCAGTGTTGCAGCTCACAGGCCCTTGCTGCATGGCTACCTCTGTTCCCATTACTTAAGTAGAAACCTGCATATGGTTTCACTTCTTAAGAATACCATGTGCTATGCTGATCAAAAAAAAGGTTCACATTTCCTTGGTTTTCCTCTTCTCATTTCTAATCTAGCGTGATGAAAAAGTCAGTGATTTCTTTTTGCCTATATTAAAGATGACAAGTGTTTGATTCTACCAGAATTAATTTGCAACTGAAAGGAAACATTTCTTGGAACCTTTCATTATTACAGTTTAAACTTTCTTTTAAAACATAACTTTCTATAAGTTAAAATTAGCATCTTCATAGATACTAGCTAAGTCACTTAATCAAATATTAACATCAAAACATGATATGAGGAAGTTGAAAATTTATTTATGTTTCTTATTTTGCTGTAGAGCTGCTGCTTCACTGCATAAAACAGCACCAGCAAATGCAGTATATTACAAAAATTACGATAGTATTGTTCTTTCTCTGGTGCTGTACAACTAACAAAAACTTGTGCATTCCCAGTTACTTCCAATGGAAAGATCATTACATATTTTGACCCCAACCCAGGGATGAGTATAAGCAAGTTACAATATTACATAATGCTTAAGATAAGAATGTTATCCTTGAATTACATTATTTGTAAAACTAGTTTTTACCACAGATAACTTCATGTATTCTGAATACCAGTGCCTAGGGCCTAGTATAAAAATCACAAGGTACTGTGAAAAAGATGCATATTGAGTTTATCTGCAATCATTACAAAGTTAGGGTATATTTTCTTCCAGTAGCAGAGTTGAAAGTAGTATTTCTTCCATCAAGATTGCTTAAAGTTGCAGAAGCAAGATTATGACCCTAGAATCCTGACAGAAGAGGCAAAGCAGCTTCAGAGAGCAGTGATGAGGATGAGCTGTCTTTGAGCCAGGTGATTAAATCCCTCTGATTTTTGCTGATGTTGGTTATAATCTAGCTGGTCCAGCTGTTACCTCTGTGCAAGCCTTGGCTGAGAATTTCCTGAGGAAGATCTGGACCTCACAGAGCACAGCCAGCAACTTTTAAAATAGTATGAATGGAGGCACAATCTTGATAATACAGAACTTTGCTCTTGCCAATAAAACCATTGCAGTACCCCCTGACCACCCAAGGCAGTCCCTGGGTCCAGCACCCACCAGGAGTCAGCTGAGTATCAGAGGCAAGAAAAAGGAGGTAACATCCACACAGGTGACAAACAAGGGTCTATTTTCCTTCCTGCTTACCAAGCTGTCCTGAAGCTCCTTGTCAGAAATGCAGTGAGGCTTAGCCTCTGACAACCAGTCTTCAAATGGGGTGATAGTGTTGTGGGGAAAATATCTCGTCTGAATCCCGAGTGCCCCTGTCCAGGTCACAGTCCCCCAAAAGCTTGGAAAAACAAAGGGTCAGCAGGCCAGTGTCCTTCCATCAGGGAACCCCAAAACCAAAGACCTTGGAGCTCAGACAATAGTGAGAAGAGCAGAAACAGTTCTTCATGGAGGCAAGGGGCATCTGAAGGGCCCTGATGGCTAACTCAGCCCCCAGGTTGGGTTCAAACCCCACTGGGAGGGGGTAAATTACAGAGAATAACCCTGGACTTACCCTGGCCTGTTCTCTGGAGTCGAAGGCAACTCCCAGGTCAGACATCAACCTTCCAGTTACCTCTACTCTGGCCACTAGCTTCCCTAAATATCAAGAAGCAGACACAGTGCCAACAAGCAGGGATCATGTTTCCTGATGCAAGTTGAGAAGAGGCCACATAAAACACCATACCTCCAAAGCCCAAGAAATTGGCCATGGACCTCCAAACACAACCCTCCAAGTCAACAGTTCCCACCATCTCCTGAGACAATCTGGCGCATGAGTGAAAGTGAAACCAGATGCACACCTTGGTGGTGAAGGTCCTGATGGCACTGCTGAAGCAGTAAAGAAGGAAGGCATGGACATCGCCAAGATCAGAAAGAATCATCACAGGAGCTGCAAAGCAGAAGCTTTGAGGTCTTGTTGGCAACTAGGGCCCCAGGAGCAAGCAGAAACAGAAGCTGATTGCTGGGGAGGTAGAGATGGTGCTGATTCCCAAGAGCATGCCTCTAGGACTTCCAAGGGGAAATAAAAAGAGTGCAAGTGGCAATGGCAAAGAAAAAAGGAAACAGGTCTAAGAATCTAATCTAAGAAGGAAAGACAAAGGACAGGACAAAATGGAAAAGAAGAAAGCAAAATGAAACCCTTATCCAAAGACCCCAAGTCATCATCCAGAATAAGGAGATGGCAGACAAGTAGGTGTTGTGCCATAGGTGCACAACCATGTGGTGGCCATCCTCATGTCTATGGGCTGGAACTACATTTTTAAAATCCTGTGTCTCATAACAAAGTCTGGCCAGCTTCAGGAGCTCCATGCTGGGCAAGCTAGGGAGCCATAGGGGAGGCTGGTCCTGTGTTACTTTTCCTAACACAGTATGTTTTGTATTGATGTGCTCAGTGTGTGTGTGTGTGTGTGTGTGTGCATGTGTGTGTTTACTCATTAAAGCCAACATGCCCAATGACCTCAGGACTTCCCATCACCCTGCTTTGCAGAAATAGCAAAACCAGCCTGCAGCTCATCCTGCTCTACTTTGTCTCTGATTGATCCTCAAGCTTTCTCCTTTTTTTCAGTTTTATGTTGTTCTTTTTAAGAATTTGGAAAAATCATTAAAAGAAAAAATCATTCAGTAACTTGTTTTACTGAATATTAGAGCTCAACAACACATCACACTGTAGGATCAGTTGCTTGCTTTCATGATCATGTGGCTGACGGGAACCTGTGACTTGCTGCCAATGCCCAGAATTGCCAAAGGGAGCATCATAGCATAGATTACAAGCCTAAGGAAAAATCACAATTAAACCTGTAAATATGACTTCTATTAAATATGTATCATTTTTGCACCATCAAAAGTGGAAAATACCTAACTGAACCCTCATTAGATAGGAACCATCTATATTACATTTTTCATCTCTTTCCAAACTAGCTAGCTTGCTTGCTTGCGTTCCTTCCTTCCTTCCTTCCTTCCTTCCTTCCTTCCTTCCTTCCTTCCTTTCTCTCTTTCTCTCTCTCTCTCTTTCTCTCTCTCTCTTTCTCTTTCTCTGTCTCTCTCTCTCTCTTTCTCTCTTTCTTTCATTTGATAGGTAGAGTTAGACCGTGAGAGAGAGAGACAGAGAGAAAGGTCTTCTCTCCGCTAGTTCACTCCCCAAATGGCCACCACTGCTGGAGCTGTGCCTGTCTGAAGCCAGGAACCAGGTGCCCCCTCCTGGTCTCCCATGTGGGTGCAGGGGCCCAAGCACTTGGGCCATCCTCCACTGCCCTCCCAGACCACAACAGAGAACTGGACTGGAAGAGGAGCAACTGAGACTAGAACCTGGCGCCCACATGGGATGCTGGCACTGCAAGCGGAGGATCAACCAAGTGAGCCATGGTGCTGGCCCCCCAAACTTCTTTTTCTAAAGACTTATTTATTCATTTGAAAGTCAGTTATACTGGGGTTGAGGAGATATCTTTCATCTGCTGGTTCACTCCCCAGAAGACTGCAATGGCCAGCACTGGGCCATGGAAAATGTGTATTATACAAAAAAAGTATACATGGATTTCAAGTTTTCGCACAAACAAGATCTATTTGCAGGAACTCCAGCCATTTTACAGGTATGTAAACTGTAGTTGATGTACTGTGATTATCTGGGAATATAAAGAATTATTCTCTAATGGATGAAGCAATAATTTACTAATCAGAACCAATGTGTATCAGGCACAGGAATGGAAATACTTGTAGCCCTTAGGCACATGGGAGTGGAAACACTGGGAGGTGGACAGGGTCTGCACATACAAGGTTTAGAAAGAGAGGAGGAGATCAATAGGCTGTAGATAAATCCATGCTAGAGAAAATTATAGCCTGATTATATTAGAATGAAACACTAAAAATCAATCAGCACAACTTCTCAACAATTAAAAAGAAAAACACATGGTGGGCACTGTGGCGCAGCAGGTTAATCCTCCACCTATGGCACCAGCATCCCATATGGGCACCAGTTCTAGTCCTGGCTACTCCTCTTCCAATCCAGCTCTTTGCTATGGCCTGGGGTAGCAGTAGAAGATGGCCCGAGTGCTTGAGGTCCTGCACCCACATGGGAAGCTGGGAAGAAGCTCCTGGCTCCTGGCTTCAGATCGGCACAGATCCGGCCATTGCGGCCATTTGTGGAGTGAACCAATGGAAGGAAGACCCTTCTCTCTGTCTCTTCCTCTCACTGTCTGTAACTCTATCTCTCAAATAAATAAATAAAATCTTTAAAAAAAAGAAAAACAGGAAAGTATATAAAATAAAAGCAGGCAAAATGATATAGTAGATATAAAATTTGTTTTCACTCTTCTTAATAGTCATAAGATTAACCCTACAGTAAGTAAAGAGTTTAACAAATAGTATGAGGAAGAAATGTTCCTCAACAGTAGAGATAAGGGCTGTAAATAATCAATGAAGATTAAAATGTCAATTTCACTCCTATATATTACATTTTAGATGCTCTATTATATACCACAAATTAGGGAAAACATATGATATTTGTCTTTTTGGGGCTGGCTTATTTCACATTGAGATGATGGTTTCTAGTTGCATCCATTTTTTTGCAATAGACAAAATTTCATTATTTTCACTGTGACTAGTATTCCATAGTGTATTTATGTCATAATATGAAATGCTATTTAAAAATATCACAAAGGATATACACATTATTGTTAACAAAATTAATAAACTATGAGTAAAAGTAATTAAGGTAACACAGGGAAGAGTAACACTAATATCCAGTTTCAGGTATTAAAACAATTCTTTACAGAGTATATAGCATTGTCAAGATGCTAGAAAAATTTTGTAAAACTCTTATGAGTACAAATTTTACTAGAGATCAAAATCCACACCCTTTAAAAATCAAATTTCCAAAACACAAATATAAATGTTCAAAATCCAATATAACAAATGTAAAATAGGAAAACTCCAAATTAAACCAAGAAAGCTGAATCATAATTTGAAGACTACCAACCAATAAAAGTTACAGGAGTAAAACTTCAATTATAGAAACAAAATATTCCAAACAATTTAAGGAATAAAAAAAAGCCTATGTTTCCCAGATGTACCGAAGTATAAATAAGCAGAGAATATTTTCAAATGTCTTTTAGAAAGCCAGCATTACATTGATAATGATGCAGATAGACCAGAACCTGAAATATGAATTAAGTATAAGTCTCTCCTTCTTAAACAGAGGCATATATCTTTAGTATTTTTATAATAAATAAAATCAAATATGAAAATATAATGAATAACAAGTGCCACATAAGAAAAAAATGAAAAAGGTGGTTAACATTTCTAAACCAGCACTGTCTAGTTTCCAGGTAGGTGAAAAACTTGAAAACTTGAGAGAAACACATGATCATTGAGATTAAATGTTAAGAAGCTTTTAGAAATTAGCATGTAATTAAAAATCTGCTAGCGGCATAGCAAAAACTCAATGGCTTTCTTATTTGGATTAATATTGTTTAAAAGGATTCTATAACAAACAACACAATTAATACGGGATCATTGATAGCTTTTTCCCTGTAAGTAAACCCAGACCAGGATGCGTCCACTGTCTCCAGCTTCTTACTGGGGAGTAGTCAAGGGAAGGGGAAAGAGCAAAAAGAAAAATAAGGAGTAAAGATCAATTTCTAAACAATAAATTGCCAATAAATTGGAGATATTTATTTAGAGAGGATCCATAAAATCTAAAAACAAATAGAATTGAAAACTGATTTTAATGAGATTGTGAGAAAGATCAATATTTTTAAAACCTACTAGATTACCATGTACCAGCAAAAAAACAAATGAAAAATATTAAAGGTCAGTAGGCAGAGTGGAAAACAAATATTGACAGAAGAAAAGAAAAAAAAAGAATTAAATCATGTGATGTCTTTAAGAATTCTTCAAATCAACATTAAAAAGTATTACAAAAGACCCAACAGAAAAATGAGCAGAAATATGAGGAAAAAGAAAGGCCCAGACATGAAGCATGTTACCACAAGCTCCAGGCAGGACCCGCCAGGGAGAAGGATGGGGTGACACTCGGCGACCCTAGTGAGTAGCAGGAGCGCAGAGGTGAGAGGCCCTCCTGCTGATCCCATCCAGCACAACCTGAGGTTCCAGGTCCATGCTATGGGGGAATGCTGATCAGCTGCATCTTCTGTGAAGCTGCCTGCGCTCAAGGCCATGCAAGCTGTCTGTTCAGGCATGGTGACGTCCACGAAAAGTCATCACGTGGGGTCTTGACATCACAATCTTTCAGTTATGAGGTGGAGCGTGGAGAGGGAGAGGTCTCTGCTGCCGCGAGGCTCCCGAGGCTCGCAAGGGAAGTCGGACTCTGCTGCTCTCCACCTCTGCTCAACCGAGAGGCTGGATATCTAGGAAGCTGAGAGCCGACATGGTGAGTGTGTGGACCGCAGTGTACAGAGGAGGAAGGCGGAGCCAAAGGTCAGGAGGGTAAGTGCCTCCAGAATCTGTGGGCGCCATATTGGCGCTGGTACAGGGCCTCTCTCAGTCCCCTCGGATCCATGGGTTGGGGGCTGGACTGGCACCTGCTACCCCCATGCCCTGCTCCTTCCCTGCTAACGAGACTTCTCAGCCCCCGGAGCCATAGATGAGTAGCTGTGTGGCAGCCGCTCCGCGTCACCCCAGATGTTGCTGTGAGGACGGGGTACTCACTAGGGAGAATGCGGGCTCTGGGTATGGGGTTCATGTGGAGCAGGAGCTGTCATTTATGCGGCCCTCCGTTCCTCCTTCCTTCCCCATGGGAACCTGGTTCCCACTAGTTTTCTAAACCCGTTGGCTGCAGGGTCTCTTCCAGGATGCTGACTTCTTCGCATAGTTTTTTCTAGGGGGTATCACTTTAGTTTTCTTAACAATAACACAGCAACATTGATTGGGTAAGGAAACAACAAAAGTTTTATTTATCCAGGTTTTAGAAGGGCAGGAGGACCCTGTAATTTGGGAATTATCATCTTAACCCTTACAGGCTCCCCTGACAGGCTGCCATCTGTATTTTCACTTTCAAAATAGAAATTTTGGCTGCTCAAATTTATGTGTGTTTTTTAAAAAAATATTTCTGTTCCATGAAAGCCTTCCCAATCCTGAAGGTATGTCTAGTTTACTAAGTTATTTTGGATTTATATTTTAATAAAGGAGTCAGTTTCTTTTTGCTTGCTTTAATTTTTCAAGATTGACGGAGTATGATTGACAAAATTTGTGTATATTCAAGGTATGCAACCTGATGTTTTGATATGTGAGGGGGCTTTAAAAGTTATGCACAATTTATATTATCTTTAATCACATTTTTTCATAAACTTTTTGGAGTCCTCTTGTACATATACATTATGAAATGATTAGCAATTAACAATCTAACACATCCATCACCTTACATCGTTGTGTTTTTAAAAGAATACCTAAGACATTTGCAAGTACTGAGTATATAACAGTGTAATCATGTAGTTATTGTGTTGAATATTAAGATCTTGAGTTAATTTTATCTCATACCTGCAAATGTGTGTTCAGCTAGCATTTTCCCATTTCCTTCACTCTCAGCCTCGACAACCACCATTCTGTTCTGTGATTAAGTGTGACTTTCTTATATTCCACATATGAGTGAGATTGTGTGGCATTTATCTTTCTGTGCCTTATTTCAAATAGCCTAATGTACACATTCATATTTTTGGATCCGTATTTTGACAAAATGGCAGGATTTCCTTTTTAAGGTTGACTGTGATTCCTGTGTGTGTGTGTCACATTTTCTTTATTCATCTGTTGACAATGTTGTTTTTTCTATATCTTGTTCTTGTAGCTAATGCTGACATGAATGTGTAGATAGAGGTGTCTATTTGAGATACTGATTTGATTTCATTTGGATACATATGCAGTAGTGAGATTGTTTTGTCATATGTTCTATATTTAATTGTGATTGAAGAACTACATAGTGTTTTCTGTATTGATGTACCAATTTACATTCCCACCAACAATTTATTCCCTTTTTTCCAAATCCAACAACCCTTTTTTCCACATCTGGTCCAATGCTATCTTTACTTTTGGATAATAGTCATTTTAACATATATGATGTGATAACCATTATGGTCTCTTTTTTTTTAACAGGCAGAGTGGACAGTGAGAGAGAGAGAGAGACAGAGAGAGAGGTCTTCCTTTTGCTGTTGGTTCACCCTCCAATGGCCGCCATGGCCAGCACACCACAATGATCCGTTGGCAGGAGCCAGGTGCTTCTCCTGGTCTCCCATGGGGTGCAGGGCCCAAGGACTTGGGCCATCCTCCACTGCACTCCCTGGCCACAGCAGAGAGCTGGCCTGGAAGAGGGGCAACCAGGACAGAATCCGGTGCCCTGACTGGGACTAGAACCTGGTGTGCCAGTGCCACAAGGCAGAGGATTAGCTTAGTGAGCCATGGTGCCGGCCACCATTATGGTCTTGATTAGCATTGTAGTCTTGATTAGCAGTTGTTGAGCCCCTTTTCAGTTATCTGATGGCTACTTGTATATCTTCAGCAGAAAAGCTGAACAATCCTTTATGTTTTTTATTGTAATATTTTGAGTTGCTGTGTTCATTGTATTACTCCCTTAATCAGACTGAGGTTTTCCAAAATTTTCTTCTATTTCTTGTTTTATCTGTTCAGTTTTTCCTGTAGTATGCAGAATGTTTTTTAGATTTTTTGTAGTCTAATCTTTGCTTTTGTCACCTGTGCTTTTAGTGTCACATCTAAACAGTCATTGTTGAGAATAATGTCAATGAATCTGCTTCTATTTGTAAGGAATTTTAAATTCTCAGGTCTTCTTTGTATGTCTTCAATTCATTTTAAGTTGAAATTCATGACTGGTGTAATATATATCAATTTTTGTCATGTGGATGTTCAATTTGCCTCTACTTCAGATGTGGTCACTGAGCACTGAGTGGCCACTTGGTAACTGTGGTGTCACTTGCTGGACTCAACACCCACCATGATATGCCTCTAGCTGGGCAGGAAGCAGGCAGAAACTGTCAGACTCCAGTTTTTCCCTAATCTGCCTGTCCCCCAGACCCATTCTACTATGCTCTGCTTCTCTTCCCTGACTGCATGAAGAGACCTCAGAAGTGAGCATGCACAGAGACACATGTGAAGCAGTGTGGAATGCTGGGGAGAAGCAGGGACTATCTAGTAAAGGGGCTGGACTCAGAAGGCTCTGTCTCATTTCTCTGAAAGCCTTGGATATATGGAAGCTCTTCATAAATTCATAGAGGGATCCACATTTGTCATTGTGTTACAACTGTGCTTAGTATGCCCACATCCCATATTGGAGTGTTTCCAATTACAGCTTTCTGCTAATATGCACTTTTAGAGGGAGTGATGGCTGAAGTATGTGGGTCCCTGTAACCCACATGAAAGACTCATATCATCTGGGAAGCACAACTGATGGAGTCCTCAGTGCAGAGTGGTTGGGCATAAGGTATTACTTTGCTGCAGTGTGTATTCGTGAACATAGCAAATTCCATCATGAACTTTTTTTTTTTTTTTTGACAGGCAGAGTGGACAGAGAGAGAGAGAGACAGAGAGAAAGGTCTTCCTTTGCTGTTGGTTCACCCTCCAATGGCTGCCACGGCCGGCGCACCGCGCTGATCCGATGGCAGGAGCCAGATACTTATCCTGGTCTCCCATGGGGTGCAGGGCCCAAGCACTTGGGCCATCCTCCATTGCACTCCGGGGCCACAGCAGAGAGCTGGCCTGGAAGAGGGGCAACCAGGACAGAATCCGGTGCCCCGACCGGGACTAGAACCTGGTGTGCTGGAGCCTCAAGGCGGAGGATTAGCCTAGTGAGCTGTGGCGCTGGCCCATCATGAACTTCTTTATGTCAAACAATGATGCCTAAGTAGAGGCATTTAGGCATTTTTCAATTAGTCTATGCAGCTGCCATCCATCCCCACAGGAAAGGGGCACAACTGGAATACTCCCAGTCTTACCACATGGATGCAGGAGGTTTTTTTAAACTTTGAAAATTCATTTTACTCACATTAAAGTTACAGAGATCTCTCATCCACTCTTCTTTATCCAACTGTTCACAGTATCTGGGACTGAGTGAGGTTGTGATGTGAAAGCATCAGTTTTTTATTTTAAGATTTATTTTATTTATTATTTGAAAGTCAGAGTTATACAGAGAGAGAAGGAGAGGCAGAGAGAGAGGTCTTCCATCCACTGGTTCACTCCCCAATTGGCCGCAATGGCCGGAGCTGTGCTGATCCAAAGCCAGGAGCCAGGAGCTTCTTCTGGGTCTCCCATGTGGGTGTAGGGGCCCAAGGACTTGGGCCATCTTTTACTGCTTTCCCAGGCCATAGCAGAGAGCTGGATAGGAAGTGAAGCAGCCGGCTCTCAAACAGGCGCCATATGGGATGCTGGCGTTTCAGGCCAGGGCATAAACCCGCTGCACCACAGTGCCAACCCTGAAAACATCAGGTTTTGTGATGTGGAGATCCCAGAATTCAGTATGGTTGATAGGGACCTAAGTAATTTGAGCTATCATCTGCTGCCTCCTAAGGTGCACTTTAGTAGGAAGCTGCACTGGAAGTGGAGTGGGTCTCAGATGAGGATGTGGGTCTCAGAAGAGCCATATTACATGCAGTTCCCAATGCTCACCCCTCTATATTTTAAGAGGACTCCTACCACAGTCCAAACCAACTCTCCTGGCACTGATAACCATAGTCCCTGAAGTTGAGCTGTGCATATCCTTACCCCCTAGAAAATACCCAAACATGACCACCAATGGAGTGTGCACAGCAGCAGCTTCATACTGTGCTTTCTTGCCACTCAAAACTATGCAGCTAGCATTGTGCCACAAGGAGCTGTTCTCCCTGAAATCTCTTCATCCATTTTTCCATAAGCTGGTACACAATCTGGCCATCCACATCAAAGTTATCATTAATGGATGCTGTTTTGAAGGGGGATCCCAAGTTGGCTCATTTCAGGTAAACCTCATGTGTTGCTCCAGACACTCCTTGATACTGATGTGGCTCCCTTGGCACAGTAGTTCATACACCCCACAAGCTCCCCTGCAGGTGTCAGTCACTTATTTACTAGACTCATAGTCTAGATAATTGTGGCCTTATTGGGAACTCAATCAGGCATCACTGCATCAGCGGCTTGTTCTGTGGCTTGCTGCCAACATGAATTTATCAGGAAAAATATACTGTCCTTATTTTGCTACATGCCGGTAGTGTTGGCTCTTGATGGTCTTCCTCTCAGTCCCCTCCTAGATATTATCTCTGTGTCACTCATAGTTCTGTTCTCCTGAGTGGCTACTATTCCTAAAGACTGGCTGAAGTTCAAAGTCTTGCTTTTATCTCAAATTGGTAATTTATCTCTTTTTCTTAAGGGGAATTGTAATCCCAGGTCTTCTTGTGAGTTCAGTTGAGGCTTCTGTTGTGACTGCATCATGGCTCAGCTTCTCATTTGCTGATCTTGCTTTTTGCTCCAAGCAGCCTTTTCCAATAAATCTCCTGAAAACTGCTGTGTCAAAGTCTTTCTTATCCAAGGGGAGATAGTTAGAAGAATCTCAAACTCTTTTTAGCTACCCAATAAATTGTTGTTATTCCTTTCTTTGTTATTTGAAATTCAGAGAGAGAGAGAGAGAGAGAGAGAGATGGGTTGATTCCATATTTACTCCCCAAATGGCTGCAATGGACAGTGCTAGGCCAGGCTGAAGCCAGGAGCAATGAACTTCATTTGGGTCTCCCATGTGAGTTCAGGGGCCCAAGCACTTGGCTATCTTCTGCTGCTTTCCCAGGATCATTAAAAGGGAGGTAGATCAGAAGTGGAGCAGCCAGAACATGAACCATTGTGCATATTGGATGCCTGCACTGCATATGGCAGCTTAACATGCTGTGCCACAATGTCAGCCACCGTTGTAACTCTTTAGAGAGTAAAATAACTAATTTCAAGAGATTTCCTAACATGTTTCCCACACACACTCTCTCTCTCTCTCTCTCTCTCTCTCACACACACACACACACACATGGAATTAAAATTTATAGTTGAATCATGAGTAGAAAGATAAATTTATATCACATTCTAAGTAAGAAAAATGGCTAGGATTGACTTTTAAAATGTCATTTTATTAAAGTGTGTTCTAATTGGCCTACTCCAGCAAAAACAGAACCTTGTTCTTTACTGATTGATTGATTCTCTTGGATATTATAATTTTTTGTCTCTGTATGTATTAATCTCAAACTGGTGAAAGTGTTGACAGTTTATATTCCTGTAGATTAGAAGTAAACCTGGAAAAAGCCAATGTATTATGAATTTATAATCTTAGACATTAATGCAGCAGAGGTTAAGACCTTATTAACCTGCAGAAAGTCAATGACTTTTTAAATGAATTTTTAAAGATTTATTTATTTGAAAGACAGAGTTACAAAGAGGCAGAGGCAGAGAGAGAGAGAGAGACAGAGAGACAGAGAGACAGAGAGACAGAGGGGTCTTCCATCTGATGGTTCACTCCTCAATGGCCACAATGGCTGGAGCTGAACTCATCTGAAGCCAAGAGCCAGGAACTTTATCCTGGTCTCCCACATGAGTGAAGGGGCCCAAACTTGGGCCATGTTCTACTGCTTTCCCAGGCCATAGCAGAGAGCTGGATTGAAAGTGGACCAGCCAGGACTTGAACTGATTCCTATATGGGATGCCAGCCCTGCAGGCAGTGGCTTTACCCTCTATGCCACAGCACTGGCCCAGTCAATGACTCTCACATCTAAGTTAGTAATTAGGCATTTTTTTTTCCTATTATAAGTCCAAGTTTCTTATATACATGTTGAATTTGCATTTTTCTCTTTTCTGTTTACTTTCTTAATGCATTAAATAGAATTTTGTCATATGCTCACTATTATGTGAGAAGGGCATTTTCAACAGTGGTTCTGCATGAGAAAGTGTAGTAAATATTGGTTTCTGAAGGTCAGCATTGTGATGGGATGGTGCCCAAAGCTTTATGGAGGCAATTGGAAAAGACAAGTTAACACTCTGAAGTTAGCCAAGCTCTAAAATACTAAGGCCAAAAATAAAGTTAATCATCCACCTGTGGTGCTGGCATCCCATATGGGCACTGGGTTCTAGTCCTGATTGCTCCTCTTCCAGTCCAGCTCTCTGCTGTGGCCTGGGAAGGCAGTGGAGGATAACCCAAGTGCATGGGCTCCTGCACCCGCATAGGAGACCAGGAGGAAGCACCTGGCTCCTGGCTTTGGATAGGTGCAGCGCTGGCCATGGTGGCCATTTGGGAAGTGAACCAATGGAAGAAAGACCTTTCTTTCTATCTCTCTCTTTTATTGTCTAACTGTATCTGTCAAATAAATTTAAAAAAATATACTTCAAAAAAATATAAAATGCATGATGGCTTTTGTACTTAAAATATGTTCAGAGTCTTTCATGGCAGTTAATTGACATTAACTGTTATTTTGTACCCTTGGAACTATATGATGGAATATTTTCTTTTCATATTTCAAAGTTAATATCAAGATTCTCTTTTTTATTTTGTTTAAGGAATACAACTTCATGCATTTAATACATACAGATTTGGGAACATGATGGTTTTGTCTGTGATTCATTATAATCATATTGTAATCAATTGGCATTGATTGTAACATGGTGCTGTGAAAATAATAGAATCACTGCCATTCAAGTTTTATTGATTGTGGGCTTGGGGAGATTCCAAAAGGGAGGAAAGAATAAGTTGAAACTCTACTGATTTTTTTTTTAATTGGAGCATTGTGTAGCATAAAACCACTGCCCCTCAAGCATTCTTCAGCCACACACCTAGTTCTACCAAATTCTTCTTTTAACATGTTCTATGATTCCATTTATACAGAAAAGGCAAATATATATGGAGAGATAGCAGATTATGACTTACATGGATCTGGGCTGGGGTGAAATTGAAGAAAGACTTCAAAAATGCTTGTGGGAACTTTTTGGAGTGATGGAGATTTCCTAAAGCTGGATTGTGGTGATGGTTTCCCACCTGTATACATTTACAAAAAGTCATGGAACATTACTGGTAGAATGCATGATTATTTTATGTATAAGCTATACATAAACTTTTTTAACTTTCTAAAAGTATGATATTTTTACCTTTAACAGAAGAGAGAATAATTAATGTTTTAATTTTATCTAGACAAGTAGTATAAAATATCAAAACATTATATAATATACATCTAACAATAATATCTAACCATAATAACTAATAACATTTTTTCTGTCTGTATGTTAATTTGTCTGATCCAACCAGCCTATGAAGCAAGTACAATAATTGTTTTCATTTTCCAGATGAAAGGCACTAACATAGTTTTATATTTTGCCTAAGGTAAAACACATCATAGTTGGTAGAGATAGAATTCGTATCCTAACAATCTCTAAAGTCTGGCTGGCAATATCGGGTAGGATGATGCCATGGATATGTCATGTGTTCTTCCACCTTAGAGCTTTTACTCATGCTGTTTCCTTTGGAAGAACACATTTACATCCCTTTCTTCCTGTGATAACTTTTACTCATTTTGAAGTAGAGCTTCACTGTCTGTTTTCTGGAGGCATTTTTATACCCTGTTTGTATAGGACAGCTTCTCATCATGCAGTGCCCTTGCACCTGAACTCTGCCTTTCAAAGCAGCTATTGCTGTATGCAATACGTCTTCAATTTCTTGATGCAGGCACTAACTGCTATAAACTTTCCTCTTAACACTGCTTTTGCTGTATTCCATATTTTGAAATGCCTTGCTTTGTTTCTAGGGATTTTTTGATGTCTCTTTTGATTTCAGTCTCCATTTGTATATTTTTTTGAGTTAGTTAATTTCCAACTTCATTCCTTTGAGTTCAGAAAAGACACATAGTATGATTTCAGCTTTTTTTTTTTTTCAATTTGTTGAGACTTGCTTTATGGCCTAGCACATGGTATATCCTAGAAAAATTCCATGCACTGATGAAAAGAATGTGTTCTGCAGCTGTGTGATTAAATGTTCTGTAGATATTAATTAGATCCTTTTGGTCATAGTGTGGATTAGCTCTGTTGTTTCTCTGTTGATTTTTTTGTCTAGTTGGTTTGTCCACTCATGAAAGTGGGGTGTTGAAGTCCATCATTATTATTGTTTTGGAGACTATGTCTCCCTTTATGTACATTAACATTTATTTTAAATATCCAGTGCCCTAGCATTGGGTGCACATATCTTCACTATATTCACATCTTCCTGTTGAATTGATTCCTTAATCATTGCATAATGCCATCCTTTGTCTCTTATAACACTTTTTGTGTTAACCTTGTCTGTATTAAGATGGCTACTCCTTTTCTTTGGCATTTTAGTGTGGAATAACTTTTTCCATCATTTCACTTTCAGTCTGTGTATATCTTTGTTGATGAGGTTTGTTTTTTTGTACAGAGCCAATAGATGGGTCCTTTTTAAAATTGATTCAATCAGGCTGTGTATTTAATTTTAGAATTTAGGCCATTTACATTCATGATTATTATCAATAGGTATCAGTTTGTTCTTGCCATTTCCCATAAATATTCCTATTATTTGATTTGGATTTCTATTATACTTTTACTAAATTTTCTGCCTTTACATTCTTTCTTGATGTGGCTATCTTTCTGTGTTTCTGTATGTAGCACATCCTTAAGTATCATTTGTGAAGCTGTTTGCTGACAAACTCTGTTTGCTTTGAAAGGTCTTTACTTCACCTTCATTCATAAATGAGAGCTTTGCAGTGTACAGTATTCTAGATTGACAGTTGACAGGTTTTTTTTTTTTTTTTAAGTACTTGGACTATCTCTCCATGATCTCCTAGGCTATAGATTTTCTGAGGAGAAATCAGCTGTAAATCTAATTGTAGATCCTTTCAAGGTAATCTAGTGTTTTTCTTTTGCACACTTTAGGACATTTTCCTCATGTTTTACTTTTGAAAATTTACATTGTGTTACAATATTTTCTGATAATTGCTTTCAGGAGTTCTTTGTGCTTCCTGTACTTGGATGTCCCCACCTTTCTCCAATTTAGGGGATTTTTCTGCTATTATTTTGACTGAATAGGCCTTCTAATCAATTCTCTCATTCCACACCTTCAGCAACTCCTCAGACATATGTTTGGTTGATTGATAGCCTCCCATAAGTTTCAGACATTATTTTCAGTTTTTCTATTTTTTTTCTATTTTTTCTGAGCTTTTTATAAGGCTTTGTCGTCAAGCTCAGATTTTCATCCTTCTGCCTCAATAAGTTTTTAAGACTTTCCACTATATTTTTTGTTTGACATATCAAATTCTTCATTTCTAGTATTTTCAGTTTGATTTCTCTTCAGTATCTCTATATGATACCATAATTGGTCACCATGTCATGTATGGATTTAACTAAAATATTTGATTCTCTGTGTTGTAAGTAATCTTGTGATCTTATGAATTCCTTTTCAGGCAATTCATCACCCTCTTCATTTTCACATTCTAATAGTGAAACGTTGTATGTGTCATGTTGTCTTCCTTGTTCATGCTTCTTGTATTTCAACATTTATTTTTAGGCATTTGTGGAAACACTTGTTGGTTTCCTCCTCTTAAGGCTTTTATCTTTGAAATATGCCTCTTGATTTAGTGGAATGTCTGCTCCTTCACATATACAAAGTGTGCTGGGTGGGGTCATGGGGTTTTAGCCAGTGCTTGAGAATGGGACAAGAGCTCAGAGTGTCTCCCAAATTAGGGTTGGTGGATTTCCTGTACTGTCAGGAGGGAGAGAGTTGTGATCATGTTGGCTGGTGTTATCACAGTCTCAACCCCTCTCTGCCAAAGTTAACAAACTGCCCAGGATGAGCCCTCAGTGTCTTTGTACCCCACCCATGCAGGTGCTTGAACTGCAAAAAGGAATGTGGGCTCCTCAGTGTGAGTGCAGGACCTCTGTGATGGCCCACTCCAAGCACTCAGGGAACTCTAAGCCTCTGAAGCCAGATATAGTGATTGCCCAAAGACCTTGCCATGCCCCACACCCTATTGCACAATCACAAAATTCCCAAAGTCACAGGGTGCATGGCTCCCACAGTTGCATAGAGCAGGGGATCCACTCTCAGCCCTATGAGCCTCTCCCATCCATGGAGAGAGCCACAGTACTCCTAAAGCTAGCCACATGCCTAATAGAATTTGATTGGTGCTCTGCCTTGGCACATTGAGTCCAGGCACCTTGATAGAATGAGGGGACGGGAGCATTTTACAATCTTAAGTGGGTGCCCCACCCACAGCATCCCTCCAGGCCACAGTGAAATTCAGTGGGGACCACAAATTTATTCTTCCTATAAAATCCAGCAGGTACATATGGGCTGCAACAGTCTCTATTCACTTTATTAGGATGGTGCCACTTCCCTGATAGTTACTGGACACCCTGTGGGGTGATCTAAGGAAAGCAATATGCTCTCCTTTCATGGGATTTGGTTGTCATCCCCCCTCCCTCTCACTAGTGCTCCAGTCCAAAATCAGGTCAGTGGGGTCTGTGAGGTTCTCTCTAAGGCAGTATATCAGTGATATGGACTGCCACAGTTCCCCTCACCTTGCTTTTAGAAATGGTGTCTCTGCTCCCCAGCCCACTGGCTGTAGGAGTCATTGGCAATGTCCTGCTCCCTGCTGTGTGATTGTACCACCTCTGCTGCTCCATGGGGTCTCTCTTCTTTCTGTAGAATTTCCAGAGCAAACTTCTTTGTAACTGTCCCCTGGGAACGCGATTCCTCCCTTTTTATTCCCATGGTCTAAATCAGCACAGCTTTTTCCTATTCAGCCACCTTGCATCTTCTGTTTTCTTCCTCTAATCACAATGGTTTGGGACATTTCCTGGATAGATGAAAGATTTGTGTTTTCCACAATAACTAGTTTTAGGCATTTTTGAGCCTACAACTTTGTGTTTAGGTACTGTTTAATATTTTTTGTAGAATATTAAAATTTAGGTTGGGTGACTTAGAAATTAAAAGGTGGAAGTTGTAGATTCCAAATCCATAGAGATCTAATTTTCTTATGTTAAAATCTGTAGCTCAGAGATACCATATAGAGATCTTCAATCTCTGCTGAAAAATTATAAACTTCCTTCAACTTAGATGGAAAATGAGGTTAAGGATCACATGGAAGAATATTGAATAGTTTTCTGGGGTTGGCATTGTGGTATATAGCAGATTAAGCTTCCACCCATTTTGCTAGCATACCCGATGGGCAGAGGTCCAAGTTCCAATTGCTCAATTTCCTACCCAGATCCCTGCTAATGGTCTCGGAAAAGCAGCAAAAAATGGTCCAAGTATTTGGCCCTTGTCACCCATATGGGAGATCTGGAGAAACTTCCTGGCTTCAGGCTGGTCCAGTGCTGATGTTGCAGTCATTTGGGGAGTGAACCAGTAGATGGAAAAATCAGTATCTCTCTCTCTCTGTGTCTCTCTCTAACTCTGACTTTGAAATAAACAAATAAATCTTTTTAAACAAATGCATGTTCTTTTCCTACTGCCCAAGCATATGGAATACATTTAGGGAGAGTGGTCAAAATTGTTATTCTTAATCTACCTTGAAGAAAATGAGGAAGAAATATTGTGTTATCAGCCTGGCTTAATTAAAGGTCTGCATACTTGTAATGACTCTTTTGGGGGTTATATCAACAAGTATATTGTCTGTTGCCCAGTGGGAAGTTTTGAAAGTAGGCTACGAGCAAACTTGTTATGATCTCTTCCAACTTATCCACTATTTCTGGAACTTACTGTGTAGGAGTCCAAGAGACAATCAGGAAAAAGCAGAGGGCTGGGCACTTGCTGAGTTCTCTGACTACTTGGTAATTACTAATGTTCACAGACTCCTCTATTGTTTTCATTTGATTCTATTCCATCTTTCCATAAGTTTGGGGTGTGGGGTGGGGATTACTGTTTCTCTTGCTCAACTTTGTAAATTCCATTTCTGGATGGTGTTTGCAGAGGCCAATGAACAGAACTGAGGACACTTGCCTTTTAATGGTGATTTTTAAAAAAGATTTATTTATTTATTTGAAAGTCAGAGTTACGCAGAGAGAGAGAGAGAGAAAGGAAGAGAGAGAGCTCTTCCATTCACTGTTTCACCCCCCCCCCAATTGGCTGCAATGGCCAGAGCTGTGCCAATCCAAAGCCAGGAGCCTCTTCTGGAGCCTCAAGGGGTGCAGGGCCCAAGGACTTGGGCCATCCTCTACTGATTTCCCAGGCCACAACAGAGAGCTGGATCAGAAGTGGAGCAGCCAGGACTAAAACTGGCACCCATAGGGGATGCTGGCACGGTAGGTGGCAGCTTTACCCACTATGCCACAGTGCCAGCCCCTTAATAAAGATTTAATGAAGCTTTCAGATACTGCTTTTATTCAGTCCTCTTCCTTGGTCAAGTGCCTTTTTCTTTAGTGTCTCAATTGTGATAAGACTCACCATATTTTCCTATCACTACATTCCTTTCTCTGGTTCACTGATGATGGCCTTGCTCCTCTATGTGGTGAGACAGGTAAAAGAGTCTGAGAATCTGGTTCTCCTGAACAATCTGATATGTCTGCAGGTCCAAATTCAAAGGTGGCCAATTCTTAATGCAGTGTTCTTGTCATGAAACAATCTGCAGAGATCCAATTAGAAGTTAAATGAATGATAAAATATCTGATGTTTCCTTGAGAGCACCCCTTTGGTAGGCATTGGTAAATTATTTCTCCACCACCTGCTCAAGCATAGTTGCTTCCAAACAAGCAAAGAAGAAATACCTTAGGAGCTGTGTTAAGTGCAGACTCCTGTGCGTACTTGGTGCATCACAAGATCCACCTGATTCTGATCCAGGTACTTCTCAGATACTACTATATAGGGAAGGTCCCATTGCCTTTTAGGGAGCCACAAATAACCCACAAACCATCACTCAATTAAATTTGAGACTCTTTTATGATATTTTTGATAAGCTGCCTAGAAATAGAAATTCTCTTATACCGAAAATATCTCACATCACCCAAAGTGATCCCAGTGTTCTTCCTTTTTATTACTGGTCATTTTCTCACTATGATGCTCTGTCTCCCCCTTCTCTTTGCTCACTATTCATCATATTTGCTTTGCTAAGGCATCGCCTCTTAATTCCTATCTTTGCATATGAGGTCAGGCTTGGCTATCTGCCTTTCCTGATTCAGTCCCTCCTTTCTGATTTGAATTTTATCAGGTCTCACCTTACAAAGTCTGAAAGTATGCGTTTTTTTTCAGATGCAGGACTTAGTCTTTTCACAGGTGTAATTCCTTGGCAGGTGCAAATCCATCTACCTATGTACAACCCCAAGTTTATGTAGTCCTCTGCAAGTGTAAATAATTTTTTTCTTGAAAGTATAGAGAAGTAATAGTAAAATTTGAGCTGTAATTTGATTTAATATCTTGCTGTAAAGTGAAGGGATTCCACTGAGAATCTCATGAACCTCATTTTCTTACACCCTTGTTTCAGTTTATGTATTGGTCTCTGCCTGCTTGAAAATTATCCAAATATGGGGCTGGTGCTGTGGTGTAGTGGGTAAAGCTGCTGCCTGCTGTGCCACCATCCTATATGGATGCTGCTCCTATTCCCATCCAGTTCTCTGCTATGGCCTGGGAAAGCAGTACAAGATGGCTCAAGTCCTTCAGCCCCTGCATCCACATGGGAGACCTGGAAGAAGCTCCTGGCTCCTGGCTTTAGATAGGTGCAGCTCTGGCCATTGCGGCCAACTGGGGAGTGAACCAGGGGATGGAAGACCTCTCTTTCTTTGCCTCACCCCTCCCTGTAACTCTGACTTTGAAGCAAATAAGTATATCTTTTTTAAAAAAAGAAATTATCCAAATATTGGTAGTGCCCAAACCCTAGGTATTTCTCCATAAATGGGAAGACTATTCCCGCCCTCTACCCTAAATAAGGGCTTGCATTTCTGTCCCTGAAGCAATATTTTCCTATAGTGCCCCCTTCTACTTCCCTGACTTTGTGAAGTGCCATCCTGTCTCTTTAGAGCAGAGTATTCTAATACAACAGAAATGGTTTTCAGATGTGCAAGGCTGACTCAGGCATTGTTCTCACTCCACAGGGAATTTTGAGCTCCATATTTTCTTTGTGTTTTTCTTCTTGCTGCAAGAAAGCAATCTCCCAGGCAAGCCTGCAACACTGATTCTATGCATCTCCTCATTCTTCATCTGGAAAATTGAGCCCAGGGTGACTGTACTGGAGTGTCAGCTTTTTCATTTATTTATATATTTTATTTGACAGAGTTAGAGAGAGAGAGAGAGAGAGAGATCTTCCTTCCATTGGTTCACTTCCCAAATGGCTGTTATAGCCGGAGCTACACTGATCCGAAGCCAGGAGCCAGGTGCGTCCTCCTGGGCTCCCATGTGGGTGCAGGGGCCCAAGAACTTGGGCCATCCTCCACTGCCTTCCCAGGCCACAGCAGAGAGCTGGACTGGAAGAGGAGCAACCGGGACTAGAACCTGGTGCCCATATGGGATGCCAGTGCCACAGGTGGAGAATTAACCAAGTGAGCCACAGCACCAGCCCCAGCTTTTTCATTTAAACATCATTTAAATTGCATGTTGTGCTTCGTTCATTCTCAGGATCCCTATAGCTACAATCAGTATCTATTGGGTTACTTTCAACATTGATCTCCAGTCTTCAGAGAGCTAAATTACAGCTCCTCTGTTTTAGATTCCTAGGAAGACCATAGCTCTTTATATGAAGTCTGGTGTGTTAAAACCTGGAATTAGGCTGGCACTGTGGCTCAACAGGCTAATCCTCCACCTAGCGGCACTGGCACACCAGGTTCTAGTCCCGGTCTGGGCACCGGATTCTGTCCTGGTTGCCCCTCTTCCAGGCCAGCTCTCTGCTATGGCCCGGGAGTGCAGTGGAGGATGGCCCAAGTGCTTGGGCCCTGCACCCCATGGGAGACCAGGAGAAGCACCTGGCTCCTGCCTTCGGATCAGCGCGGTGCGCTGGCCGCGGTGGCCATTGGAGGGTGAACCAACGGCAAAGGAAGACCTTTCTCTCTGTCTCTCTCTCACTGTCCACTCTGCCTGTCAAAACAAACAAACAAACCTGGAATTAATACATCATGAATCATTTGAAACACTACTGTCTGGATTTTCAGCTGTGAGATAAAAAGTACTTTGCAGGGCCAGCACTGTGGCCTAGTGGGTAAAGCCACCACCTGCTGTGCTGGCATCCCATATGGGCACCAGTTCAAGTCCCGGCTGCTCCATTTCTAATGAAGCTGTGGCCTGGGAAAATAGTAGATGATGGCCCAGGTCCTTGGGCCCCTGCACCCGCATGGGAGACCTGGAGGAAGCTCCTGGCTTCAGATCAGCATAGTGCTGGCTGTTGCAGTCATTTGGGGAGTGAACCAGTGGATAGAAGACTTATCTCTTCTGTCTCTGCCTCTCTGTAACTCTTTAAATAAATAAATAAATCTATCTTTAAAAAAAGTACTTTGTACACATGCTTTAATGGTTTCTGCCAAGTTGGTAATAAATAAACAGGGTTGCTTATCTTTGACAACATTGTGGAATCCGATTGCCCCAGCTCAAATTGCCATTTTTTTTTTGTCTGACAGAGGATGACCTCAATTTGCCTTTGAGGCACTTCTGTCCCATCAATTATACTTGCATCAGTGGGCTGAGTGTATCAGCCAGTGTTAACATTGTAACCAAAATATACTGTAAGGAACTATTAACTTAATTGGAAGACTGCAGTCTAAAATTCTTTTTTTTAATTTATACATTTCATAACTATGGGAAAGTTATATTTAGATGTCATAATAACCATGAAAACATTCTTCACAGAAATCTGGTTAGCAAATATGGTTATTTCCACAGACAGAAAGGCAAAACTAAAACAAAACCTCTTTATTTATTTATTTATTTATTTATTGATAGGCAGAGTGGACAGTGAGAGAGAGAGACAGAAAGGTTTTCCTTTGCCGTTGGTTCACCCTCCAGTGGCCGCTGTGGCCAGCCACTGTGGCCGGCGCACCATGCTGATCCGTTGGCAGAAGCCAGGTGCTTCTCCTGGTCTCCCATGGGGTGCAGGGCCCAAGCACTTGGGCCATCCTCCACTGCACTCCCTGGCCACAGCAGAGAGCTGGCCTGGAAGAGGGACAACTGGGGCAGAATCTGGCGCCCTGACCAGGGCTAGAACCCAGTGTGCCAGTGCCGCAAGTTGGAGGATTAGCCTATTGAGCCACAGCACTGGCCACAAAACCTCTTTAAATTCTTACTTTGTTTCTCCAGTTGGAGAAAGAAAATAAAGGCTAAAATAATAGCAAAAAAGAAGAACCTTCAAAAAACAGTTTGTACAGAGACAAAAACTCAGTATTTCATGATTTTCTTTCTTTTCCCATTCTAAGGGAATCCTTTTCCAAAACAGAACCGAATCTATTTTTCTCTTAGGTAAAAATCAAAGAAGTGAGACTCTCTAAATTTTCAGAAACATTTTAGATCATTCTATGAGTTACTGATTTTCACACTAAGCTATATATGTATTTATTAGGTGTGGGTGATCTTAAATAAAAGAAAATTAAGAACATGAAATGAATCAAAAATCTTTCCAAATACAAGGCAGCTAACACCACACTCATGCAAAAATCATAATCCTGTATTCAGAGGTACTTTGTAACATTTGCAGTTATCAGGAAGCATGGATAGAACTGTATTTCAGTAAGAAAGACACAGGAGGAGGGCTGAATAGTCTTTCTGAAGTCTAGATACAAACTCTGAAGAATGGTGGTTTGTTTTCAGAAGATCACACACCATATGTGATTTCTCCACCCCAAAGGAAATATAGATAAAGTATACACATCCCTGCAAAAATGGAAGAGCTAAGAACAGATTCCTGATGATGCAGTTATCCATAATAGGCATATGCCAGAACATCTGGTCAGGACTTTCTTTTCCCACCTTGGGATAAGACAATATAGAATCAAGTGACAAAAAGCTAGCTAAAGCAATTTTGAGCTTTGCTCTAATTAAAACAAAGAAAGTCCTGACCAGATGTTCTGGCATATGCCTATTATGGATAACTGCATCATCAGGAATCTGTTCTTAGCTCTTCCATTTTTGCAGGGATGTGTATACTTTATATAATGAGTACTCAAACAGTATATTTCACTTTGTGTTTCTATGGGGGTGCAAACTGTTGAAATCTTTACTTAATGTATACTAAACTGATCTTCTGTTAAAAAAAAAAAAGAAGAAATTAGCAATTCCCAACTTGACTCTCACTGGGATTAAACATGACAATAGGTCTGATCTGATTTCATCATCATTTAAAAAATCATCTATTATTTTTCACTTTATGTTTCTGTGTGGGAGCAAACTGTTGAAATCTTTACTTAATGTATGCTAAACTGATCTTCTGTATATAAAGAGAATCGAAAATGAATCTTGATGTGAATGGAAGGGGAGAGGGAGTGGGAGAGGGGAGGGTTGCGGGTGGGAGGAACGTTATGGGGGGGAAGCCATTGTAATCCATGGGCCGTACTTTGGAAATTTATATTCATTAAATAAAAGTTAAAAAAAAAACCAAAGTAGTAGTTTTTTTAAAAAAAAAACTTTTTTTAATGATATACTTAATTCTACTAAATTAAATATTCCATAAAGTACACTAGGAAGACAAGGTTAAAAGGAGAATAATTTCCAAATACTTGATTATTTTGACAGGAAATTTCTTGTTAAGGCACTACACATCTTTGGTTAAATGATTAACTATTTAAATCACTTGAAAAAAAGAGGTAATACAAAATGCACAGGTTTTATTCTTCTTTTCAAACACACACATTTCTCATTTTTAGTTTCTAGTATTCCAGTGTCTACATATCTCTGGATTCCTTTTAACTCATCAGAAAGCTGTATGGATACCCATGATATTTAGATCTGAAAATGGACAGCATCCAACTGAAGAATAACACAACCAATGCAATACCAGCTATGCACATTATCTTTTGCTTTCCAATATCCATGTCAGAAGTAGCAGCTTCACATAAAAGTACCATCCCTAAGGTAATCCCATCATTGAACAGAAGAACGATGTGTGTTTCAGCCACACACTGGGCTTGGCTGCTTCCATGGACATAATTCACATGTCCTATGTGAGGATTCTTATGAGCATATGGTGGTCCTCTTATATGGTTCCACATTTGACCAGATGTCATAGCAAGCACAAAACACAAAGCTTCAAAAGCCCATCCAGTTTTATTAAAGATAAATTCCATATTGCTTCTTCGAAGATACACAAGTCCACCAATAACAGCCAAAAGTAATCCCAACAAAAGGGGACCAGCATAATTTGGGGGTCTATTACTCTAATATTGACATCAGTTCTGTCTGCAATCCACCAGGCAATCTGCTCAGCTGAAAAACCACGCACCTGCAACTCATATGTATCGCCCCATTTGGGTTTCCCTGTTGCAGGAAAGTTGATGAAAGTTGGAGCCGAGTTCATGTTTAGCATTTGAAATACATCAGAACCTTCATCAAAATCTACCATGGCAAAAAAATATCCTGTTGGTAAATGCACTGGAATATCGCCAAGTTTGCCAGGATCTGGAATTCTTCATCAGCTTGTTTGCAAACAACACACTGTCTATGAAGTTGGAGAGCAGTGAACATGACAATAACGGAGTAATTTCTTGGTGGAGCTTTAACAAGATGACAAAACTTGTCTGCATTCATTCTTATTACAGGTCTTTTATTGGTCCATTCCATCAGCTGACTAACCTTTTCAGATAACACCATCTCCGTCTTTCTTTGGGCAGAATCCAAAGTGTGGGGAGCAACTCAGACTAGACTGTTACTGGAATTAAGACTTATTCTATGCATCTGCTCTCCCACAATATGGCGCTGGGAGAGGAGGAAACAGCTTCTACACAGCTGCCTCCAGTTCAACCAATAAACTGTAGGACCTGCTCCTGATTGGAGGAGAGCAGCGTACTCGGCGTGTGGGTAGCAGAGTTGGGATTGGTGGAAGAGGACTATAAAGGAGGAGAGAGACAACACGCACAGGGAACATCTATCTGAAGGAACACCTGAGCAGCCCCCAAGAGAGCCGGCCGGCAGTGTGCCGCTCCCCCGCGGAAGTGGGGAAAGTGGCACGGAGGTGGAAGGGTCGGTAGCCAACCCGGGAAGAACCAGCAGCAAACCCGGGAAGGGCCGAGCAGACAAAAGAACAGCGCAGGGTCCTGTGTCGTTCCTCCACGAAGACGGGGAGCGACATAATGGTGCCGTGACTCAGATATGTAGCCTAGGCAGGGTTTAGTGTCATTCCTCCATGAAGAGGGGGAGCGACATAATGGTGCCGTGACTCGGATAGGAAACCTAGGCAGGGTCTAGTGTCGTTCCTCCATGAAGACGGGGAGTGACACAAAGGAACCTCATAAATGAGCAGCAGTGCCACCAACATGGTTGCAGAGCCGCACCAGAACCACCGAGGCGCTGCCATGTTCACAGCTCTCCCTTTCACTAGCGAAAACTTTCCTCTGACTGGGACTGAAGGTGGGGCGTGAGAACTGCAGTCTAAAATTCTTAGGTCAATTATAACGCATTGATTGAGAGTCTTCAAGGAATAAGGTTCATAGTCAAAGACATCTCTACCTGTGTACTAAATGATTTTGCTCCCTCTTGAAGCAATCACAACAGTGCATAGGTGCTCTGAAATGCTGCCAGACTGTCCCAATGATGAGATCTGCCTATCATGTTTATTTTGATTTCTGTAGAGTGGATAAATCATATTACTTTCTCTCCAGAGGGAAGGGAATGACAGGGTCGGGGAAGAAGAGTGTTTTGGATGGTTTTGCGTTTAGCACACATGCCAGGATTTAATGTCCTTTTGTTGTAACAGTGTTTCCTCTCCTGCCAGCACACACCTATCAACATTTTTCACATTCTGGCCACACCAGTGTAAATGCTGCCTGCATTTGTGAAGTACCTGTCACAGAAAGGTAATTTAAATGTAGTACCTTCCCTGGTGGAAGTGTACTTATTCTGAGCATGGTCACTTACTGCCTGAGCACTTTCAATTGGTGTTCAGGAAGAATATTGCCTTCCCAGAGAGCCCATTTTTTCCAGTACAGTACTGAATAAACTCTTTACCCATAATATAGAGCATATTTATTTGGTGTGTGTCACTAAAAACTCAAATATATAGACAAACATAAATAAAGAGGAATATGCATGAAGCAATGGTCTAGGAATCAAGGAGCCTCAAAAACTGATTATTTCTAATTATGCAAACAATCCTCTTATCTAATGCAGTAGAGCCCTATCTGAGATAAGAGAGTCTAATGAGGGACAGTTGATAAGGATGTTCACTATATCCTGTCTCCGACCCTTGTGTGACATAAATCACTTGGTTTCTTTCAGCATCCACATCCCCATCTGTAGATTGGGTAATTGTGACCCCACCTTAGGGGGACTTCATAGATGTTGTTGTAGTCAAGCATGACAGTGAGTAGAAAAATTCTTTATAAACTGTGCAACCTGCAAATGTATTTATTCAGAAAGTAAGTGATTAGTGAACTGATTAATCTGTCAAACATTTGTTGAGTGCCTGCGTTGTGACATAAACTGTGTTGATTACTGGAGATTCTGTATTCCGTATTCCAGGGGGTTGGACCCCATTGTTAGCAAATAGATCCATGGGATATTGGATGACAATACTAGAATAGAGGGTTTCTGAGGGCATCCCCAGAGGGTGAAGAAGGACACTCTATCCCCTTTGGATGTTGGAAATAGTTATTGGAAAATGCTATAAAAAAGTCCAGCTTTTTCCAGTGCTTTCATAGAAGGTATTTTTTGCTTCCTGTAGAGATGTCTGCACTCTAACAGTTCATCAAAATGGTAGTTTTGGCTATAGGAGTGATGCTGTGATACCAAAGAGGATGAGAACAAATTGGACCTGAAGCTGAGACTATGGCTGCTTGTGGGCACCTTGACCTGGCAGTATGTTGACACCATGGCGCAGCAAGAAATGCTTTAGTCATATTTAATGAACAATGCAGGAAAACTGGAGAAATTTTCCTGAGGATGCTCCATTTGAGGGCTTGTTGGGAGTCCTGAGATAATAAAGAATTATGAGCTATTGCCCTGAAAATATCATGGTGGGTAATATTGATGTGAGCAAACAGGCCAAACCATGACCAGCCAATCCTCTGCTCCATGACAATTGTTTAAAACACTGGCTTGAGAGATGAAGAAGCCGGTATTCAAAAGTATTTCAGTGACTGTTTTTGTTCATGTATCTTGGTTGAATGTTTTTGGTCCTTCTAAACAAATGTGCTTTTTAAAATAATTTTATTTCTATCACTTTAGCTTGATTGTCTCTTCCAGGAGCCAAACCAGGAATGTCTGATTTGTTGGAAGTGCGGGGAGGGTCCTTGGGCTTGATCTCTCTCATTCCTTTCCCCCACCACTCTGGTTCCCCAGGGAAAAACAAGGTGATGACAGACCTCCCTCCATCAGCCCACATTTTAGTACCAAATGAACTAAGTGATTCATCTTTACTTAATTCAGTATTACTCTTTGTTGAGCACTGCTTAGGCTAGGAGCCTCTTAAATGTCTCTTAAATAAAGAAGAGAGTGGTGAGAATTAAAAATTAAAAGAGGAACTCTCATTCTTTGCCTTTGGTGAAGGCCCCCTGGTGCTAAATGGTGGTTCTGCAGGAGTGACCCAGGATGGAACAGGACAGGGAGTGCTCTGTTCTTCCTGCCACATGCAGACTGATGAGTTGGAATTATTTTTGCTCCATAATTTTTTGGCTCAGGAGAATGGAAGCTGTCTTAAACCTGTCACCTTCTGCTTGCACTTTTCTCACATACCTGGTGAGAAAACATTCATGGTGTGCCTGAAGAGACCAGTAAGTCAAGGTGAACTGGAATTAGAATCTTAGTTCTCAAGTGTCTACTTATTGGGAAATCCTAAAAACACCCTGTTCTGATCCTTGCATATAGGCTTAAGTGATCTGAAGGGACATAGTTACCTCCTATGTTTTGCATATGGCTTTGAAGAATGGTCTGTTTATGGGGTGCCTCAGGCACAAGTAAGTGTTTATTTGATGATCCTAGACTTCAGGCACCTGCTCATCTTGGTAGGAGTCAGTTTTTATGTGCTGGGTAGATGAAGTTCACTTCAAGTGATTTCCCTGCTTGTTGACAATACTATGTCTCTTAGTTTCAGCTCTTTCCTCAAACTCTGAAATATTCCCTTCTGCTGATGTTCACTCAAGTGTTTTGTTGGGATTTTTAGGATCCTGTACTTGCTGTGCATGGTCTCATTTGCTGGATGACTACCAACATTTGCTCTTGCTGCCTGTACATAGGCCTTTCCCTCCATGCCTGGTCAGGATGGGATCCTTTGTGTTGATGCATACATTGTCTAATCAGTCTTCAGGGCAGTGCCTCTGTTCTCTACTGGCATCAGTAGACACGGGGTGCAAACCAAGGTGTACATTGCTGTTTATTTTTTCTTTCTTTTTTTCAGTTTTTCTTTTTTATTTTTAAATTTATATAAAGGGAACAGAATTCATATATTTCACATATACAGCTTTAAGAAAATAACTTTCCCCTCTGCTTCCCTTCCTCCTTCCTACCCCTTTCTCCTTCTTTCTTTTTATTTTTCTTTTAATTTTTGTAATGACCTACTTTAAATTTATTTTATAATCACAAGCTTAATACCACACTAAACAGAGAACTGAACAAGTAATAAGTAGAAAGTCCACTATTCCTCAGGAGGGTAGACAAAGGATTTAATCAATAACCAAATTCCAAGATATACATTATATTTTTTACTCTCTATATTAGTTACCACAAATCAGACATATATGTATATGTATAATTTATATATATAATATGTATTATATATATATATACTTTGTCTTTTTGGGACTGGATTATTTGATTAAGAATAGGGTCTCCTGTTTCATCCCTTTTGTTGCAAAAGACAGGTTTTATTCTTTTCATGCCTGAGTAGTGTTCCATCATGTATATAAACCTCAATTTCTTATCTAGTCTTCAGTTAATAGGCATCTAAATTGATTTCATCTCTTAGCTATTGTGAATTGAGCTGTTACAAACATAGGAATACAAATAACTCTTATATGCAAAAATTCTCAATAAGCTAGCTAATCACATTCAACAACATGTGGAAAAGGTGTTTACCTAGACAAAGTAAGATTTATCACTTGGGATGCAGTGATGGCTCAACATATGAAAATCAATAAACATGAAATATATTAATAAATTGGAACTAAAAAGCATAGTATCTGAACAGATGTAGAGAAAGCATTTTTTCATTTCTTTTTTTTAACCTAGAAAATATTTATGTAAGGTAAACTTCATGGATTTCATAAACACAAATTTAAGAATATAGTTTCTTTCTATCTACCCTCCTTCCCACCTGCACTTACACCTTTCTTCCTCCCTCTTCTATTCCTGTTCTTATTTTTTGAGATCTATTTTCAGTTAACTTTATAACTTGATTAACCCTATACTAAGTAAAGAGTTGAACAAATAGTATGAAAAATAAAACTGTTTCTCAACAGTTGAGACAAGGGTGTTCAAAGTGATCATATCTCAATATGTCAACTTCACTTCCATAGATTACCTTTTCGGTACTCTATTGGATTTATCTTTTGAAGCCATGAATGAAAAGCCAGCAGGAGCAGGTGTGTATGTATGCATGTGTGCATGCACATGCATTCATGTGTATATGTTCTCATTTCCATGTGATTTCATATGCAAGCCCTAGGAGATCTATGCCTTCTTTTCAAGTATTAGGTCCTCCCTCTTAATCAGGTTTCCGTGTCAATGTCCTGCCCTCATATCTCCCCGCCCCCATCCTATTTAAAAAAAATAAGTCAGGCTTATCAAGACAGAAGAATGGTGAGCAGAGCATGAGGAAATCCTTGCTATAAATCAGTGACAGTCCTGGCCCTAGCCAGGTATGCTAGCAGTGGGGCAGGTCTACCATGATTTCATGGCCCTCACTATTCCTTTATTTTCTGAAATTGAGAAGATTTCAAGTTAAATTACTCTAGAAGCTGGGAGAATTAATATTCTGTAATTTCAAAGGTCTGGGACAAGTGTCTATGTCTGTTCTACTTCCATACAGGTGATTTCAGTAGAAACAGATGTGAGTTGTAATTATAAATTTTCTGGTAGTCATATTAAAAAAGTGAAAATAAAGAGATAAAGTTATTTAATGCCATTCTCTTCAGCTAAATATATAAAATATATTTCAACTTATTATAAAAATTATTGGTGAAGAATTTTGCATTCTTTTTTCAACACCAAGCTTTGACTTTGTTGTGAGACTCACACTGACAGCATATCTTGGTTAGTGCTAGCCACATTTCAGGCACTGTGTAGCAATAAACACACTGAACATTGCAACTCTAAATCATCCAAGACAGTTTTTGTCAGAGAGAGGAAATCCACATCATATTTTCTTTTTGGATTTTGTAAGGACATTTATATAAGATACATACTTATCATTCTTATTGTTTCAAAACATTTTTATAAGTAGGTGCTCTCATTTTGTGTATATAATTTGCTTCTAGTGTGACTGTACTTTTTTCAAACTTGCTGTTCAGTCTCTACCATGCCACACACCTTTACCTTCTTATCGATAACCCTTACTAGGATTTCCAGAGAACTTGAGAAACGAATCATTTCTCAATCTGTAAATCTATATTTACGTATATCTGAGTGAATCTCTACTATAATGTAAATAAATCTATTGATATAAATATATACATTTCTAAGTGTATGTACTTCTCAGCACTCCCAAGGACAGATGAAATGCTATGTTCATTAAGCAGTGAAAAAGTCATTTTATATGCTATTTGAGATGGTATTTCAAGGTAGAGATGTACAGAAGCAGCAGAAAGTTGCTCCCAGGTGAGAAGAGTGGAATTAATCAAGCATGACATCATAATTGGAAAATATAGAACATTTTTATGAAGAATGATGAGAGCAAAATGTATGAAGTTAAATAAGAGAAATTAAGCATAAACTGGAATCCTTAAAAGAAGGCCCAGTTGCTAGTGCATTTAGATTTTATTTTATAAATTCAGGGAATTCTCTTAATATTCTAAGCAAGGGAAAATCATTGTCATAGCTATTTGTTAGGGGAATTAAATTTATATCAGTGTAAAATAAATGAGGTTTTCATATTGAAGAGTTCTGAGAAGAAAGATTGCCTTACAGATTAGATATGCTGTCCAAAGTGTAGTAAGTAATTTGGCAGTTGATACAATGGAGGAAAACAAAGACAAAAATAAAAGCAGAGATGTATATTTTCTGGGATAAACCAGGCCACAGTAAATAAAAGATTCAGATGTGTGATGGCTCAATGTTGCAGAAGTTTGTTTTTCATCCATATAAAATGGACCAAGAATATTCCAGGGAATTAGGTGCGGTGTTGGGCCCACTTTTAAATATTCAATCATCTATACTAATGTCATTCCAGTAGGCTTCTAAAATCAGTGCAGAGGCTAACTTTCTAATCAGCCAGTGCTGAAGAAATGCATGTGGAAATATTTAATGCCTCAAGTCTGGAATGTTTGTTGGTGTTCCTTGGTTAGAATTTTGTCTAACATCACAACAGTTAATTACAAGGGAGGCTGGGAAATAGATCTAACTGTATCTCTGAAGAAGAGAAAAACCATTTTGGCAAATGTCTAAAAGTGTTGGCTGCATATATCATGGGGAGAAACTTGGATAATTCCAACTCTATGGAGAAGAGGAAAGAAGAAAAACCAGTCAGAGAAACAGTCAAAAAAATCGACACTGATTAATTTCTCATTGCATACATTGGGCTTTATGCATTTTATATTTAAAGATCAGTCATTCTCTGAGAGAGGTATACTATTTTTTGCTTTTATTGATGATTTTTAGGGGTGTGAAAGAGGCCCTAAGTCATATAACTAATGTGTAATAAGTCATAGACTCTAAAGGCTCATGTTAAACATGTTAGAAACCTAGGGAAAAAAAAAAAAAACAAAATAATTCATTTGTCTACTTCATTCTTTTAGTACCACCTGGGTTAGTGCCTTTATGTCGACTTCAGGAAGCTGAAGACTACCCTCACTTCCTCACTTCTTTTTTTTTTTTAATTTTTATTTATTTGAAAGACAGAGTTACAGAGAGTAGAGATGAGAGAAAGGTCTTCCATCCTTTGGTTCACTCCCCAGATGGCCACAACAGCTGAAGCTGTGCCAATCTGAAGCCAGGAGCCAGGAGCTTCTTCCATGTCTCCCACATGGTTGCAGGGGCCCAAGCACTTGAGCCATCTTTTACTGACTTCCCAGGTCGTAGCAGAGAGCTGGATAGGAAGTGGAGCATCTGGGTCTTGAACCGGCACCCACATGGGATGCTGGTGCTTCAGGTTAGGGCTTTAACTCCCTGCCCCACAGTGCTGGCCTCAACTACCCTCACTTCTGGCATTGACTGCAAGTTCAGGAATATCCAGGATTACATTCAGGTTCAATAATATACCAACAAGACTCATAGAACTTACTGAAAGTTGTTATACTCACATTTGTGATCTCTCACATTCCTCTCCCAGTGGAGTGGAGAGCAAACTAATTTCTGCAGAAACCATGTTTGACAATACACATGGCATGTTGCCAAACAAGGAAGCTCATCTGAGCCTTACTGTCCAGGATTTTAATTGGAGGTTGGCTGTGTCACAAAGTTGACTGACCAGCCTCTCACTTCTCTGGAGGTTAAGGCCCCCAAGTAAGGAAAACATTCTTATCAGGCAGGAAATTCCAACTACTAGAAATTACTTTCTTGAAGCTCAAGGCAAGAGGTAGACCTCTCCATAGGTAAGTTTACTTCTTGACTTTGTTGAACATCAGACAAGGCAGACATGAAAGACAAGGGTAGCATGGAGGTAAATGTAGTCCAGCAAAATGTTATGCTTCATCTTTTTATTGCATGTATCTTTAAAGACTGCTTCTCTTCCTAACTTAAAAGACTACCATGGCCGGCGCCGTGGCTCACTAGGCTAATCCTCCGACTTGCGGTGCTGGCACACCGGGTTCTAGTCCCGGTCAAGGTGCCAGATTCTGTCCCGGTTGCCCCTCTTCCAGGCCAGCTCTCTGCTGTGGCCCGGGAGTGCAGTGGAGGATGGCCCAAGTCCTTGGGCCCTGCACCCCATGGGAGACCAGGAGAAGCACCTGGTTCCTGCCTTCGGATCAGCATGGTGCACTGGCCGCAGCGCGCCAGCCGTGGTGGCCATTGGAGGGTGAACCAATGGTAAAGGAAAACCTTTCTCTCTGTCTCTCTCACTGTCCACTCTGCCTGTCAAAAAAAAAAAAAAAAAAAAAAAAAGACTACCATGTCTTTATTAGGAACCCATATTTCTCAGTTTTTTCCTCTATACTCATTGGACTAGGGCATATAGTGATGTTCATTCATTCATTTATTTAGTGGTTTTTAGCCTTCTATCTTTTTAGTTCCAAAAATTTATTAATTATCTACTATTTGCTAGGCACCATTTAGGTAAGTGCTGGATATTTGTTGTCCTAATAGATCTTAAAATCTAGTATTAAAATAAAATATTCATGCCAAGATATGAATAACTACCAACTTGGATAAATTTTGGGAAATGTATATTGTGGGAGAAACTAGCAAATAAATTGACTTAGATTTTGGGCTTAGTGTCACTTGAGGAAGTGTCACTTGACAAGACAAACAAAGTGTGAGTTAAAATTAACCATTTAGAGACAGATTAGAGAATTATAAGCAATTTGGGTAAGGAAATAATATTCAGTGAATCATCTTTGATGTGGGGATATTTGAACAGACCTGAATGAAGTTAGGATTGCACAATTCTGGTATTCAGTGGAAGCAACTTTTAGGCAAAGGAGTGGTAAGTTCAGTTGAATTGAGGATTGAGGCAATAGCTTCCTTAAACTGTTTGAGAAGTATCAAGGAGACCAGGGCAACTCTAAGATAATTACTGAGTGTAAGTGTAACAGAAGATGAGGTAAAGGAGATAGGAAATGATTCAGAAAAAGAACTTAGAGATGGACCCAGAAACTAAATAAAGCCTTAAGATTCTCCCAACAGTCTAAAAAGCTGCTGAACAATTTTTTAAGATTTTATTTTATTTATTTGAAAGTCAGAGTTACACACAGAGGGGAGAGAGGCAGAGAGAGAGAGAGAGAGAGAGAGAGAGAGAGAAAGATCTTACATCCACTAGTTCACTCCCCAGATGGCCGCAACAGCCAGAGCTGTGCCGATCTGAAGCCAGGAGCCAGGAGATTTTTCTGGGTCTCCCATGTGGGTCAGGGACCCTCTTCCATTGCTTTCCCAGGCCATAGCAGAGATTGGAAATGGAGCAGCTGGGACTTGAACCAGTGCTCATATGGGATGCTGACATTGCAGGCACAGCTTTACCTGCTATGCCACAATACTGGCCCACCACTGAAGAATTTTGAGAGTGACTTGACTATATCTACACTTTAATTACTTGTGTTGCTATTTGGAAAACAGATTAGAGGTTTTCAAGAAAGCAGCAGGGACACAAGTTGAGAGGATATCATGATGTTACAAGCCAGAGAGGATGAGAATAGTAGAGGTGGTGAGAAAAAATTGAGTTTCATAAGCATTTTGAATCTGGAATAAATCAGATTAGCTCATACATGAGTTGAGAAAGAGGATGGCTCTTCTGTGTATCTAGAAAGACTACAATGAGTGGACAGTGAGAGAGAGAGACAGAGAGGAAGGTCTTCCTTTGCCGTTGGTTCACCCTCCAATGGCCGGCACAGCTGGCACGCTGTGGCCTGCCCACCATGCTGATCCAAAGGCAGAAGCCAGGTGCTTCTCCTGGTCTCCTGTGCGGGTGCAGGGCCCAAGCACTTGGGCCATCCTCCACTGCACTCCCGGGCCACAGCAGAGAGCTGGCCTGGAAGAGGGGCAACTGGGACAGAATCCGGCACCCCCACCGGGACTAGAACCTGGTGTGCTGGCACTGCAGGCAGAGGATTAGCCTATTGAGGCACGGTGCCAGCCCAATTATCTTATGTATTAAGAATGGAAATACTATTTACTGAAAATTAAGGGAGAAGATTAGAATAAGAGTAGATCTAGGGAGGACATCCAGAGTTCAGTTGTGAGACATTTATTAGATACTTTAATAGGATTGAACAGGTATGTAGGCATTTGTAGATTGCATATTTTTCTTTTTTAAAAAAGATTTTTATTTATTTATTTTGAAAGAGTTATAAATAGAGAGGAAGAGACAGAGAAAGGTCTTCTATCCTCTGGGTTACTCCCCAGATGGCTGCAACCAGTGCTGGGTCAAGCTGAAACCAAGAGCCAGGAGCATTATCCAGGTCTCCCACATGCATGGCATGGGCTTGAGCACTCAGAACATCTACTGCTTTTCCCAGGCCATTATCAGGGAGATGGATCAGAAATGGACAGGGGTCGGCACTGTAGCATAGGCTGAGCCTCCACCTGCAGCACCTGTTTCCAATTCAGATGCCCCACTTCCAATCCATATTCCTGCTAATGGCCTGGGAAAATAATGGAAGATGGCTCAAGTGTTTGGACCCCTGCACCCATGTGGGATAATCTCCTGGGTCCAGGTTTTGGCTAGGCCCAGCTCTGGCCATTGTGGGCATTTTGGGAGTGAACCAGCTGATGGAAGACCTCTCTCTCTCTCTCTCTCTGTCCCCCCCATCTGTTTCTCAAATAAATAAATCTCAAAAAAAGAAGTGGAGCAGCCAGAACCTGTACCAGCACCCATATGGGATGCCAGCATCACAGGCAGTGCCTTAACCTAGTTTGTGGGACTAGGCATGGATATGTTAGAGCAAAATCATTCTGCTAACATTTCTGTACACTACCAGGGTGGAGAGCCACTTACAAATTTCATAGTTTTAGGACCAAATGAGATGGCATGGCCCTCATACCTGGCACACAGCACTTGTTAAATGTTACATGTGTACCCCCAAAAATATGTTAAAGTCCTTGGCACAGGACCTCAGAGTGTGACCTTATTTGGAAGTAGGAGTTGCAGATGGCATTAGTTAGGATGAGGTCCTACTGCAGTAGAGTGAGCACTGATCCACAATTGCAAGTGTCCTTATAAAAAGAGAGAACAAACAGAAATACAAAGACTATGCAGTAATGGAAGCAGAGACTGGAGTGATACAGCCCCTGGCTATCATCAGAAGCTTGGGGAAAGACATGGAATAGATTCTCCCTCAGAGTCCTCAGAAAGGTGTTCAGACTGAGTTTGATTTTGGACTGCTGGCATTCAAAACTGTAAGACAATACATTCCTGTGGTTTTAAGCAACTCAGCTTGTGGTACATCTTTAGAGAAGCACTAGAAAACTAGTATAGTAGCTGTTCTATTAAGCAAGTTACCTTATCTGGCCATACAGTGACCCCCTCAATTACCCAGGCTCACAGCTACCCCCACGCAGAGAGGGATATCTAAACGAGTTTCCAGGATTTAGATTGTGAGTTATGAGATTGCTGGTTAAGTAAGCAGTCAGGCAGATGGTGTTAGAGCTGAGAGCTACACAGACGAGAGTAGGTATATGGTTGAGTGAGAGAGAATATAGGTTGCATAAGAGGGAAAACAAGAAAGGTCAGAATGCCATTTCCAGATTTCTCTTCCTTATTTTTAAATAAACTTATGGCACTTCTTTGTGGATAGGCTAATAGGTACTGATTTCTTTTTGCTTTAGTTTCACTCATTTTCTTTTTTTTTTGCTTTTATCTTTTCCTTGTGGATAATGTTTGGAAAAGAGTAAACACACCAGTAGCACCTGCCTTTAATTCTAAGATGTCTTCCTCTGTTGCTTGCAGTTTTAATAAGTAAATTGACTGCACTAGGGAACTCAGATGATAGGGAGGTCAGCAGAGTGGAGAGTGAGAGGCCATGCATATCAAAAGCAAAAAGACCTGAGCAAAAGTCCAAGCTGTGTCCTGAATTTCTGAGTCTCCGACTACTCTGAAAAACAGCAATGATCAGATCTAGCTCCCAGAATCGGTAGAAGGATCAACTTTATTACAGTCTGCATGTCGTTTCTCTTTTAGTTTCTGCATACAGTGCGATGTCGTTAAGTTGAAAGGGGCTTTGTTTTTTTCTTTTAAAGATTTATTTTATTTATTTGAAAGAAAGTGTTACAAAGAGAGGTAGAGACAGAGGTCTTCCATCTGCTGGTTCACTCCCCAGATGGCTGCAACAGCCAGAGCTGATTTGAAGCCAGGAGCCAGGAGCTTCCTCCAGGTCTCCCATGTGGGTGCAGGGGCCTAAGGACTTGGGCCATCTTCTACTGCTTTCCCAGTCCACGGTAGAGAGCTGAATCAGAAGAGGAGCAGCTGGGACTTGAACTGGCACCAATATGGGATGCCGGCACTTCAGGCCAGGGCTTTAATCCACTGTGCCACAGTGCCGGCCCCAGGATTTTGATTTGAACAAGGTCTTATATTTGGCATGATTCTCTCTAACCCCAACACTAAGATTCTTACACCTTCACCTGTCATTTGCTGCTGTGCACTTTGTTCCCATTCTCCCATCATGGTTGTGGTGGTGCTGCAACCGAGTGTGACAAGTCAAAGTAACTCCTAAAGTTTCAAAGATGGTCTTACTGGTGGATCAGAAGCCTTGCTGTCTGTAACGGGGTATTATAACATCTATTCCTGGTGGTGCTGACTGTGTTCTTGGATTCTGGATGAAATATGTAAGAAATGGTAGCTCTCTGCCCTGTTTGAGGGAAACTTTCTGCTTTCAGCTTTGTGCTTTTAAAATTAAAAATTACTCTAAACCTATTTTTACCCTGTCTGTTCATGTCAGTAAGGTTGGAGAAGAGGCAGCAGCATATATATAAATACTAGTCCACAAGCAACTGTGTGTTGTGGGTAGGAAGAAGACAAAATCAGAACCCTGCATGCAATGCTGGGGACTTTCTGCCCATCTGTGTGCTAGGGTCTGGCAGATGTGTGCCACACAATACCAGCATTGGAATCAGAATACAAGATCTGCCTGCATATTGCTTCTGTTCTGTCAGCCTCAACTGCTTGTCCAGAATAACAAAATCAGCAACTGAGGGGCCAGTGCTATGACACAGTGGGTTAAGCCACTTTCTGCAGTGCCAGAATCCCATATGTGTGCCAATTTAGTCCTGGATGCTTCACTTTTGATCCAACTTCCTGCTCATATGTCTGGGAAAACAGTGAAAGATAGCCCAAGTGCTTCAGCCCCTGGACCCTCATGGGAGACCTGGAAAAAACATGGCTCCTAGCTTTGGATCAGCTGAGCTCAGGCTGTTGTGGCCATTTGGGAGTGAGCCATTAAATGAAAAATGTGATCCCTGTTGAACATGGTGGTGGGAATGGGAGAGGGAAGAGATGTATAATTTGGGACATGCTCAGGCTGACTTGCCCCAAGTGGTGGAGTTGGAAGCATACCAGGGGATTCCAATTCAATCCCATCGAGGTGGCATGTACCAATGCCATCTCACTGTTCCAGGTGATCAGTTTCAGTTCACAGTTGGTCATGGTGGAGGGACTGGGAGTCAAAGGGAGCACATAGACAAGTCTAGTACCTGCTAACGCTAACCGATGGAGTAAATAAAGGGGAGAGTGATCCAACATGGGAAGTGAGATACTCAGCAGACTCATAGAATGGCAGATGTCCTAAATAGCACTCTGGCCTCAGAATCAGCCCTAAAGGCATTCGGAGCTGGCTGAAAAGCTCATGAGAGTATTTCAGGCATGGAAAGCCAAGACACTCTGGCAAAAGATCTCTGCGAGTGAGATCCCAGTGGAAAGAACAGGTCATCGAAGAAGGAGGTACCTTTCTCTGAAGGGAGGAGAGAACCTCCACTTTGACTATGACCTTGTCTAAACAAGATAAGAGTCGGAGAACTCAGAGGGCTTCCATAGCCTTGGAAACTCATGACTGGAGCATAGGGAGATTACTGATGCCATAGACAGGAGTGTCAATTGGTAAAGTCAACAACAGGAGTCACTGTGCACTTACTCCTCATGTAGGATCTCTATCCTTAATGTGCTGTACATTGAGATTTAATGCTATTACGAGTACTCAAACAATATATTTCACTTTGTGTTTCTATGGGGGTGCAAACTGTTGAAATCCTTACTTAATGCATACTAAACTGATCCTCTGTTAAAAAAAAAAAAAAGAAATTAATCAATTCCCAACTTGACTCTCACTGGGATTAAACATGACAATAGGTCTGCTCTGATTTCATCATCATTTAAAAAGAATCATCTATTATTTTTCACGTTATGTTTCTGTGTGGGAGCAAACTGTTAAAATCCATACTTGATGTATACTAAGCTGATCTTCTGTATATTAAGGTAATCGAAAATGAATCTTGATGTGAATGGAAGGGGAGAGGGAGTGGGAAAGGGGAGGGTTGTGGGTGGGAGGGACGGTATGGGGGGGAAGCCATTGTAATCCATAAGTCGTACTTTGGAAATTTATATGCATTAAATAAAAGTTTAAAAAAAAAAGAATTAACAAAGACTCAAAAAAAAAAATACATTCCATTGTGTCTTACACAGGTCCTGATGAGGTTAACAGGTCATATTCTTCAGTGACAGATGGCTAGTATGAGCTGAGGATAATATTTGATAGATTTAGGCCTCTGCTTTAAGGCTAAACCATGTTTTACTCACAATTCGCACAAAACTTTTTACTATATCTGTTGTTCAGTTTTAATTTAGTGTAAAAATATGTTACTTAAATTCAATAGTAGTGACTAATAAACTTCATTCCAAATACTCCCTTCAAGTTAAAAAATAAAGATATATCCTGCTTGCTATAAAAAAAAAGAAAAATTATCTCTCTCTCTCTCTCTTTCTCTGTCTCTGTCTCTCTGTCTCTGTCATCTCTGCCTTTCAAATAAATAATACTTAAAAGAAAATAGAAAAAAATCAGCAACTGAAACCATTTAGCTTACTGTGAATGCTCTCACATGATACTTCAATAAAGGAGGTTAACATCAGGAAACTTCTTGCACAGATGTTCCTTTGCCAGAAAGTCTAATTCTTTTTAAACTTTAAAAATAAAACACAGATCACATTACTTATTAGATAATGCTTTTTCAAGTTACTCATTTTACAAATAAACCATTCTGTGTCAAAGTGAATATTATTGGACTGAATGAAGGACATCTGTCACTCAGCTCTCTCTATAGTCCAACTTAGAGGCACTGAGGTAATGGCTATTGCTCCAAACCTCATCTCTCCCTGTAGTTCAGGGAAGGGCTTACCATAGGAACAGAAACAGAACCTGGGGGACATTCAGGAAGGCTTGAGTTTTGGGAAATGGCCTTGGTTCATCTCTGTTCTTGCTGTGCATCTGTACAGCTTCAGATTGTTTGGCCTTGGGACCATCAATTTCATGTATCTTTCCACTATGAAGTTACTTTTTAAAGAAACAGTAAAAAAAATTGCATGTGGTTAATGATGGTAACAGAGTTGAGAAGATTGGTTTTGTTTTTGCAGGCAGGCAAGCAAAAGGGCCCTTAAGAGAAGAAATAGGTCTTTTTTTTAATTTTGAGGAACCTGCTAGAATATTGGTTTAAAAGGTATTATTTATTTGTTAGTTCAGTATTTTCCCTGTGCCAGAACCTTCTGAGGCCAGTGGAGGTGAACCAGAGGTATTCTCTCATCAACCTGTGAGTCTTCTACACAACTTAGTAAATAAAGAGGTAAATTATTTCTGCCAATAAGCACCACAGGCTCTTGAATGAGAGCAAAGTAACTGAGTAACTGGATGGCTGATTAACATTAGCACAGTAAGAAAGCACTGGCTAAGGACAGGATTTTAAGCAGCCAATTTTGCAAACTGGACTGAAATGTTGCCATTTATGCACATTGGGAGAAAGGGAAACCAGGGAGAATTTTAAAAATATTTATTAATTGATTTGAAAGCAGATATACAGAGAAAGAAGGAAAGATAAAGAGAAAGAGACAATCAAACCAGGAGGAAGTTTCAAAAGGCCCTGTGATGAAATCAGTGATGTGGCAAATTATAAATAAATTACTTTCCACCAGCACCATGGCTCACTAGGCTAATCCTCTGCCTGTAGCGCTGGCACTCCAGGTTCTAGTCCTGGCTGGGGCACCAGATTCTGTCCCAGTTGCTTCTCCTCCAGTCCAGCTCTCTGCTGTGGCCCAGGAAGGCAGTGGAGGATGGCCCAAGTCCTTGGGCCCTGCACCCACATGGGAGACCAGGAGAAGCATCTGGCTCCTGGCTTTGGATCAGCATGTTTTTAAGGAAGTCTGAGGAGAGTCCATTAGCAGATTGATTTTGTACTTCTCTGATAACCAAGATATCCATTATTCTCTAGTAGACTGAAAACATGATGGAGGTTCCATAAATGGCCCATAGTCAGCTTCTCTGCTTCTTCAGTTAAGTGGTAAGTAACAAATATGAGGTCTGTGCTTTTGCCCTCATGTCTGAATGCTTTGAGAAGCAGGACACCACTGTTTCTAAAGGTCTCAAAATTTGCATTAATACTGCTGAAGCTATTTTCTGCTTCTCAAGATATAAAAATCAAATAGTTTATTCAAGTCTGGTGAAGCAAATGCCAGCGTAATCATAAGCAGGCTCTTAAATATATTGAAAGTTTAGTCATCCATTTTTTTCCATTTAAAGGGTCCATTTCTGTTCCCTATAATTTATTATAATAAGGCTTAGAAATCAAGTACAAGTTAAACATAAAAATGTGGCAACAATCAGATATTTCTAGGAATCCTCTTAATTTTTCACTATTTTTTGGAAAAATGGGTTGATGTTTCATCTTTTTTGTTGTTGTTGTTGAGGAGCTTTACTGGCCATCAAAAAACTTCCAATATTTTTTTTTTCATTTCTGTAGGTATTTATGCAATTTCCTTAGGCAGTTAATACGTTTTACTGGATAGAAAATTTAACAAGATTATAATATTCTCATCAGGGTTTTCCTTAGTAAGAGCGGTTATCAGGATATTATCTGCATTCTTTAGAACAATTCTGTATATTTTAATTCCCTTAAATCTCAACCCATGATTTTCTTGAAGATAGTAGGGAACATTTTAAACCCTTTGTGTAAGGCAATCCAGCAGTACATTGCTTCTTGGTTCCTCTCATGCAAAAGCAAATATCCCTTGGGATTCAGAATGAAATAGGATGCAGAAAAGTTACCTTAAATCCAGCACTACATAGAACTTACTGCCTCTGGACAGATTAGCTAATAGAGTGTAAAGGATTATGTACTCTAGAATGTATGTCTTGATTTTATTGTTGAGAGCCCTAAGATAATGAATTTATTTATATTCTCATATTCCTGGAATTTTTAAAAAGCTTTTGTTTCTTTTTATTTGAAAGGCAGAGAGAGACTACTGGTTCACTCACAAAATCCCTGAAACAGCTGGGGTATACTAAAAGTAGGAGCTGGAAAATCAATCTTGTTGTCTCATATGTGTGGCTGATACTTGATTACCTGAGCCATCACCTGCTGTCTCTTAGGGTACACAAGAGCAGGAACCTGGGGCCAGCACCATGGTGCAGCAGGTTAAAGCCCTGGCCTGAAGTGCCAGCATCCCATATGGGCACTGGTTCTAGTCCTGGCTGCTCCTCTTTTGATCCAGCTCTCTGCTATGACCTGGGGTAGCAGTAGAAGATGACCCAAGTCCTTGGGCCCCTGCACCCAAGTGTAAGACCCAGAAGAAGCTTCTGGCTCCTGGCTTCAGATTGGCACAGCTCCAGCCATTGTGGCCATTTGGGGAGTGATCCAGCAGATAGAAGACCTCTCTCTTTGTTTCTACCTCTCTCTGTAACTCTCTCTTTCAAATAAATAAAACAAATCTAAAAAAAAGAGCAGGAACCTGGAATCAGAAGCAGAACTTAAATTTGAATGCAGGCATTCCAAGCAGCATCTTAAGCACTATGGTAAAAGCCCAGACCTGCCCCCCACTTTTTAACAGGTAGGATGGGATTACTGCATGAGAATGTGCTTGTCCTAATCAATCCATACCCTAAAAGCTTATTGATCACAAGAAGTATATTTTTATAGCTTCTGCCTTCAAGGGAAACTGCTTTACCTGGGACCAGGGATCCATCCTTTATATATATATATATATACACACACACACACACACACACATACATATACATATACATATATATAAATTAAAGCTTTTATTTGATAAATACAAATTTCATAAGTACAACTTTTGTATTATAGAGGTTCTTCCCCCTGTACTCACCCTCCCACCCCCAAACCATCCCACCTCCTACTCCTCCCATCCCATTCTTCATTAAGATTCATTTTTAATTATCTTTATATACAGAAGATCAACTCTATACTAAGTAAAGATTTCACAATTTGTACCCACAGACACATGTTTGAAGACTACTTTTACCATTAATTCTCATAGAACAACACATTAAGGACAGAGATTCTACATGGGGAATAAGTGCACAGTGACTCCCGTTGTTGATTTAACAATTGACACTCTTATTTATGACATCAATAATCACCCAAGACTCTTGTCATGAGCTGCCAAGGCCATGAAAGCCTCTTGAGTTCACAACTCTGACCTTATTTAGACAAGGCCATAATCAAAGTGGAAGTTCTCGCCTCTCTTCAGAGAAAGGTACCTCCTTCTTTAATGGCTCCTTCTTTCCACTGGTATCTCACTTACAGAGATCTTTCATTTAGGTTATTTTTTTCTGCAATGACTTGGCTTTCCATGCCTGAAATTATCTCATGGGCTTTTTAGCCAGATCCGAATGCCTTGAGGGCTGACTCTGAGGCCAGAGTGCTGTTTAGGGCATTTGTGATTCTATGAGTCTGCTGTGTGTCCTGCTTCCCATGTTGAGGGATCCATCTCTTTTAATTCTACTCTTAATGGAATGGCAGAAGCCACTTGTCCCAATCAGCTTTGTGCTGAAACTTCCAAGTTAATTCAAGTGAGGACACTTAGAAGAAACCTTTCCAGTTCAGGCACTATTGTATTTGCAATAAACCCTCAATGTATAGGTATGTGGATCTAAATTTTGTCTAATTCAGTTTATTAATGCTACTAACTTAGATAATGTTCCTTTCTAACATGGAAACAGGAGATTCTGGCAGAAGCAGAATGGAATGGATTCACATCTTTATCCCTGTTCCACAGGTGAAGGGCTACAGAAACCTCTTTGTCTCTCTCTCCTGATGTTCTTTTTATATCACATCTAACTAGATTACCTGGAGACCCTCATGGGAGATGAAGATGTGGTCAGGGGCTAACTGGAGAATCTCATTGTATTGTCATCTGTTTTAAGCCAGATGAAATTGCATGAAATTGATCTTTGTATCTTTTTGTCTTCTTTTCTTTCCTCAGCACTCCTTAGTTGTTAAACATTGAATAGTATCTTGAACAAGTACGGTTAACATCAGGGCATATCATCAATTATTGAAGCTATCTCCAGATGTGTGGGGCACTCTGAGGTATGAAGTACATATTTAGGACCACTTCCTTGGAACCATATTGTGGGTACAATGTAAAGCTGTTGCAATGCCAGCATCTTATATGGCAGTGCTGGTTCATGCCCTGGCTGTTTTAGTTCTTTCCTAGCTCCCTGTTAATGTGACTGGGAAAGCAGTGGAAGAAGGCCCAAGCATTAGGCTACTGACACCCATGTAGGAGACCTCAATGGAGTTTTGGGCTCCTGGGTTTGGCCTGGTCCAACCCTGGCCATTGTGGTCTGAGAGTGCATCAGGTGATAGGAGATATTTCTCTCTCTCTCCCTCTTTCAATCACTCTGCCTTTGAAATCAATAAATAAATCTTTAAAAACAACCAGTGCATTGCTCAGGCCTCAGACCTCTGCTTTTCAGATTTTCTGAGGCAGTCCTGCCACCTCTGCAAAAGGTGATGTGATTTCCCCAGGGCCCTGCTGGACTTCTCTCAGATAATGCAGTTGTTGGGAGGGTGATTAGTAGCCACATTGCCTTCAGTAGGAGACTCCAAAAGTGTCCTAATTTCTCTTGTCCCTCAGGGTCCTGTGGATCCTGTTTAGGGCAGATCCCTGGCAGAACCTCTTCACTGAGTCTCCTCACTCTTTACCCTAGCTAGTATTTATCATCTCCAGCAGAAAAGCCAACTTCTCAACAGGGAGGTGAGCAGGCACCAGAATTTGAATATTTACACAAGTTGGACTGTGCATATAGAAAATCCTTAAGTTTATAAATTTCTCTGACTCAATTCTTTTCCCTGTGATGTGTGCCTTTCTTTTTTTAAAAATTTCATTTAACTTATATGAGTTTCATGTATTTCATATACACAGATATAGGAAAATTGTGATATTTCCCACCCTTCTCTCCCTCCTGCCCATACTCCAGCCTTTCTTCCTCTTCCCTCTCCCATTCCCACTCTTAATTTTTTTACAAAGATATATTTTCAATTTATTAATCATCATAAAGTTAACTCTACACTAAGTAGAAGTGTTCAACAAATAGCATGAAGAAAAAAACAAACACTGTTCCTCAACAGAAGAGACATGGACTATAAGGAATTATTGAATCTCAAAACGTCCATTTCACTCCACCACATTATTTTAGGGATTCTGTGAGTTATTTCAGATCAAAGTAAACATGTGGTATCTGTTTTTTTTGGGACTGGCTTGTTTCACCAAGTATAATGGTTTCTAGTTGCATCTATTTTGTTGCAAAAGACAGGATTTCATTTTTTTTACAGCTGAGTATATATACACTATAATTTCTTTATCCAGCTAACATTTGATGGACATCTGGGTTTATTCCATATCTTAGCTATTGTGAACTGCAATGAATATGAATGGACCAATAACTCTTTCATATGCTGATTTGTTTTGGTTTGGGTAAATTCCCAGGAGTAGGATGGCTGGATCACATGGTAGGTCTATATTCAGATTTCTGAAATATCTCTATACTGTCTTCCATAGTGGCTGCACCAGTTTATATTCCCACCAACAGTGGATTAGGGTACATTTTCCACTCATCCTCACCAGCATTTATATTTTGTTGATTTCTTTATGGCAGCCATTCTAACTGGGGTGAAGTGAAACCTCATTGGGATTTTGATTTGCACTTCCTTGATGGCTAGTGACCCTGAGCTTTTTCTCAAGTGTCAATTTGAATTTCCTCTGTTGAAAAATACGTGTTCAATTCCTTTGTCCATTCCTTAACTGGATTGTTGATACTGTTGTTGAATTTCTTGAACAGTGTGTGCCTTTCAATTATGTAAATCAGCCCTGGATAAGGGGACATGAGCATCAGAAAGCCTCTTCTTATCACCAGGTCCCTGCCTCTGTGGGGCCATTCCAGTCTTGTTGCTGATTCTTGATCTAGTGGAGCTCTGTGTGAGAGAATGGTAAAAGATATGGGGCTGTTGAGGAGACAAACTCATAGAAGAGAGACAAATCCAATGGGGTTAGGGATTTTAGGCTCCTGATGCTCTGCTCTAGCAAGGGCATGTTCTGGTCCTTGGGCCTCTCAGGGCTGACCAGCCAGCTCAGTGATGGGGTTAAGGCTGAAGTTTTGCCGGCATCACGGCTCACTAGGCTAATCCTCCGCCTTGCGGCGCCGGCACACCGGGTTCTAGTCCCGGTCAGGGTGCCAGATTCTGTCCTGGTAGCCCCTCTTCCAGGCCAGCTCTCTGCTGTGGCCAGGGAGTGCAGTGGAGGATGGCCCAAGTGCTTGGGCCCTGCACCCCATGGGAGACCAGGAGAAGCACCTGGCTCCTGGCTATGGATCAGCACAGTGCGCCGGCCGCGGCGGCCATTGGAGGGTGAACCAATGGCAAAGGAAGACCTTTCTCTCTGTGTCTCTCTCTCACTGTCCACTCTGCCTGTCAAAAAAATTTAAAAAAATTTAAAAAAATAAATAAAAAAGGCTGAAGTTTTGAGCAGGGTCTATCCTCACATGCCCTTTTCATTACTTCCTAGCCTGGAAGAGCAATTCTTCCTCACCTACAAAACTTGTAGTATGAGGAGATCTTTTAAAGTCTAAAGTTCAACATTTTCAGTCTATAAATTTTCCATTTTCTCCCCTGTACCCGCATGGGAGACCAGGAGGAAGTACCTGGCTCCTGGCGTTGGATCAGCACAGTTCTGGCCGTAGTGGCCATTTGGGAGTTAACCAATGGAAGAAAGACCTTTTTTTCTCTCTCTCTCTCTCTGCACATGATAAGTTTATTTACCTAGAAAAGAAATTAGTTACTATAACTGTATTCAATTTGTTTTCTTTTTATAGGAAAAATTTAAGTCACATATTTTTGGCTCTAATGATTTTTGTTCCTCTTCTGAGCTTTTCCAATTTCTGCACTTGCTTTTTTTTGTTTTTGTTTTTTTGTTTGTTTGTTTGTTTGTTTTTTTACTTTTTTTCTGCTTTGTTTACCAGATCTAATCATACAAGCTCTCATGAAAACCTAACTGATAATGAATTCACTGGAGCAATGCTGTCCTATCTGGGACTCACTTCTCCCACTCATATTCTAAGATTTCTCTGAATACTATTTGAGCCTCACTACCTGCAAACTTGAAAGAAGACTGAAAATGAGATGACTTAAAGCTGTCACACTCAGTTCTCAAACTGTCCACTTCTTTTCTGAGATGATCTGATGGGAGTCAAACAGATGTCTGACCCCAAAGTCACATTCTCATTTTTTGTTCACAGCATTGTGGAGATGCATTTCACTTACAGGTCCTAAGTCTACTCAAATCCATCACTGTTGCAACAAGAAATTAAATGGATCTTATAGGATTTGCTCTTCATTACAAATGTGTGTAAGTTATTACTCAGCACTCCAGGCACTTCCAGCTCTATATTGATTGATTATCTGACAATCAGGTCAAGAATCTTCTCTGCAGAGCTGGCATTGTGGTATAACAGGTAAAGCCACTGAGTTCAATGCCAGCATCCCATATGAGAATGCCACTTTGAGTCTGTCTGCTGTGCTTTCAATACAGCTCCTTGTGAATGCACCTGGGAATGCATCACAATGTGGCCCAAGTCCTTGGACCCCTGCCACACAAATGGGAAACCCAAATGGCATTCCTACCTCCTGGCTTTGGCCTGGGTCACTGGTTCACTCCACAAATGGCATCAATGGCCACTGCTTGGCCAGGCTAAAGCAAGAAGAGAGGAGCTTCTTCCAGGACTCCTACATGGTGGCAGAGGCCTAGGGATTTGGGCCATCTTCAGCTGCTTTCACAGGTGCATTATCAGGGAATTAGATAGGAAGTGGAGCAGCCAAGGCTCAAACTGTATCCTACATGGGATGCCAAGTTCACAGGTAGTGGCTTAACCTGCTATGCCACAACACTGGCCCTTGGAAATAATCTTTAATCAGGCCCAGGTCCTGGTAAAATGTATGGACTAACTTGGCCTACATCTGGAAGATTTTGATGCCTAAACCTAGGAAGGAAATCGGTGATACAGGTCTTTGAAATATGAACCACGTGATGTCATAAGCATTTAAATAAAAAAAATAAACATGAATAAGTAAGTAAGTAAATATCCTAGAGAGAGAACTGCAAAATGCCTATGTTCAGATTGAGAAGCCAATAAGTCTTTACCTTCTGGAACACGGATGGAAACCTCTTCAAGAGAATAGATTAAAGGTCTGTAATTATCTGAGTTAATATCCCACTTCAAGCTTATAACGTACGTATATAAGCAGGTGCTAAGAAGCAGGAGACAGTAATTGCCGTAATGGAAGTATCAAGTGATTATCAGAATTCAGGTGAGAATGAATCATGCACAATACATATGTGTGCAGTTTTAATCCCATGTTCCACTAAGACTTAGTTACTGAAATCTATATCTATAAATTAAATAAAATGGCATATGAAGATTATTTATACATGATTCCTAAACTGGGAGAACTTACTTCATCAAATTCCTAACCCGCCAACAATGCACACTCATCATGCAAAGAAACTAGCAGTTTGATAAAGCAGAAATGACTTTACAGCACAGACAGGAGTAAGAAGCAGAAAAAATATGGTTTGGGCAACTTACAAATGCTATTCCATTTCACCCATAGTTTCTTCCTTCATAACTTCTCTTTATCCAGATCCTGTATTCCAATGCCTTGGAAGTGCTTACTCCAATACCCCAGTGGCAAACCACCTCTTAAATGGAGAATAAGAGAAGAAAGGGAAAAGTGAAGTGAAAAGGAAAAGTTGTGTTTTGTTATAGGTAAAATACACTACTTTCTTTTAATGTATCTACTGATGTGGAACTGATCCTTCTGTACCCCCTGAACTCTCCCTGCTATGTATCTTCTGTTACATATAGAGATAGATATTTCATCTGATGGCTCACTTCCCATATGACTGTAATGGCCAGAGCTGGGCTGGTCTGAAGAGAGGAGCCAGAATCTTCTTCTTGGTCTCCCACATGGCTGCAGGTGCCCAGGTGCTTGGGCCATCCTCCACTGCTTTCCCAGACACATTAGCAGGGAACTGGATGGGAAGTAGAGCAGCAAAATAATGAACTGGCTCTCATATGGAATTCTGGACTCCACACACAGCTGCTCTACCTGCTACACCCAGAGCTGTTCTCCAGTACGCTACTTTTCTAGAGACCCCTGAAAAAATCAACCACAAGAAATGAACCCAGGGTCTGATATTGGGCCACATTGTGTTAAGACAGCCCACAGTGCCAGTATCTCAATTGGGTACCAGTTTGAGTCTTGACTAGCCCATTTCAGTTCTAGCTCCCTGCTAATGTACCTGGAAAGAAAGTGGAGGATGGCCCAAATGTTTGACCTCTGCCAGCCATCTGGGAAGCCTGTGTAAAGTGACTGACTCCTAGCTTTGATATGGCCCAATCCCAGCTATTGTGGCCTTTGGGGGAGTGAACCAGTGGACGAAAGAGCTCTCTCATGTGCTCTCTCTCTCTCTCTCTCTCCTTTTTGCTTACTAAGGAGGCAGCTCCCACAGTGATATGTTTATGCATCTCAATGGTGTAGCCTTGCAGGACAGTTGTAATCCTAGAGCCAGACACAACAAAGACATCCACAATAAAGTAACTGCCACAGATATCCCACATTATCCCTCAAAGTAAACATTAAACACTCAGAATCATAGTGCACATGCCTCTCTGCTGCTACTCCATGCTTCTAGGAATACTACTGTATGAGGTGAAATATATTCGAGTACAGTTTCTCTTAAAGGAAAATATGCAAGCCAAGAGGTTTTCCTTTCCAGCAACAAAAAATATACTATTTTGTGTTATCTAATGCTTCTACCAAGAAATTTCCCAAGGGGCCAGCGCTGTGGTGCAGCAGGTTAATGCCCTGGCCTGGAGTGCCCACATCCCATATGGGTGCCAGTTTGAGACCTGGCTGCTCCACTTCTGATCCAGCTCTCTGCTGTGGCCTGGTGATAGCAGTGGAGGATGGCCCAGGCCCTTGGGCCCCTGCACCCACATGGGAGACCAGGAAGCAGCTCCTGGCTCCTGGCTTCGGATCAATGCAGCTCTGCCCATTGTGGCCGATTGGGGAGTGAGCCATCAGATGGAGGGCCTCTCTCTCTCTGACATCAAATAAATAAATAAATATTTTAAAAAAAATTTCCAAACTGTGGCTTTAAAAAAATCATTAGATCATTTGTTGTTATTCACATTCCTGTGAGTTAGGAATGTGGGAGAGGATTGAGTAGCTGTGTGCAGGCTCTCTCCTGAGGCTGAAGTCGGACATCCACTGGAGCTGTCATCATCTGAATGCTTGATTAAGGCTGATGGACTCACTTATAACTCATTCACGTGGTTGACAAGTCACTAGATTTTGGCTACAGCCTATTTTCTACAACATGCACCATTCCACAGGGTTTCCTTAGTATCCTTACAGCATGGGAATTTCCCCTGGAGGAACTAATCCAAGGCAGATGGGAGTGATCTTTATAAGTGCCTCAGAAGTCATATGTCATCACTTCCATGACATACTACTGTTTCTACAGGGCTGTCTCAGATTCAGTGAGTGTGCAAAGGGTGTGAATACTGATGAAGATCACTGGGGATCATCTTGGAGATTTGCTGAAATAGTCCTTAATAAGAACCATATCATAAAAGAGATAGAAGGGAAATAGAGGCAGCATGGGAGAGAAGGAAATGTTTTGATTCCTAAAAGCTGAGAGCAGATAGAAACAATGTACACAGTTCTTTCCTGAGACCTCTGAGGCTGACCTTGATGTCTCTTCACAGTAGAATCCCCGAATCCAAACTCCAACTCCTAAGTCAGAGGTTTCAGAAGAGTCACAAAAAGACAGGATGCATTGAGAAAGCTCTTCCTGGTCCCGGGAAGCACAGCTGTCTTCCTTTCCCCTTTTCCTACCTTACCTTTGTTGAAGCTATGATGTGACAGGTACCTAAGAATAAGTCTGTGGCTTGACACACATGTTCTCAAAACTGGTCACTAAAAAGTGATGATGCTGGGTCAGTGCTGTGACAGAGTGGATAAAGCTGCCACCCACAGTCCTGGCAACCCATCTGGATGCCAGTTTGAGTTCTGGCTACTCTACTTCTAGTGCAGCTATCTGCCATGGCCTGGGAAAGCAGTAGAAGACAGTCCAAGGCCTCGTGCCCCTTCACCCATCTGGAAGACTTGGAAGAAGCTCCTGGCTCCTGCCTTCAGATCCTCTCATCTCTGGCCATTGTAGTCATTTGGAGAGTGAACCACTGATGGAAGATTTCTCTGTGTCTCTCTGCCTCTGCCTCTCTGTAACTCTGCATTTCAAATAAATGAATAAATATCTTTAATAAATGTGAGATTGCTTTTAAAAAAAAGTGATGCCTCTGAGGAAGGAATGATGTTATTGTAACCAAGGATGCATGAATGCCATAGTCTTCAACTTTCTACTGAATATATAGAGCAGGAATCTGGAACACCACTGGGAAAAAAGTGGGGACCTAGCACTTTCCTTGCCCTTGAAAGTAAATACAAAGCAAGGGATCTGCTACAATCTGTAAAGATGGTAGAATTTAACACAGAGATGCATCTAAAATGTAGGGGAGGAAAGTAAAGATGAAAAAAAAAAAAACCCTGTTACTCCTCTCCTACTGTATCCACTGTGACCCTGTTATAACCAGTCTTGAGTAATGTCCATTCAGCATTTCCATATCCCGTGTCTCTGGCCTCCCTCTTCTAGACCACAGTACTCATCACTGGAAGTTCAAGACCCTGATTATGTGCCTGATGCATTATTACAGCTCTGAGTCCCCCAGATCATTTTCAAAACACCACTGACCTTCACCTGTAGATGGAGCTCTGCAGCTCAAATAAGAGAAAGTTGAAAGTCTGAACATTTCTTAGGTGGCAATTATCCACATTAAATCTCTGGGAAACATGCCAAGGCTCTCCACTCAGCTCTATTACTAACCATTCATCCCTAGGTTTTCTGTCTCAGTCTGGGCATCTCTGTTCAATCTCTTCCATTCTCCCAATGTGAAAACAATGTACAGCACAGGGGAGTTTGCTCTGGACATTCAGGCAATTTCTGAACCCCCTGTACTAGGGGTGGCATGCTGGGGGCTGAACAAGGACTGGAGAGTACAGGTGACCACAGCCCTTTTCCATTTGCTGCCTGCGGACTCACTCTCCCCAGAGGCCCTGAGGGACTTCAGGACTTTTTAAATAGGGAAAGAAAGAGAAAAAGCAAGTATAGCAGTGGGAGCATTGCTGAAAGTCTCAAAAACCTTCATGAACCTGTGAAAAAGAATATTTTCTCGACATTTTTCTTTGAAATTTGTAGGATGTCTTATCCTCAGAGGCCTAACTAAACATAAAAATCATGGCCTAAGTTTTACTTACAAATAACTTAAATTTCCTAAAGTAGAAAAAAATAAAGGTAAGGCAGAAATTTTGTGTCATTGCCCCTTTTAAACCCTGACCTAAATTTCTCACTACTTTAGTCTTCAAACACAAAACTTCACTGCTCATTACAGAAATGGCCTCATTGAAACAAACCCAAAGACTTGTCTCTGAGTTGCTTCAAGTGGGCACCTGGCTGCTTCCATCTCAGGTAGAGGGAATGGCACCCAGTGAAGTCCACAGAATGCTCAAAGCTAAATAGCCCACTGCCACCTGCATGGAGTGGACAATGTCAAGTGTCATTTCTCTCCTTGCTTTCTCCTGCCTCACTGAACTAGACACACTCACTCACTTGCGTATTGACTATGTGCTCTGTACTAATATGAGTCCTCAAAGTACCTTTTTTAAAGATTTATTTATTTGAAAGACAGAGTTATATAGAGAGGTAGAGACAGAGAGAGTCTTCTGCTGGTTCACTCTCCAGGTGGCCACAATGGCCAGAACTACACTGATCTGAAGCCAGGAGCTGGGAACTTCTTCCAAGTCTCCCATGTGGGTTCAGGGGCCCAAGGACTTGGGCTATCCTCCACTGCTATCCCAGGCCACATCAGAGAGCTGGATTTGAAGAGGAGCAGCCAGTACTAGAACTTGTGCCCATATGGGATGCTGGTGCTTAAGGCTAGGGCTTTAACCTGCTGCACCACAGGGCCAGCCCTCCAAAATACCTTTAATTCTAGTGAGAGCTCATAGGGATTCAGTGGTGCTAAGGCTTAAAATTATATTAAATACTTCCTTATGCTTCCCGCACAAGCACAGAACTTGCTTTACCCATTGCTTTACAGTCACTCCAAAAATAAAGCCAAAATCCCTCTGCTGGAAAGACAAAGGCTGCCTTGTGTTTTACTATGGAATATCTAGGACAAGCAAAAGTGTTCAACATCCATTTTCTTTTTAAAGATTTACTTATTTGAAAGGCAGAGTTACAGAGAGGCAGAAGCAGAGAGAGAGAGAGAGAGAGAGAGAGAGAGAGAAGTCTTCCATCTTCTGATTTACTCCCCAAGTGGCTGCAATGGCCGGTGTTGGGCTGATCCAAAGCCAGGAGTCAGGAGCTTCTTCCAGATCTCCCACATGGTGCAAGGGCCCAAGGACTTGGGCTATTCTCCACTGCTTTCCCAGGCCACATCAGAGAGCTGGATTAGAAATGGAGCAGCTGGGACCCAAACTGGTGCCCATATGGGACCCCAGCACTGCAGATGGTGGCTTTACCTTCTACACCACAGCACTGGCCCCACAACATTACTTTGAAGACAGAATGCTAAATAACTCTATGCATCACTCTCCTGAAAGTTGACTGAAATGGGAAGTACTAGTATTCTCAGATTTTTCATTCAAGTGGGATGTAAAGTCCCTTGGGACATCAAATTCTTCTCTAGACCCATCAAGTTAGGTCATGTACAAGGATTTGTAAAATTCTTAACCTTATCCAGTGTACAGAGTATATAGAGTATGTACAGTTAGCCAGACTATGACAACTCCAACCAAAATTAAGCATCATCATTAAGGAATGTTTCCAGGTTTGAATGCTGGCTTGGCCTCTTCTTAGCAACAGCTTCTTGGGCACTCTTGGTTCTTCCTTACCTCTAAAATGATGACAATAATGCAACCTACCGCTTAAACAAGAATGAAGTAGGACAACACATTTGAAATGCTAAGTGCCATGTCTTGCATATAATGACTCAGTACTAGCTTACCATGTTCACTACTACTGTTCTATCAGGTTAAGTGTGGTGGCCACACTTAAGTTCCCTTATTCTGAATGTATAAGCCCAATCAACACATGATGCAGCCTCAGAGACAGCAATGGCTCTTGTTGTCTAAAGTGCTCTAGACCTCACATAGAGCTAACCATATCCAAATGGGCTTTAAAAAGTTCATAGGAGAAATTGAATTAAAAGATAATTTTGTTTCATTTAAAAAAATCAGTACCTAGGTTTTTTTCCACTGATAGACATTTTAATGGAATTTTTAAAGACTCTTCATGCACCCCAGTCTCTGCTATGGACAACAAATTGATGGCCAGAGTCCTTTTGCTTGCATACTGTCCTTTCTCACTTGATTTCACTCACATAGAAAAGCTGTAGAAAATCATGGGAGTATTCACTAGGAAGTCACGTCTGCAGACATCAACAGTCACTGGGTTCCACACACCCCTTACTTCTCAAAACTAAGTTCTGCTAAGTCAAGGAAAAAATGGTAGCTCTTTGTCTTCTCTTTTTGAAAACCTCACTCTTAAAAAATTTAAATGAAGTCCTCTATAGAAATTTCAATCTGGAGAGAAAACACTTAGCCAATGTCTGTGATCTAGATAGCTGATTGTTTTTAGCATTTTTGAGCAGGAATTATTAATGAGCTTTTAATCTGAAGGGCTTAAATCACCAAAGTGCTCTAAAATTTATTGAGGACCCACAGAATTCATAAAGGAAAGCTATCAATGCCTTCCCAGCAGCTCCTATCTTGACACCCATCTCTCAATAAAAGCAGCTAAGACTGGCGCTGGTGCCCTGTCACAGTGGGTTAAAGCCCCAACCTGCAGTGCCTACATCAGTTCAAGTCCTGGCTGCTCCTCTACTGATCCAGCTCTCTGCTATGGCCTGGGAAAGCAGTAGAAGATGGCCCAAGTCCTTGGACCCCTGCACCAGCAAGGGAGACCCAGAAGAAGCTCCTGGCTCATGCTTTGGATTAGTTCAGCTCTGTCCATTGCAGTCATTTGGGAGTGAACCAGTGAATGGAAGACCTCTCTCTGTCTCTACTTCTCTCTGTGACTCTTTCAAATAAATAAAATAAGTCTTTTAAAAAAAGCAACTAAGAGGATTTCTAAGAGCACAAGCACACATTAGTGGAGTGACATTACAAGCCCTGTTTATAAATCGGCTTTTAAATGGTAAATGTTGAGGTACTTTAATCTCCAACCACAAGCCTGCTCAAGATATGCTGTGTGTCAGAAAAGAGGGGAAAGCATTAAGCCATTTCCAGACCAGGTTTATTTAGAATAAAGCCTAGGAATGGCTCACTACCAGATGAATGCATTTAAGGCAGTTGCCAATGAATACACAGCAGAGGGGAAACCCCTCCCTTAATGACTAGTGTTTTATATAGCATAAAACAACTGGGAGGGGCTTGGAGGTCTGAGCTAAAGCTGGGCTAGTGAGACAAAGGGAGAATTTGGGCTAGATTTAAAGTTCCTTTGAGATAACAGTGTGCACTGTGAAGGAATGAGCTAAGGCAGGACTCCGAGGCTGAGCTGTTAAAATAGGGGGAGAGAACTTGGGAGGAGTAAGAGAGATCTTAGGCTGATCGTAGGCATCTTTTTATAGCATTGTGTCCAAGAATCAAGGCAGGACAGGGCTGATCAAGGTAGATTGGGGCTGTATTGGCAAGTCAGAGAAACAAGGGCTTGCTTGTTAGGTGAGAGGTCAACATGGATCTAAATCTTTTTGTCCTAGCTTCATCACTGTGTATGATGAAGTCAGAATAAAGCAGACTTTGATTAAGGCAATTTCTGGTACAAATTCTTTTTAAAAAGATTTTATTTGTTTTATTTGAGAGGTAGAGTTACAGTGAGAGGGAGAGACAGAGAAAGGTCTTCCTTCCATTGGTTCACCCACCCACCAAATGGCTGCAAAAACCAGAGCTGTGCCCATCTGAAGCCAGGAGCCAGGCACTTTTTCCTGGTCACCCTGGTGGGTGCAGGGACCCAAGGACTTGGACCATCTTCTACTGCTTTCCCAGACCATAGCAGAGAGCTGGACTGGAAGTGGAGCAACTGGGACTAGAACTGGTGCCCATATGGGATGCTAGCAACTGCAGGTGGAGGATTAACCTACTGCATCATGGCACAGGCCCCTGGTAGAAATTCTATAATAAAAATATAGCCAATTGCAATCTATGGCAATTCACATAGATTTCACTCTAGCTAAGGGATTCATGTTTGGTGCCTTTAACTGGGAACCTGAGGAAATGTCTGACAAGGGTGAATTCCATGGAAGTGGCCAGAGACTCTAGTAGAGACAACAGTGCAAATCACCAGTGACAAAATCCAGCCCTAATGACAGTACTCAAACCCCCATGAGGGGCCATACAGTTAGCAGCATCTTGCAAGTTCACACAGGGTACTAAATTTTACAAGAACTCTCAGTCAAGCCTCAAGCTATGTTCATGTCTATGTTTGTGTTAAGGAAGTATCATTTGCTGGAACATTTGCAGGAAAGACAAGCAGAAACATAGCTGTATTGGGTCCTTCATTTACAATGTCCAACATCACTATTACCACCGACTCAGATTTAAGAAGAGGTCAACTGCTAATCTTGGGTGTGCATATTGAGGAAGGGGCAAAAGGGATGTGCTATCTGCTATCTCTTTGCTCTGTTTCTAACCTGCAAATCTGTCCTCCTCTTCTCTAGTAGTCTCCGACAAGAAGTTAGCCTGCTTCACTCACTCCCTAGTTTGTCTGGGAAATATGATGTCCTGTTCTTATGCTGTGAAACCCTCACATAGTCATTCATGTGGGTGACTGCATTGGTCAGAACCCACTGTTGCACATACTGTTGGCTCTATGACCCACAACCTGCATACATTAACCAGCCTCACAATATCACCCACTTAGGTTTTTGCACTCAAGCTCCCCTAAGTTCAGAGGAGCATAAGGCTAAGGACATAGGGTCAGGAGACCAGCCCACCTTCCCAGGCTGCCCCTGCCACATCACCCCTGATAATGTTGTTGCTATGGCAATTCTCCAACTATTAGTCCAGTGCTTCTGACCACTAGGTTACAGCACATGACACACCTTCATGCCCTCTGTGCCTGGCCTACCCTGTTGGCAAATGTGCAAAGAGGCCACCTTCTAAGGTTTATGCTGTATCCTTTGAGCAATGGGTTCTAGTGGGGTGGGGCATTTTCTGCTCAAATAGTTTCTAGAGTTTCAAGATGGTGCCTGCCCACCTCTGGTCTTAGGGGACTTGTCATTTTCCAGGAGCATGTACTCAGGAGGTTGGAAGCTGGGCACTTCTGAGCTGTCAAAGGGATTTGTTTGTTTGTTTGTTTGTTTATTTATGTATTTGCTTTTTGAGGCATACACTAAGGTTGATCATGATCAAAGTCCTCTGCCTCAGTTTTCTCACCTTGCAGTACACCCACAAGGTGACTATTGACTCAGGAATCTTCTATTTAGATGACACCTCAATATTCTATTCATTTAACATGTCATTAGCACGTGCCCTTCGGTGTGGGCCTGTAGGAGATCTGGTGGCAGGAGAGGTTTACACTAAGAGGAAAATAAAGGAGGAAACCTCAGGATAAAGCAATTCTGGCCTCAAATCTGGGGAGCTCCCAAAGTCCCTCACATCAGCCAAAGCCAGAGAAGCTTCTCTTTCTTGTTTATGCCTCTCGGCAAAGACTGAGGACCAGCAGAGAAGCTAGGAGATCTCAGTCTTGTCCAGGTTAGTGATGCGTTTGACAGACTTCCAGTCAGTCAGGATCCATCTGGAGGCTGTCAGTGGGGCTGGAGGTCTGTGGACCCCTCAAAACATAGGTAAAATGTCCTTCACAAGCAAGCTGTCAGCTGTGGCTAGAAAACCTGTCTCCAGATCTACTGGCATCCCCCCACTAATAGCTTCCTGTGCTGCATGTGTGACTTGCAGCCTTAAATCACACCTTCAGGGCAGGTGCAATCTTTCAGCTAGAGTTGGCAGGGGAAGGGGTTGAACCCCTGGAAAGAGTTGGAATGGTTCCAGGAGATCCTGGATATCTTGTGTGACCCTTTTGATTTTATTTATTTATTTATTTATTTTCAAGATTTATTTTATTTATTTAAAAGAGTTACAAAGAGAGATAGAGACAGAGAAGAGGTCTTTCATCTGTTGGTCTACTCCCCAGATGGCCACAATGGACAGAGCTGCACTGATCCAAAGCCAGGATCTAGAAGCTTCTTCCAGGTCTCCCATGTGGGTGCAGAGGCCCAAGGACTTGGGCCATCTTTTACTGCTATCCCAGGCCATAGCATAAAGCTAGATTGGAAGAGGAGAATCTGGGACTTGAGCTGGAGTCCATATGGGATGCCGGCACTTCAGACCAAGGCTTAAACCCACTATGCCAGCAGAAGAGGAGGCTAAGCCCCTGAGTGGGAGAAAGGCCAGCTCCAGGAGACCCCTGCTATCTCCATGAACCACTAGTCAATCAGTATACAGTATGTGAAACCCCCATCCAATGGGCACCCCCACTGAATGACCGAATGGCAAAAAAAAAAAAAAAAAAAAAAAAAAAAAAAAAAAAAAAAAAAGAAAGAAAGCAGTAATGACTTAAAAATGCTGAGCACTTCCTAACAGCCAGTGTCCTGCTCAGGCAGTCCTCCTGGTCTCCTCTAGGACCAGCGTTCCTGTCCCTTGCCAATCAAAGTTCCTTTTCTGTCAAGTAAAATTTTTGCCTCTTTGTAAATTGTTTCCTGGCTTTTTATTTCTAAACTAAGCTGAGGAAAAGAACCCACAAAACTTGCTCCTGGAAACTCCCTCCCCTCCACAACTGGTAACACATGTTCTGGCCTTCAGTTACCAAGCCTCTGCCTACCATCTGCCTATTTTCACTTCAGACAATGGTGTATTTTCTGGGCTTTGTTACTTTTGAGATCTGACCTTAACCCAGTGGTTCCTACCTGACATGTGCATGGCACCTACAAATGATGTAGGTGATTCTATTGTGTACCTACAGCTTTTTTTCACATTGTTTTGTGCTTATCTATGTCCTAATAATCTGTCCCCCAGGACTGTAAGTGCCTTTAGGGTAAGCATTATATTCACATGATTCATGTTGTATCAGTTATACCCAGGAGACCATCAGACTTAATGCAGACAAGTCATCCCTGTCTCCCTCCCTCCTCTGCTCTTCATGTCCACAATGCTAGATGCTCTTGATTGTCTCCCCCACCCCTCTCTCTGCTCAGCTCCCCCCATCATGAGACCCTCACACACCATGCTCCTCTACCCATTCTGACCTCATGTGCTCTTCAGTTTCAGTGGCTCCAAAAAGAAAGATAGCAACTGAGTGAGACTTAGTTGCACCCATGAAGCCAAGCTACTGTGCTCCATTATCACTAAGTGAATTGTGGATGTTGGCCTTGAATGTTCTGATTGTGTTCAGTTCTTATAGTTCCATGACAACTGAGAGAATGGCGGTCTCCCAGAAATTGAAATACAATGCCTGCTTGCATATTACATTCAGTTAGGGGCCACAGAGCTCTGCAGCACTGTTTGGAGCCCTTTCCACTTATTCACTGTTCACACCTGTTGCTTTCTTCTTCTCTTTGCCATCCACTCTCACCAGAGTAGCCATACAGAGTGAGTTTATTTAAGAGCCATAGTGCTGAGCCAGTGGCAGGACTCCACTTGTCCCTTATTGTTATATATTAATGTTAGCCGTCACAAAACACACCGAACACTGGAGTAAGGGAAAGGGTTTATTGGGGAATACCCTACAGACCTGACTGAAGGGGCAGCAAAGGAAAAAGAGAGAAGGAGACTATAAGAGAGAGAGACAGAGAGGAGGGAGAAGAGAGACAAGAGGAGGAGAGGAGCCAAGAGAGCATATGTTCAGGAACAGACCCTTTTAAAACTTTGTGGGCAGGGAAGCAGGATCAGTGAATCCCATTAGGATGGGGGTGGAGCCTGGCTCAGGTAGCTGGGCCATGTGGCCACCTGGCTAAAACTGCACCAGTTTCCTAACACTTATAATGTGTATTTTGGCTATTTGGGGAAGCTTTTTTTTATTTTCTGCTACATTGTGCCTTTTGTACCTGAGGTTGGTGGACACATGAACTGTGAATTAGTGAGGTATTCCAAATTTGGCTTTGAATTATACAATTCTGTGGGTTCTTGAATTTAAGATGCTGAGTTATAATATCAATGCAAATATGTTACTTGCCCTCATGAAATTTTCAATTTGGCAAGAAAGAGGAATTTAAGGAAAGATATTGCCTGAAACAGTAAATACTAGTGTGAAGTCAATGGATAAAAATTTAAGCATTCCTAATCCAGCAGCAACCCTAATCCCATGAACTAAAATTGACAGAAGTAATCATAAATATAGAACTCCATGTCATCCAGTTATTTATTTACATTTATAGTTAAAATAAAAAATTAAAAAAAAACACATATGCCTAAGAACGCATAATATTTGTATGCTATCTTGATATTAAACCTAAGAAAAAAGGACCATGGACTAATAGCAACTTTGAATCTCCTTCCTTTATTAGACAAGTTATAATCCTTTGTGGTCCTTACAATGTGGATTATTGTTGTAGGAATTCTTCCTCTCTCTCACTTTTTTATTTCCAGATGAGAAATCTGAACTTTTACAACCTGAGCCCTAAGACAAAACAAAAACAACAACAACAACAACAACAACAACAAAAAAAAAAAGAGTTCTTAAACCAGTATTAGATTTTAGTTGGCCTTTAACCTAGACCTTTTTTTTCTTAGTTTTTTTTTTTTTTTTTTTTGACAGGCAGAGTGGACAGTGAGAGAGAGAGAGACAGAGAGAAGGGTCTTCCTTTTCCATTGGTTTACCCCTCAATGGCTGCTGCAGCCAGTGCACCACGCTGATCTGAAGTCAGGAGCCAGGTGCTTCCTCCTGGTCTCCCATGTGGGTGCAGGGCCCAAGGACCTGGGCCATCCTTCACTGCACTCTCAGGCCACAGCAGAGAGCTGGACTGGAAGAGGGGCAACTGGGACAGAATCCAGCACTCTGACTGGGACTAGAACCCAGGGTGCTGGTGCCACAGGCAGAGGATTAGCCTATTGAGCCAGGGCACCAGCCTAACCTAGGCGTTTTAATAATATCACCATGCAGAAATTCTGAACTGTTTGCATCTCAGTTTCCTCTTTGTAATCTGCTGATAATACTATCTCCAGAATTAATATAAGGTATAAATGATATGATATTAGGCCTTTCATCCCCTAACCTTGCTCCTAGAAGATACTCAGCAATGCTAGTTCTGAATCCAGTTCCCTTGTTTGTTTCTGTACCTGGTGAATTAAAAGATGGTGTAAAATGATTTGAAAAGAAATATAATATCAATAAAACACAAAAATTTTATTCTCAAATCTAGATGATAAACTATGCTTTCCACAACTCTGCTAAAAGTTATATTGTATTCATAATCATTTATTATTTGAGTGATGTTTCCAGAGACAGCAAGTACAACTTTTCTGGAAGAAGACAAAGTCCATGAAATAGCCAGAGTTTGGGTTTCAGTTAACAGTAGTGGATGTCACTCTTTAAGATTTTTGTTCAGGAAAGGAAGAACACCAACTAACTGATCCTTAAGATTTGGGGTGGGAAGGAAGGGAAGGAGGGATAAAAACAAAAGCAAATACCCTCTGATTTCCAGCCTGTCTCCAGTAGCCCCAGACTGAAACTGGGGAGGGCCAACTGGTCTCTCTAGATATATGCTGGCCTGGACTCCATTTCCCAGAGATGATAGGTGCCCTGAGGTATTCCGTGTTCTGAATGCCTTTGCATGTGAATGTGGGAGAATTTGCACTTGTAAGGACCTGCCCTTGAGGCTTTGAACTGGGAACAGAAAGCACATTCACTGATCTGAGTCAGCCTGGAGAGGGCAGGCTGCTCCTCCTCCAGCTTTCACTGCCTCTCTGGCTCCACACGTGCGATATCTGGGAGTTTGTGAGCATACACCTAGATCCTGCCACCCGCTACTACTGTGCCTCTTCATCTGCCACCTGTGGGTCCCACGTGTGGGGGCCCTTTTCTGTACCACACTCCGCTTTGCTCCTCGTGTGTCCTAAAGAAAGGGAATGTGCTTCTGGGACTTTCCACAGCAAGTATGGAAAACAGGAAGTGAGGGAATGTGTGTATGGGAGAGGGCTGTGAGGGAGGGCAGCTGGCTGCTGGCCACTCCCTTGCTTCTCAGTGATCCTGGCAGGTTTCCACAGCAAAAGCAGGGCTGAGAGCTGGGCTACCTTGTCTTACACTACTGCTTCTCAGGCTCCCAGGGCACAAGCAATATGGCAGGCTAGCTTGCCCAAACTTTCCTTGATGTGTTTTATTCAGTGGTTACAAGAGACAGAGCACCGATCAGGGAAACTGCACAAGTAGGGCAGGCAAGAGGACAGTGAGGGGAGGCAGTGAGACTGCCATTTTCTATATTTAAATAATCCCGTTTTCCACTTTAGGTGGGCCACAAAATGCCTTCTGGCAGGGCCTCTGCCTGTATCCCTGGGCAGTTCTGGCAGGGGCAGGGCAAGGCATTGTGGCCCTCAGCAGGGAACCCTAGGCTGCAGAAGGGTGGGGAAGGAGGATCAGACCAGGATCTGCTCTGGGCCCCCCCAGCACCTCATCAGCTGGTGGGGTCCCCGAGGACACACCTGGCAGCTGTGGCCCTGCCTGTTCTGTTTTTCTCAGAGTGAACATTGTGAAGGGTGGGTAGTAGCTCTGTGGATTGATCCCTCTTCTGTGTTTAGTTAACAGACTTTTTTTCAATCGAATTTGAGGCCATGGAAACATAGCTGAGGATTCATTTGACTGCTTTTTGATTTCTGTCTTCAGCCCTTCATTCTTCTGTTAGCAAGGATGTTATTATCTGCCATTGCTCCCTTTGCAGAGTGAGAAGAGAATTAAAGTTAATGCAAATCTATTGTGTGGGTCAATAACTGGAGCTAGTTTAACCTGAATTTGCATGAAGTGTAGAACTATAAAAGCATAAATACAGAATATTAACACTTTTTCTCTGCCCAGTTCTTTACAGTCACCCAATGATCCACTAAACTGGTTATCTTACAGTCCATACTGTTTTAATTAAGAGGGCCCATTACTTGTCTTATTCTGGGTTTTGTGTTTAAGCCGATGACATTTTTGACATGGAAGGATATTATTTCTACAATTTCATAATGGCTGTGGTGTGTGGAAGCATCTATAGAAGTTATTATTGTGAAGAAGGGTAAGAAAGAAGAGGAGAAAAAAAAAAGTTCACTCTCTCCCCACAGAGATGTCTACATAGTACAGCAGAAGATGTGGTCTTGAAAACTATTGCTGACTGAGTTTCATATGATGAGGTTTTCACATGCATAACTGTGTTTGAGTGATTCAAGTGTTCTGCTAGAATGGTATTGTCAGCCAGCGCCATGGCTCACTTGGTTAATCCTCTGCCTGGGGCACCGACACCTGAGTTCTATTCCTGGTTGGGTGCCGGATTCTGTCCTGGTTGCTCCTCTTCCAGTCCAGCTCTCTGCTGTGGCCTGGGAAGGCAGTGGAGGATGGATCAAGTGCTTGGGCCCTGCACCTGCATGGGAGACCAGGAGGAAGCACCTGGCTCCTGGCTTCGGATCAGCACAGCTCACTGGCTGCAGCATGCTGGCTGTAATGGCCATTTGAGGGGTGAACCAATGGAAAAGGAAAACCTTTCTCTCTGTCTCTCTGTCTCTCTCTAACTCTGCCTGTCCAAAGGGAAAAAAAAAAGACTCCCATGTAGGTAGGTGGCAGGGACCCAAGTCATCATTTGCTGCTTTTCTGAGGTATGTAAGTAAATTGGAAGTGGAGCATCTGACACTTGAACTGGTGCTCATATGGGACATTTGCACTGCAGGAGGCAGCCAAACTCAGTGTGCCACAATGCTAGCCCATCAATAGACATTTTGAAGTGGCATCAGTGGCTATAAAAATACACACTGTAAAGTTACAAGGGAATTGAAAGAAATGTCTTATAACTCCAACTGGTTCTAGGGACCTTTATTTTACATCAGCTCTGTCTTGGCCAATAAACAAGTTGAAAGAAGTCAGAACTTTAGTTAACATTTTGCTCTAAATCAGGGGTGGGGAACATCCAGCCTGTGAGCCATGTAGGGTCCATGAAATCATTTCTTCTGGCCCTGCCAAGGCAATCTATAGCATGTAAATTTTTAATTTGGTAATTTTGTATGGTTTATGGGTGATGTTATAAATATCCAAATGGCCTTGGCAGAGAAAATATTCCCACCCCTGAAAAAATATTAATGACAAATCCAAGGCAGTTACAAATCTGTTTAAGAGTGAATGAATAATTACGATTACCAATCCTGTGGAAGAGAGACATTTCTAAGCAACACATGCCAAAGACATCAATTATGTCTCTAAATACTGTCAGAGATGCCAGACAAGTTGTTGAAGTGACTTTATTCCTTCTCAGAAAAGACAAATGAAAATCTTGTGCAATGAGAGAGTTATGTGCATCAAAATTAGTGTTGCTGCTGTTGGCTCACAGAGAGCCTGTTTCTGTAAACAGTCTTAGATAGCATGTGGAGATGCATGTTTATGGCCAGTGTGCATGAGGTATCCATGTGTGCAATTTGTACAGTCTCATATGTATGGATGTTATTTTCTAGGTGTGCTTGATGTGGGGAATATTCACTGCCTGGCCCTTGTTGGGGAAATTGATGAGAGGATGCATATGTGAGGGAAATGCATTGCTTAAAGTTAGTCTCTAAATATCAGGCCTGCCTTGAGTGGTGCTGCTTTAAAATATAGATACACCACCTACTCTATTGCATGACTTGGGTGTGCAAAGTTCATTTCCCATGGAATATTGTATTTGAAGGTTTTTATAAGTCATTTTCTTTTCTTGACTCAGGTGTATTTCACCTGGAATGTGTACAGACCAAAGTCAGCTATATATAGACAACCTAAACCTGACTGTTGACTTTTCCGAGTGATCATGATGTGCTGCTGCTTCCCAGTGGCTCCTAAAACCTGTGGTGGCTCTTGTCTGAGTATCTGTAAACCAGAAAGATGGAGTCTTCACCACTTGAGGTTTCCATTTTTTTCTCCCCTTTCTTCTTCCCTTTTTCTCTTTGCTATTTCTGCTGGTCTGCAAAGGGGATGATGGCCAGGCAATAGTCACTGCCTTGATCCAAGACTCCACTTGGCCTCTCTCCCTGGAAGACTACTTCTTGTGTGATGCTGGCCATTGAAAGAGACTCTGATGGGCTCACATTGGGCATCTTCAAGGTGGACAACTTCCAACCCTTTGGCACTGGAGTAAATGCCACTACATTCCTCAGTAATTTGATGGAGGAAAGGGGCTGAAGAAACTGATCCATCCCTCATTTCTTGCATTCCTCATATGCTTATCTGGTCTTGGTATTATTTTCTAGCTTTTCCATTGATTCACATCTAGTAGATTGCATGTAACTCTATTTTCATAACTCTCAGCCCTTGTCCACATCAGGCTATTTTTCAGAGAAGGACAGAGATGTTATCAGTCACCACAAAGCATTTCAAGTACCTGTGTTTTCCTTGTGATGGTAAGGTTGGAAAGCTGATTTCTCTTGGGATGTAACAGGTCTGCTGGGTGCTTATTCTGGGGCTCATATTGAGCACTAAACCTAGTTGCCCTGTGTGACAGCTTCCTATTTCATGGACCCTCTTATGGAAAAGATTTTCTCATGTTCTCTATGTGCCTGGTTGGGCTATAATTGCCCACAGTGGGAACTAAACCTGTCTTTGACACTTGGAGACTTGGATTCATGAGTCCTGCAATCTTCTGCATGAATTTAATAGAAAATGTGTTTTGAAACAGTTGGGCTGTGGGTAGACAGGGCAGTTTTTCTGGATCCTGGTAAGAATTGATGAACTGCTGGTGTCTTTCAACCCACATTATATTCTGAGAGTTCATTTCATTTTCTTAAGAAAACTGTATCTGGGCTTTGCTCCCCCTTTTTCTGGAATTTTTGTGTTTCCATCCTCTTTATTACCACAGACATGAGTATGCTTTTTTTCTCTTCTCTTTATGATGCTGAGAAGAGTAATGGGGACTTTTCAGCTCTCTCCCCTTGTGAGCACATCTTTCTCCTCAAGCTGTCTCCTTGCATTAGGCACTGGGTTAACCTGGCTGTACTAGAAGGGATCTGCTTATACTCACTGTAACTTTACAATAGAAGTCATCATAATATTAATCTGTCTTGTAAACATCTCATCTGTTATTTTGAAATATATTGTGAGTGTGTCTTTTATGTCAGTGTCTATAAGCTGGAGACTTCCCACTTGAAACAGCACAACTCTAGCCTTGCTGTTATTTGGATGTTATTTGGATGTGGCCCTGTTTTACTGTCCCCACCCCTTTTTTATAAGAATTAAAAATTTTATTTTAAAGGCAGATTTACAGGGAAAGAGGGAGAGACAGAAGGATGAGGATCTTGAATCTGCTGGTTCACTCCTCAAATGACCACAGTGAACAGGGCTTGGCCATTTGAAAACCTGGAGCCTGGAACTCCATATAAGTCTCCCATGTGGGTGCAGGGGCCCAAGGACTTGGGCCATCTTCTACTGCTTTCCCAGGCCATAGCAGAGAGCTGGATCATAACAGCTGAGACTAGAACCGGCATGCATGTGTGATGCTGGTGCTTCAGGCCAGGGCATTAACCCACTGTGCCACAGCGCCAGCCCCCCACCCCACATATTTTTATAATTCAAACATCTAGATTCTCATTTTAAATTGAAATTTGGTGTTTCTGTAATAGATAAAAGATATAATGTAATTATGGAAATTCAAATCATTATATTATGTAATTAAAGGAAATTCAAATAAAATGTAGACTTTAGAAATGATGAGTCAATATCAAGCCAGTGTTGTGGCCCAATGTAAGCTACCATCTACAATGCAAGTAATCCCACCTGAGTGCTGGTTAAAATCCCAGCTGCTCCACTTCCAATCCAGTTACCTGCTAGTGTACCTGTGGAAGTAGCATAATATGGTCCAAGTGCTCGGGTTCCTGCCACCCATGTGGGAACCCAGATGGAGTTCTGGGCTCTTGATTTTTGCTTGTCTCAGCGCCAGGCATTGCTGACTTTTGTGGAGTAAACTAGTGGATGGAAGACCTCTCCCTCTCTCCTTCCTTGTAAATCTGCCTTTCAAATTAAAATACATCTTAAAAAAACAGAAGATAGTATTTAAATATTACCACATTAATTGTGATAATTGTGCCATGTAACTATGAGATGTTAGTAATAGTGTAAACTGGGGTTTTCACTATTAAACTGGGGTGTGAGGTATCTCTAAACAGTTTTATCTTTGTAATTTTTCTATAAATCATAAAAAATATTCTTAAATAACATCTAGTTTAAAAAGATATCTCGGGGCTGGCACCATGGCTCACTTGGCTAATCCTCTGCCTGCGGCACCGGCACCCCAGGTTCTAGTCTTGGTTGGGGTGCCAGGTACTAGTTAGGGTGCTCCCCTTCCAGTCCAGCTCTCTGCTGTGGCCTGGGAAGGCAGTGGGGGATGCCCAAGTGCTTGGGTCCCTGCACCTGCATGGGAGACTGGGAGGAAGTATCCGGCTCCTGGCTTCAGATCGGTGCAGTGCTGGCTGTGGTAGCCATTAGGGGAGTGATCCAATGAAAGGAAGTCCTTTCTCTCTGTCTCTCTCTCACTGTCTATAAGTCTACCTGTCAAACTAAAAGAAAAAAGATATCTTGGAAGACTGTATTATGGGAAAGGACAAAGATCTAGCATTTAAAAATTGAAAATTGAGGTGATGAATTATTGCAGAAAAATGATTCCCCTGGATCCATAATCAGTTATTAACTGGTTATGCTTTCTTTGAATCATTAAATGGATGGGAGTATAGTCACGTTTGCTGGAGAACTGATTTTGTTTATAAAAGTAGCTTTCTGAATATGTTTTAAAAAATTAAGTGGTGGATTTTAAAATTTCAACATCCAAAAATCCAAGACTCATTGGCAGTTACACAGTTAAGAGAGTTTAAAAATGAAAGCCTTGGGATGGGTGTTATGTTGCAGTGAGTTAAGCTGCCACTTGAGATGTCTTCCTTATGTGTTGGAGTACATGGAATCTAGTCCTGTCATCACTCCAGTCTAGCTTCCTGCCAATGCACAAGATTGAGAAGCAGCATATAATGGTCAAAGTGCTTAGATTCTTTCTACCAACATGAGAGATCCTGAAGCATGGCTTCAGATGGCCCTGTTTCATTTGGGAAGAGATGTAACAGATGGAAAAAAAGTGTCTGTGCATTTTCCCCTTTTGTTCACTCATTCAAATGAATGAATGAATAAAGTGGGTTTTTTTTTGTTGTTTGTTTGTTTTTTTTTTTTTATGACCAAAATGGAATGGACAGAGAGCAGATGTGAGTTGTCAGTGTAATTCCATTAAACCAGTTCTGTGAGTGGTCATTTCTATAAGAATTTTTCCTTCAAGCTGGCACTATAAAAGCAGGCCAAGAGATTCCATTCTTAACCCTCTTCCAAATTAGATTACATTGCTCCTCATGCAACATCAGGAATGCTGACAGTCATTGACTGAGTTCTTTGAATGGTTAGGGTTGAGGAACTGAGACTTATTGACTCCACTTGATATGTGCTCATCTCTCTTCCTGACTTTGGTTAAGATCAATTGTAAGAAATTGCCCCTTTGTATCCATTTGTATTCTCACCAGAGGAAAGAACCTTGGAATTACCCTCCTATGTAGTAAAGAGGGATCTCTGGATTCTGCTACCAGTTGTCATTGGCAACAAGTTTAAGAATGAGGATCCTTGGTAGTATAGGGTACCACCAACTATTTCATCTTGGGAATCCCTCCTCTCTTGGCTTCTGGGATATTTGGCTGCTATTGTCTTTTCTAAAAGACTCAAACACAGGTACTCCTATACATGATGAATAACTTATTACCCACTATTCTAAATATCAGTATCTCCTTGTTTTGCTAGAATTTCACTTTGTCTATTTTATTAAGATATCAAAGATAAGTATTTCCTAAATTTTTCTTTTGGTAATTTTCCTAGAGCTTATATTAGACATTTAAAACTGGTTTAAACTCACTTTCAATTAGCATTACACTATTCATTGGGAGATAAAATTATTACATATCTATAATTTCTTTTAAAAATATTTTTATTTGAAAGAGTTACAGGTAGAAAAGAGAGAGATGAGAGGGAGAAGGGGAGGGAGAGAGAGAGAGAGAGAGAGAGAATTTTTCATCTGTTTGCTTACTCCCTAAATGGCAATAATTGTCAGGGCTGGGCCAAGTTGAATCCAGGAGCCAGGAGCTTCTTCTGAGTCTCCTGCCCTATGGGAGTGGCAGGGGCCCAAACAATTGGGCCATTTTGTAAGAAGAATTCATGTAGGATGCATAATTCCCTAGGAAGCAGACTGAAGTAATTCTCTTTAAGTGTCCCTCCCTGAGGTACTTATTGATGTTGATTTCTCAATGACATAATGCTAATATTTACAGGCCAATTATGAATGATCCATGTGTGTCTTACATATGAATTGTCCACAGATATGTTTTCCAAGGCCTTTAAAATAAAGTAAGGAAACTTTACAACAGAAGAGAAGGTTAGCATTTTCTGCTGTCTTGGGTTAGAATCTGCACATTTATTACCCCCTTAGCGCTCTATTGTTGTGTGCATCTCCTGAAGATTCTTTTTAGGCCACTTTCGTGTCCAGATTCCTGAATGGGTGACACAATCTTTGGCCAGACTACTGGTCTGTTCACCCAGCCTAAATTAGACTCAGCTAGTTTGTTTACCCACTCCAGGGTCAAGGGGGCCCAGAACTGCTATGACTGACTCTGCTTTCTTGCTCACCCCAAAGATGAACTCTTGAAATCTGTTGGCTCATAGCAGTCTCTGGATTAATGCATTGCTCTTATCTGTGAGGTATTTTAAAGTTTTCTCTCAAGTCCTAGAAGCCTAGGTTGGTGTTATTTTATAATGAGACATGTGTTTATAGTAGTTGGTGTTATTTTATAATGAAACATGTGTTTATAAAAGGCAGGTATCACCTAGGACTGTGTGTTCTCAAAATCAGCTGAACTTACCCAGGCCTAGATGGAGTGCCAGGATCCTGGCTTCAGGCTGGCACATTCCCAGCTATTGTGGGCATTTGGGGACATACCAGCAAATGGAAGAAACTCCTTTGCCCCCCACATGCCTTTTAAATGATATGAAAAAGATAATTAGATTAAAAATGATGGGGCTCGCATTGTGGTACAGTGAGTTAAAGCCTCTGTCTGCAGCACTGGCATCCCACATGGACTGTTCCACTTCCAATCCAGCTTCCTGCTCATGTGCCTGAAAAAGCAGCAGAGGATGGCCTAAGTCTTTAGATCCCTGCACCCACGTGGGAGACCTGAAGGAAGTTCCTTGCTCCTGACTTCAGATGAGCTCAGTTTCAGCCATTGCAGCCATTACGGGGAGTGAACCAGTGGATGGGAGATCTCTCTATCTCCCTCTTCTGTCTCTACCTCTCTCGGTAACTTTGTCTTTCAAATGGATTAAAATAAATCTTTAAAACATTGCAAAAAATAAACGATGTGTTTTGTCTTATCTACTAAGAAAAATTTACTCTTGTAAATCTCAAAGTCTTGTTAAGCACTGGTTTCTTGGCTTCCTACTTTAGTTCCCATTTTGGGATGCATCACCTTCTATCATCTGCAATTCACTGTGGGTGCTCATAAATCAACAAACTGCCTCCTGACTTTGCATCCTTGCGTTCTTTATACATAACTTGCCCATAATCTTACTTTCTTTAGCAGCATGCTAACTTCTTTATTCTTTATTTTTTTTTACAATTTTATTTATTTATTTGAGACTTGGAGTTAAAGCGAGAGGGAGAGACAGAGAGAAAGGTCTTCCTTCTGCTGGTTCACTCCCCAAATGGCTACAAAAACTGGAGCTGCACTGATCCAAAGCCAGAAGCCAGGAGCTACTTCCCAGTCTCCCACACAGGTGCAGGAGCCCAAGCACTTCGGCCATCTTCTGCTACTTTCCCAGGTCATAGCAGGGAGCTGGAACTAGAACCATTGCCCATATGGGATGCTGGTGCTGCATGTGGAGTATTAATATACTGCACTACAGCGCTGGCCCCAGCAGCATGCTAATTTCTAAGATGCTTCATAGGCGAAGAAATGGTGCTGTCATTGCTTTTCTCTGAGGCTTTGTCCTAAGGGTTATTTTATGAAGTTGATTATGGTTGGTAGGTAGAGCTTTGCTGAATCAGGAGTCAGGAGGTTTCTGTTATAGAAATAGGGCTGGCATTGTTTTTTCCACTGAGACCCACCCTGCAACCCATGCCTGTCCTTGGATTCTGTGTTTGGAGTGCTGGAGTGAGGCAGTAGTGATGCAATAAAGGAAAGAACTTTTCATTTTTAAATACTTTATTTAATATATTTAATATATAGAGGACAGATTCAATGTATTTCACAGATACAATCTTAAGAACATAACCATACTTCCCTACATAACACTTCCTTCTTCATTCCTTTCTTTTTTTGAGGATTGAAGAATTTCACTTTTTTCCCTCCTCACCTTCAGCCTTCTTGCCCATTTGTTCCTACTTTACAATGTGGTATTTTTAGGGTTGTTTTCTTCCCTTTCTTTTATCCCTGTTTTTACTTACTCTCACCCCAGTTCCCAAGAAGGTGTAATGAATAAAAATCACAAGCTATTGTTTCAAAAGGCAGGAATCCCATCCAATATGGAATATAGGAAAAGAATTCCATTGTTTTTAAAGTTACCTGCATGTCCTTTTTTTAAAGGTTTATTTATTTAGTTGAAATCCAGAAGGATAGGCAGACACACACACACACACACACACATACAGAGTGGCAGGGGGAGGGAGAGACAGAAAGGAAGGGGAGAAATCCTCCATCTGCTGATTCACCCCTCTAATGATTGCAACAGCCAGCACTGGGATAGACTGAAGCCAGGAACCAGGAGCTTCATCCAGGTCTCCCATGTGGGTGAAGGGGCCTAAGCACTGGAGCCATCCTCTGCTGCTTTCTCAGGCTCATTAGCAGGGAGCTGGATCAGAAATGGAGCAGCAAGGACTCAAAATGGTGCCGATATGGGATGCCAGCACTGCACATGGCAGCTTCACTCACTATACCAGCCAAGATTTCATTTTAACAAAAGCCAATACAGAATTATTATAGAAAACTTTTCCTCATGGCTATACCAATAGGAAGTTATTTCTTATAATATGACCCAGATTAAGTTTTGCCATGTTTCCTGAATAACATTCTCTGTTGGTTCAGGAGGCTGGCAAATTGGAAGACCAGTGATAGAGCACCTGTTTTCTATTCAGTTGTGCTGAACTTTAGGGAATGTATAAGGGGAGTTTGAGACCAGCAAAATGAGGTTGGCAGTATGAGGGATGGCAGAAGGTAAATGCAGAGGAAATAAATGCAGGACCATCTTAACAGAGAAGTGAAAAGAAGGAAAGAAAACTTGAATATAGAGGTCAGAAGAAATGGGAAATTGGAAGCATCTGAAGGAATTCTGAGTCTGATCACACACACTTGTTGAAGGTGTGGGAAAACAAGCACTTTCACTCTTATTGGTAGTAGTGCAATGCAGTAGTCTCTTTGGAGGATAATTTAACAGATTTCTATGCAAAATACTTTAAATTCAAATGTCTCAGTAGGATTCAACTAAAGGATGTTATCTTACATATATTTGGCCAAATATATAAAGATTATGCAATTTATTTGTAATACTGTTTATGATAGGAATACAACATAGACAACCTAAATGAATATTGATAGGTAATTGGTAAAATACATTACAATGAAATACTAAATATGTTATGGCCAGAAAAATGATTTAGGGATAGAATGCTTATATGTAAAGCAAAGTACAGAAAAAAATGTCCCTTTATAAAGAAAAAAAGATGCATGCATATATATATATCACTTTTAAAAATTTTATTTACTGTGACCAGTGCCATAGCTTACTTGGCTAATCCTCTGCCTGTGGTGCCAGCATCCCATTTGGGCACTGGGTTCTAGTCCCAGCTGCTCCTCTTCCAGTCCAGCTTTCTGCTGTGGCCCGGGAAGGCAGTGGAGGATGGCTCAAGTGCTTGAGTGCCTGCACCCATGTGGGAGACCTGGAGGAAGCCCCTGGCTCCTGGCTTTGGATTGGCGCAGCATGCCAGCTGTAGCGGCCATTTGGGGGGTGAACCAATGGAAGTAAGACCTTTCTCTCTTTCTCTCTCACTGTCTGTCAAATAAAAAAATTAAAAAATTATTTACTTATTTTCATTTCATTCATAAGGCAGAGAGACAGGCAGAGAGAGATTTTCATCTGCTGATTCACTACCCAAGTGGGTGCAATGGCTAAGGATGGGCCAGGCTGAAGCCATGATTTAGGAGCTTCACCCAGATCTCCCATGTGGGTGTAAGAGCCAAGGATTTTGATCATTTTTTACTGCTTTCCCAGGCTTATCAGCAGGAGTTAGAGCAGAAGTGGAGCAGCTGGAACATGAACTATTGCCCATAAGGGATACCAGCTTCAAAGATGGTGATTATCCTATTATGCCACAATACTAGCCTCATGCATATATATTCTTATGAAGGCATTTCAAAAAGTTCATGATCTATGATCATGATCATGATCATGATCATAGTGAACATTTCCCTTGAAGATGGCATCACAAGAGGCAGGCCAGGAGACTTCGTTCTTAGCTATCTTCCAAATTAGATCACTTTGCTCCTCATACAATATCAGGAATGGTTGTAGCCATTGATTAAGTTCTTTGCAGGATTAGGGTTGAGCTACCAAGCTTGCCATTGACTCCATGTGTTCTCTCTTCCTGACTTTGGTTAACCAATTGCAAGAAATTGTCCCTTTGTATCAGTTTGTATTCTCGCCAGAAGAAAGCACTTTTATATTACCTTCCTATGTAGTACAGGGAAGTCATTGGACCCTGTTACTAGTTGGCACCGGCAACTAGTTTAAGAAGTAGATCCTTGCTGGTGCCGTGGCTCAATAGGCTAATCCTCTGCCTGCGGCACTGGCATCCCGGGTTCTAGCCCTGGTTGGGGTGCTGGATTCTGTCCCAGTTGCTCCTCTTCCAGTCCAGCTCTCTGCTGTGGCCTGGAAAGGCAGTGGAGGATGGCCCAAGTGCTTGGGCCCTGCACCCGCATGGGAGACCAGGAGGAAGCACCTGGCTCCTGGCTTCGGATCAGCGTGGTGCTCCGGCCACAGTGTGCCGGCTGCAGTGGCCATTGTGGGGTGAACCAATGGAAAACAAATACCTTTCTCTCTGTCTCTCTCTCACTGTCCACTCTGTCTGTCAAAAAAAAAATAACTTTTGATTAATCTTTACTAGTCATATTATTATAGGGTATAGTGGCATATTTGAACATGTATACAACATAGAAATTGATCAAAATAGGCTGCTGTGTTTCCAATTTCCTCTTTATAAATTTGAGCCTACTAGCTCCTCTCCTCCAGTCCCTTACACAATACCTAATGTGGTGAACTGTAGTCATCAAATTGTATTATGGAACACCAAAGTTACTTCTGCTTCAGTGTATTTTGCTGCCTGTTATTCAGTCCCCCTCTATCCCTACCCTCTACCCTTCCCAACCTCTAATAATCTCAATTCTATGGTCAGATTCATTATTTTTTTCACTTCCATAGATGACAAGGAACATGTGACATTTGTGGTTTTGGTCCTGGCTTATTTCAGTTGATTTTATGACTTCCTTCTTTACATTTTGCAGGATATAACATTTTATTCTTTTTGTGTCTAAATGATGTTCCCTTGTCCACTTTTCATTGATTGACAGCTAGATTGGTTCCAAATCATAGCTGCTGTGAACTGCATTGTAGTGACTATAGAAAAATTGTTGTCTCTTTGATATGCTATGCTGATTTCATTTATTTCTACTATATAGCCAAGAGTAAGATAACTGTGTCATGGTAGATTCACTTTTATGTTTTTTGAGGAATGTCCATACTGTTCTCCATAACACCTGTACTAATTTGCACTTTCACCCATACTGTATGGTGGTTTCTTTTCCCATGTCCTCTCTATCATTTATTATTTTTTACCTTTTTGGAATAAGATGATATACCATTGTCTTTTTCTTTTATCAGTTTATTTTTTTAACTTTAATTTAATAAATATAAATTTCCAAAGTACAGCTTTTGGATTACAGTGACTTTTTTATTTTATCAGTTTATTAATATTTATTTTTTAATTGAATGGAAGAGTTATAGAGAGAGGGAGAGGGAAAGACAGGCAGATCTCTCATCTGCTGGCTCATTACCCAAAATGTCACAACAGCTGGGGCTGAGACAAGCTTAAGTCAGGGTTTATTCAGGTCTCCCACATAAGAGGCAGAAGTCCAGGTCCTTGATTCATCTTCTGCTACTTCCTCAGGTGCCTTAGAAGGGAGTTGAATTGTAAGTGAAGTAGCCTAGACTCAAACTGGTATTCAATGGGATGCTGGCATCACAGGTGGCAGCTTAACTCACTATGCCACAGTGCCAGCCCCTCTCAATATCAATTTAAATTCTTCAAAAAAGTCTTCAATGTTGGCATAAACCCAATTTCCTTTCTTTCTGTTATTCAGTTTTTTGAAGCCTTATTTTTATTCCCAGTATTCCTCTCAAATTGCTCTTTCCAAGGTCATTAGTAATTACTGTGTTGGTTAACGCAATTTATGCTTTTAATTCCTCATTGACTGAGTGAATGTCATTCGCTCAGCACTTCATTAAAGTTCTACTATGTGCCAAACCCTTTTTTATGCACTGAATATAGAACCTTTTTCTCTTAGTGATAATATGATCACATGCTAATAAGAAAATATAAAATACAAGTTCATTAAGAATAAATTTTATTATGAAAGTAAAGCAGGTTAATGGGATAGAGAACAAATAAGAATAAAGAAAGGGATTAGAAGGCGTCATCTGACACATTTCCAAGCTCCCTCCTCAAATACTGCCTCTCTCAGCATACATCCTATCTCATATCCTGGCTTTCCTCTGAACTTCTGATTACTCCTTTTGAGTCCATTTGCCATCACTTCTGCCTAAAACTAAATATTGATATTGCTCAAATGTTTACCATTGCAGTGGTTGTTTTCACACTTTACACAAATGTGCAGTGCCTAGCTAATTTCTTCTACTCCTCATGATTCATACTTTATATTATACTAAAGAAATTTACATTTTTCCTTAGCATAGAACTCAACTATAACCTTTACAGGTTCCTCAAAATCAATATGAGCAAAATTAAAAGTAAAACTTTCTTCCACTTTGGTAATCCTTATCTTGGAATATGTCACTAACATTCAAACTACTCTAAAAGGCAAATATTTGGGAATCATCAATTCTTTCCTTTTTCCATTCATTTATGACTGGATGATTCTATTCCTTAGCTGCTCAATTCTCTTCATTCCAATTGCCATCTCCCTGCTCAAATCTCTTCATTCCACTAGCCACCTTCCTTAGATCTGCTATCTCCTACACAAATGGAATTGCAATATTTATCTAACATGGCTCCCGGTCTTGCTCTCAACTTCAAGCAATTCCTCAAGCAGAAAGTAAAACACAATAGCTGCCACCTTATTGCACCTTCATATCTTCATGCTAATAAGAAAGCTACATGACCCTTTTTTATCTTACTTCTGCCTACTTCTCCATCTTTGTCTTAGTGAATGGCTCCTGACCCCAACTCTGCTTTAAGCAGAGTGAATTTTGCTTAGTTTCTGGCCTATGCCTTGCCTTTTTTTCAACTTTTATTTAATAAATATAAATTTCCAAAGTACAACTTTTGGATTATAGTGGCTTTTCCCCCCATAACCTCCCTCCCAGCTGCAACCATCCCATCTCTCACTCCCTTTCCCATCCCATTCTTCATCAAGATTCATTTTCAATTATCTTCATATACAGAAGATCAACTTAGTATTTATTAAGTAAAGATTTCAACAGCTTGCACCCACACAGAAACACAAAGTATAAAGTACTTTTTAAAACACTCTGGCCTCAGAATCAGCCCTTAAGGCATTCAGATCTGGCTGAAGAACCCAGGAGAGTATTTTAGGCATGGAAAGCCAAGACACTCTGGCAAAAAAAAAAATAAATAAATAAATAAAAACTAAATGAAATATCTCTGCGAGTGAGATCCCAGTGGAAATAATGGGGCCATCAAAGAAGGAGGTACCTTTCTCTGAAGGGAGGAGAGAACTTCCACTTTGACCATGGCCTTGTCTAAATAAGATCAGAGTCAGTGAACTCAAAAGGCTTCCATAGCCTTGGCAACTAATGACAAGAGCCTAGGTTGATTACTGATGCCATAAACAAGAGTGTCAATTGTTAAGTCAACAACAGGAGTCATTGTGCACTTACTCCTCATGTAGGATCTCTGACCTTAATGTGTTGTACATGTGAATTAATGCTATAACTAGTACTCAAACAGTACTTTACACTTTGTATTTCTGTGTGGGTGCAAACTGATGAACTCTTTACTTAACATATACTAAATTGATCTTCTGTATATAAAGAGAATTGAAAATGAATCTTGATGTGAATGGAATGGGAGAGGGAGCAGGAGATGGGAGGGTTTCGGGTGGGAGGGAAGTTATGGGGAAGGAAAAAGCCACTATAATCCATATGCTGTACTTTGAAAATTTATATTTATTAAATAAAAGTTAAAAAAAGTACTGTTTGAGTAGTAGTTTTACCATTAATTTGCATAGTACAGCACATTAAGGACAGAGATCCTACATGGGGAGTAGGTGTGTAGTGACTTCCATTGTTGATTTAACAATTGACACTCTTATTTATGATGTCAGCAATCACCCAAGGCTCTTGTCATGAGTTGCCAAGGCTATGGAAGCCTCTTGATTTCACAAACTCTGATCTATGCCTTGCCTTTAACATACTACTTGGCATGTAGTCACTAATGAAAACTGAAGACTGCATAAATAAATGGATCTTTTGAGGGTCACACTTCCTTGCAAGAAATTAGTAAGAGACAGAAGGAATAAAACAAAACAAGACAAATGTATCCTCAATAGATAGAAGGACTACTATACAGAGAGGAGATTAAATAAGAGTTTAGCAGATGGAAATTAGTGAAACTGGAAAGTTTGTGGCAAGGCTAACAGGAACTGGTCAAGATCCAAATAAGCCTGTTAGAAAAAGAGTAAGATTTTCTTTGCCTACATGTAGATTCTTCTCGCTGCTGGTGAACAGGATCTTCTAAACCCACTCAATGCACAGACAAAAACCTGAGCATTGCATTCTCTTATAGGTTTTGGATCCTCATATTGTGGTTTGATTTACATTTCCCTGATGGTTAGTGACACTGAGCACATTCACATGTTTTGACCATTTATATTTTTTTTCTGATAGAATGTCTATTATGATCCTTGCCCATTTCTTAACTGTGCTATTTTTTTTGTTTAGAGTTTTTCCAATTCTCCATATATTCTGGACATAAATCCTTTGTCATATTCAGATTTTTCAAGTGTTTTCTGCCACTGTGCTCATTGTATCTTGACTCTGATGATTACTTTTTTGTATGAAGCATCTTATTTGATATTATCAAATTTATTTTTATTTTTATTGCTTGTGCTTTTGGAATCTTATACAATAGCTGTTTCTATGCCAGTGTTATACACTTTCTCTATGTTTACTTAGTTTTTGGTCTTCTATTTAGGTATTACATTACTGTGAGTTCACTTTTACATAGTGTAAGATGTGTTAGATTTTGTTTTTAGTCTTCTACATATGGATAATCAGTTTTCTCTGGACCATTTTTAAAAAGATTCTTCTTTTTTCAGGGTATTTTTATTCCTTTGTTAAAGATAAGTTGCTTGTGGAAGTGTGGGTTTATTTCTGAGATGTTTGTTCTGTTCCATTGAACTATGTGTCTGATATTATGCCAATGCTTACACTACTTTTATAATGTCTTGAAATTAGATATTGTGGTGCCTTCAGATTTATTATGTTGTTCAAGATGGCTTTGAAATTTGGGGCTTTCTGATTTCAAATGAAGTTTAGTTTTTTATTTTCTACTTCTGTGAAGAATTGGTTTTCTTTTTGAAAAGATTTATTTATTTGAAAGACAGAGTGACAAAGAGAATCAGAGAGTGAAAGAGGTCTTTCATCTCTTGGTTCACTTCCCTAAAGGAAACAATGGCTGGTGCTGAGCAAGGACAAATCTAGAGTCTGGAACTCCCTCTCCATCTCCCACATTGGTGGCAAAGACTCAGGTACTTGGGTCATCTTGTCCCACTTTCTCAATCACATTAACAGAGAGCTGGATCAAAAGTAGAGCTGACAGTACTTAAACAATTATTCTATGGGATCCTTGCATTGCAGGTGGAAATGTAACCCATTGTGCCCCAGTGCTATTCCCTCTGTGAAGAATTTAATTGGTGTTTCAAGGCAAATTGCATCAAAGGTACACATTACTTTGGTTAGTATAAAAGCTCAATCATACAAATTGTTTCAATCAAGGTTCATTAGACATCTTTCCAATGTTTATATATTTATTTTCTTTCATCATTGTTTTGTGACTTTTATTGTAGAGGGCTTTCATATCCTGGATTAAATTTATTGTGAGGTATTTTATTTTCTTGTGAAAATTGTAAATATGTTTGTTCTTATAATTTGTTTCCCAAGTGAGTTGACTATTATGTACAAAAGTGCAACTGATTTTATTTTGTATTGTCAATTTTGCTAAGTTCATTTATCATTTTCAGAATTTTCTTGATGATGTTCTTAGGTTTCTCTCCATATAAAATCATGCTATCTGCAAACAGAAATATGAATGCAAATTCTTATTTTCCTGTTTGAATAGATATTATTTCCTCTCTTTGATCTCATCCATTTGGATCATTTCCTATTTCTCTTACTATAGCTTGAGAATTTTTTTTAATGAACTAGCTCTTAATTTTATTAATTTTAATTTCTCAAGTTTCTTCCTTATTTACTTCTGCTGTGATCTTTATTATTCACTGTTTTCTACTGTCCTTGGCTTTGACACATTTTTTATTTTTTCTGGGTCATTGAGAAGGGTATCTTTCTTGTGTTTCTAGAGGTTTGTCCATCTGAAGTCATAGTTTTAGCTTCTGTGTTTCCCTGATAATGGTGTGGACCTTCTAGGTGGCTGCAGGAAATGCTGGCAGAAATAAGGTTGTATTACTTTGCTAACAAAAGTCCATAGATAATATGTTTTATATCATGGAAATTTACTTCTTAGAGTTGTGAAGTTTGAAAATACAAGATCAAGGTCATACTGGCTTGATTTTTCCAGAAATCTTTCTCCTGATGGACGTCACACATAAGATATTATTTGACCTGCTAAAAAGCACTTTCTCCAGGTAGAGTCATGTTGGTGGTTAGCACTTTAATGTGTGAGTTTTAGGAAAGCACATTTCAGTCCATAACACTTAGAGGGGTCTTGTGGTCTGACTCATAGACATCCATCTCTGGGGAGGACAGATTTTGAAATGAGTGTTAATATTTCTCACAGCATTACTTTTGAAGCTATCAAAAATTGTGCACTCGTATACACACAGACACAAAACTTCTTGTACACATAAACACATATTACAATGGAAATGCCTGATCATTGTGTACAGGTAATATCAATACAATTTCCATAAAATGGCATAATAGGCATTAAAAAGAGAAAGAAAGAATGACAAAATCTGCAGCTACAAAATATGTACATATATATACATATTCATGATATTCAATATTTATAGTTGCCAAAAGATAAACACTGATGTGTGGGAAATAAAACCTAAACCTTACCTTACAATATTATAGACTAATCTACATGAAGGATGTCTTCCTAAAATTTATCACTGGGCCAACGCTGTGGCATAGTAGGTTAAACCTTCACCTGAAGCACCATCATCCCATATGAGTGCTGATTCCAGTCATTGCTGCTGCACTTCCAATACAGCTCTTTGCTATTTGTCTGGGAAAGCAGTGGAAGATGACCAAAGTGCTTGGGACCCTGCACCCATATGGGACACCCAGAGGAAGCTTCTAGCTCCTGGCTTTGTATTTGTTTAGCTCCAGCTGTTGCAGCCATTTTGGGAGTGAACCAGTGGCTAAAAGACCTCTCTTTCTATCTCTTCTTCTCTATGTCTGTAACTTGACCTCTCAAATAAAAAATAAATCTTTAAAAAACAGCAAAAGAAGCCTTTCTGCTACTCAAAGCTAGCACAGAACTACAGTATATATAGGGAAGTACATTCTGAAAATCATAAATCTAGTGCATCGTAGTAGAAATTTTAACAAATACTTCTGATTTTCTCAGCATTTATATATACTAAAATAGTGACATAGTGAGTCATTGTGGGTTTTTAAGCTCTTGCCAACCATTTATAATACTTACCAGCTTTTCCAAATTTACCATTATGTGTGTTTTTCATCACATGCCCTGGATTTTACCAGTTTAGTGCACATGGAGTTATCCTTCACAGGATTTTTTAAAATTGTATTTTAATGGCAAATGTAATCAACATCTGAAAAGCCTCCAGAACACATAAATTATACCATGAATCAGTTCTGAGACTAATATTTGATTGAGTTTAATTCTTTTAACTAAAAATAAGTAAATTAACTAAATTTATCATATGTGGCAATTACAAACATAATCATTAATTAACTAAGCTCATAAGCATTAAAATTGAGTGATGTATAGAATTTAAGCATGACAGTGAATAGCAGTAGGGACACTTGTTTTTTTAGTAAAATTTATAAGAATTACTTAAAATCTAAACAAGAAGCTGTTATAGTAAATTCAAAAGACATACAGGAAGTGAAGAAATATGACAGAAAGTTTAAGATTCAGTAAGAGCAAAGAGATTTGGTGCTATTTGAATCCAGGTCTATTTTTTTCTCCCTTGTCATGACACAGTGAAATGTTGTGAAACAGCCAATTTGGAGGCAAGGCATCCTCTTTTGTGTTTTCTCTAGATAGCTTGTTGCCAGGAATATGTTCTCTCTGTGTGTGTGGCTGAGAGGTTGTGCTCTGTCCTGTCTGAATCATGGAGACTCTATTTGGCAAGAGAACATATGTATCCCACCTTCCATTACATGTCATGTTCACAGTAAGCATATCTATAGACACAACACATATGTGGTGACTTTAAACTGGAAGATCTCGGTTTAGAGAAGATTTATCTGTTTTTTGAATAAGTAATTTTATTTAAAAAATAACTCAATTCAAGTCTCCAACACAGCTCAAAGGCTAACACCTATTTGCAACATTGCTTTTCAGGTGATTTTCTTCAGGGTGTGCTTTTGCAGGAAACTGGAATTGAATCAAGATTGGAGCAGTCACTCAAATGGTGATTTTTGGTGAATCTTGGCTAGATTCTACCTCTTCCACAGGCAGGACCCAGGGTTTTCCAGAAGATAATTGTGTCAAATAAGGAAAATCTGAGAAGGCAAATATTTTTACAAACTATCTGTTTCTGTCACATTTATTAATATCTCATGGGTAAAGCAAGTGAAATGGTGAAATACAAGGTCTTGTGAAGGGATGAATACAGGGAATGTTGTTATTTCGAATCATTACTGGAAAAGTGTACTACAGTAAATATACATTTTAGTGACAACATAATGCTTATCTCTCTCTCTTTTTTTTTTTTTTTTTTGACAGGCAGAGTGGACAGTGAGAGAGAGAGACAGAGAGAAAGGTCTTCCTTTGCCGTTGGTTCACCCTCCAATGGCCGCCGCGGCCAGCGCTCTGTGGCCAGCGCACCGTGCTGATCCGATGGCAGGAGCCAGGTACTTATTCTGGTCTCCCATGGGGTGCAGGGCCCAAGCACTTGGGCCATCCTCCACTGCACTCCCTGGCCACAGCAGAGAGCTGGCCTGGAAGAGGGGCAACAGGGACAGAATCCAGCACCCCGACTGGGACTAGAACCCAGTGTGCCAGTGCCGCAAGGCGGAGAGGATTAGCCTAGTGAGCCGCAGTGCTGGCCTGCTTATCTCTTTGATAACTTCATTTATTTGAACAATAACCCTTAATATTTTATTTTTTACTATTATTATTTTAAAAATTAGACAATGCTTTCATTGAACCAATGATAACTTCAGTTTAATCTCTGCCACTTAATAGAAGTGGGTGCATATTATTATGCATTTCTGTGTTTAAAGTTTTATTCCTCCACTGTGAAGTTGATGTTTTCTCAGGTAATGTATTAATTATTCTTTATTTACTCTATCATATCATTTTTTTTCATAGATCAATGTAGAAGGAAACCAGATAAAGACTTCTTTTAACTCCTTCTATTCACTTTCTCTTCCAGGTGTGGTTCTCACACCTGCACACATTTCTAAGAGCAAAGAAAATTAGTACTTCACCTGTAAGTGGTTTTCTAAAATATTCCTTTGCTTGTTATGTTTTCATTTCAGGAAATTTATAAGAATTTATTAATTAAAATGAAAAATACACATAAAATTTATTCTCAGGGAATATACACAAACAAGATGAATGATGAATCTGGCATGGTAGTGAAACATTATAGTCATCTAAAATAAGACAATTTGGTCTTTGGTCTTTCTCTTGCCATAGAAAAACATATGTTACATGATTTGAGTGGTAACTTAGAGTACAATATGCTAAATGTGGGTCATGGTGCCTGAAACAATCTTTATTGTCACATAAATGATGGAGTGAGGAGTGTTTTAATGCAATCCTGAAATAAATATTTAGCATTCTGCAAGGGTAAGAGTTACCTAGTACTAAAACACAATCAGTTAAGTTTGTTTTTGAATTGTTAGAGTAAGACAGTCTAATAGTTTTGAGGAGCTGAGCTTGATTCAGGGATGAGGTCAGGCATATGAGAAAAAAAATCTAGTGCAGGTTATTTTATTTTTTAAGATTTTTTGTTTGAAAGGCAGAATTACAGAAATTGGGAGGAATGGAGAGACAGAAAGAGATATCTTCAATCTACTGGTTCATTCCTCAAATGGTGTCAATGGCTTGGACTGGGCCAAGCCAAACCAGGAGCCTGGGACTCCATTTTCATCTCCCATATTTGGGAAGGGGCCCAAATATTCAAGTCATCTTTGACTGCTCTTTCAGGCACATTAGCAAGGGAGTTGGATTGGAAATGGAGTAGCCAGGACTCATGTTGTCTGCTCACATGGAATGCCAGCAGTGTAGGTGGAGGCTTAACCTGTTGTACCACAATACTGGTGCCAACTTTAGGTTCTTAAATAAATCTTTATGCATTTCTCTCAGTTAGTCACAAATGTAGACTCCCAAGATCTGTTTTTGGACAAATAATTCCATTGTTTTCACTTTAATTTGGTGTAATGTTATTTCAGTTCTTCAAAATTTTGTTAGCAGAATATGCATAGACAAAGCCAAAAGCTATTTACTATTCTTTTTCTTACTTGAATCTTCTCTCTTATTTCAAAATATTTAGGAGCTTGGCAGAGAAAGAAGCTGATGGACTAAATGATAAACAGCTCCCATATACTTATTCACTCCCTAAACAATCATACCAAACAGAAGTGGGGAAGGACTGAGGCAGGAGTCAGGAATGTAGTCTAGGCCTCCCTCATTCTGGGAGCTAGGAACTGGACCTGGCACTGGAAATCCAACCTGGGCACTCTGAGGTAGAGCTAGTGTATCTTAGCTAGCATGATAAGCACTAAGCTAAATGCCTGGCCTCTCTTTTAAAATATCTTTTCTTTGCCATATTTGAAGTGATTGTGAATGATGTTTTTATGGAAATTCTTCTCTGTTCTTTTCCATCATAGCTTCAGTGATGGGTCATTGTCTTTTTCCCTGAATACTTCTATATTCTTCTCCTGAACACTACTCATCAAGGGGTCAATATTGTATCCCCTTCAGTCTGTAGTATAATTCCCCTTGACAGATGTGGCCCTTTGTGATCTAAAACTCCTGTATCCCTCCAGCTGGGACATTTTTCATGGCTTTTAGACATTAAGTTTGACTTCCTGTTGAATGCTTCTGTGTGGCTGTCCAAAAGTTCAAGTCTAAAATGAAACCTCATCCTTCCCTTCTTTCTTCATTCCCATATACAATATATACAACTCTGTGAGTGCTTGTTTTGTGACAGAGTTGATATGCTGAGCAGAAGTGTTCTAAAAGATTAGTATTAACAAAGCTACTCTAACATCAGGAATGTTTGGCTTATTGGTTTCAGAGCCACTTGCCATGGCCACATCTCATATTGGAGCACCTGGGGACATGTCCTTCTCCTCTCCAGATTCTAGCTTCTTGGTGACAATGGGCACTGTGGGAAACAACAGGAGATGGTTCAAGTACTTACATGGAAGACCCAGAAATACATTTCTGGCTGCTAGCTTTGTCATAGCCCAGTCCTGGCCATCTTGGGGAGTGAATCGGCAGATGGGAGCTCTGTGGGCTTAATATTAGGTAATTTACTAACTCAAGTCACTACTAATTCAACTAAGTGTGATGGTCAATTCTTTCTTAAATTGGACATCAGATTCCAAAATTAATGCTATTTTTGGGTGCGACGTTGAAGGTGTTAGAAGATGAGACTAGTTTTATTTTTTTTCCTCACAACTACAAAGTTTTTGTTTTAGACATCAGGGGTTGTGTGGATGGGTTGACAGTTTATTGTAAAATACAAAAAAGCAATGATGCCAGCAAGTGAGTTTCTACTTTAGACTCCCAACCAGAACATAAAATGACAGGATTTCCTCTTCAAATTCATGTTTGAATAAAGAAATAATAATAATAATAATAAAAAGAACCACCATGAAGAGATCACTTTAAAATCTCTTTTTTGGGGTTCAAGCACTATGATCCCTTTCTGCATCAAAAATATTTTTCCCTGCACTTGTATTGAAATTTTCTGCTTATTTGTCAAAGTGTATTCCCTTTCCTGTATGAAATTGATGAAGCACCATATTTAAACCAATACAAGGTTGCAGCTGAGCTTCTGTAAATGCTGAAAGATCATTATTTTGTAGTTCACTGGTCTCTAGGTTTTCTTTTTTTAGGAGTTTTTAACATTTTTTTAAAGCTTTTTCTTAATGAATGGAAATTTCATAGGTACAAATTTAGTGTTCCTTCCTCCGGTACCCACTCTCCCACACCTACTCCCATTGCTTCTCCTATTCCCTCTCCTATCCCATTCTTCATTAAGATTAACTTTTAATTAACTTTATATACAGAAGACCAACTCTATACTAAGTATAGATTTCAACAGTTTGTCCCCACACCCACAGCACACACACACACACACACAAATATCCAAAGTCCTGTTTGAGAACAAATTTTGTAGTTAATCTCACAGTACTTTTGGTAAGGAGTTACAGGGAGAGGGAGAAGGAAGGGGATGGAGTTGGAGAGGCAGAGAGAGAGTTATGCCATCTACTGATTCCTTTCTCAAATGGCCATACTAGTTAGGGTTGGGCCAGGCCAAAAAAAGGTGCTTGAAACTCCATCCAGGTCTCCCACATGCATTCAGGGACCCAAGTATTTGGGTCATCTTTTGTGGATTTCCCAGGTATATTAACAGCTGGATCAGAACTGGAGCACCTGGGAATCAAACCATCCCTCTTGGAATGCCAGAATTGTGAGTGGCAACTTAATCAGCTATGCCACACACAATGCCAGCCCCTCCTCTGTTGTTGTTTTTTTATAAATATTTATTTATTTATTTGACAGAGTTATACACAGAGAGAAGGACTGGCAGAGAGAGAGAGAGAGGGAGAGAATCTTCCATCTGCCAGTTCACTCCCCAAATTCTACATTGTGTGCTAAAAATATTTATATCTAATTAGTATTTCTACCCTTTATGTATGATGGCCATTTTTGAGTGCTTATTTTGTTCCTAGAAATCTTAACAAAGTATGATTTAAAGTGTTTTTCTAGATCAAAAATCAGTTTTGAAACATTTACAATTTTTATACCACAAGCTTCCTTTTCTAAATATGTTCATTGTGAGTATCAGAAACAATGGTAAATAATAGTAATGATTTGATCTCATCTTCTGACTTTGAAGCTAATGGCTGCAACCATAAACATTATTTTAGCAAATCATTTGAAATAAATATTAAGTAAATTTTGGGTTTATATGTATTAATTTTATCTTTTTAAAGTATTCATTTTACAGGCAAAATGACAGAGAAAGGTAGATCCTCCATCCACTGGTTCAGTATCTAAATGGCTATAATGGCTGAGACTGTTCCTGGCCACAGCCAGGAGCTTGGAACTCTAACCTGGTCTCCCACCTGGGTTGGGGGGTGTCCAAGTACTTGAGCCATGTTCTGTTTCCTTCCCAGGCATATTAGCAGTGAATTGGATCAGAAATAGAGCAGTTTGGACTCAACCACAGTTGATTTAGGTTGCCAGTGTCACAAGTAGTACCTCAACCAGCTGTACCACAACGTTGGTCCCAGTATTAATTGGTTTTAATCCATAATATTTAGGAATTTTATCAAATATCTCTTGTTATATATCAGTGCAATTTATTCACCATGGATTAATCAGGAATCTCCAGAGAAACAGAATAACAAAAACTTGTGTTTCTGATTCAAAGCTTGTACTGCCACTGTCTCTCCAGAACCACTCACACAGGAAGGGGAGGAGATAGGAAGGGAATGAAAGTGCTTTCCTTATCACTTGTGCTGGGTTTCCTTTCCAAGGAAAGATCCAGCTCAGTTTAACTTCAAGGCTAATGCCTTAAACTATTTGGTGCATTGGAATCGCCTGAAAGGCTTGTTAGACTACAGATGGCTGAGCCTCAACTGCAGAGGCTTTGTTCAGGAGGGTGGGGCCAGAGAGCTTGAATTTCAAATCAGTTATAAGATGCTGCTTCTGGTGCTGGTCCCTGGACTGTATTTTGAGAACCTCTGACTTAGCTTAATGTTCATTAAAGATGATACTTCTAGGTTGCACAAAGATAAGCAATTACAATAGAATCTTCCTGGATAACACAACATAATTCCAGGATGAGAATTTTACACTGTAGCTTGTGGTTGTGGTGAGGAGAAGGGAATGGTGGGACATGCAGTCTCTTAAGGTCCTATAGCTACAGCACCTGTGGAGGGCAATGAGATGCCTAGTGTGCAGCACACTTGGTTTCCAGGGTCTAACAGGGGTGGGGAAATTGTTTCTGCCTGGGGCCATTTGGATATTTAAAACATCATTCACAGGCCATAGAAAATTATCAGCTTAAAAATTAGTAGTTTTTTTATCTGTTCTACTTAATATGACTGGTTTAGATCTGTAATTGATGTACAGTTATTCTTAAGTGTTGAAAATTAACTGAAATGTGATCCCTGTTGAACATGGTGGTGGGAATGGGAGAGGGAAGAGATGTATAATTTGGGACATGCTCAGGCTGACTTGCCCCAAGTGGTGGAGTTGGAAGCATACCAGGGGATTCCAATTCAATCCCATCGAGGTGGCATGTACCAATGCCATCTCACTGTTCCAGGTGATCAGTTTCAGTTCACAGTTGGTCATGGTGAAGGGACTGGGAGTCAAAGGGAGCACATAGACAAGTCTAGTACCTGCTAAAGCTAACTGATGGAGTAAATAAAGGGGAGAGTGATCCAACATGGGAAGTGAGATACTCAGCAGACTCATAGAATGGCAGATGTCCTAAATAGCACTCTGGCCTCAGAATCAGCCCTAAAGGCATTCGGAGCTGGCTGAAAAGCTCATGAGAGTATTTCAGGCATGGAAAGCCAAGACACTCTGGCAAAAGATCTCTGCGAGTGAGATCCCAGTGGAAAGAACAGGTCATCAAAGAAGGAGGTACCTTTCTCTGAAGGGAGGAGAGAACCTCCACTTTGACTATGACCTTGTCTAAACAAGATAAGAGTCGGAGAACTCAGAGGGCTTCCATAGCCTTGGAAACTCATGACTGGAGCATAGGGAGATTACTGATGCCATAGACAGGAGTGTCAATTGGTAAAGTCAACAACAGGAGTCACTGTGCACTTACTCCTCATGTAGGATCTCTATCCTTAATGTGCTGTACATTGAGATTTAATGCTATTACGAGTACTCAAACAATATATTTCACTTTGTGTTTCTATGGGGGTGCAAACTGTTGAAATCCTTACTTAATGCATACTAAACTGATCCTCTGTAAAAAAAAAAAAAAAGAAATTAATCAATTCCCAACTTGACTCTCACTGGGATTAAACATGACAATAGGTCTGCTCTGATTTCATCATCATTTAAAAAGAATCATCTATTATTTTTCACGTTATGTTTCTGTGTGGGAGCAAACTGTTAAAATCCATACTTGATGTATACTAAGCTGATCTTCTGTATATTAAGGTAATCGAAAATGAATCTTGATGTGAATGGAAGGGGAGAGGGAGTGGGAAAGGGGAGGGTTGTGGGTGGGAGGGACGGTATGGGGGGGAAGCCATTGTAATCCATAAGTCGTACTTTGGAAAATTATATGCATTAAATAAAAGTTAAAAAAAAAATTAGTCTGTTGAATTTCCAGCCCTGCCTGTGGCTGCCTTAAGGCCAGGCCAAATGATTTCATGGGTCTTTTGTGTGGTCCAGGGCTGAATCAGCTCTGCCCCTCAAACAAGACACAAGATGCAGCTCTGTTGTTCAGGAGCCCAGAAAGTCTGCCCCTTTAAAACATCCATTTCCCCACCTAAACCTTCAACCAACAAATGAGCGGGGAAACAGTCCCTCACTATAAGGATTCTCAAAATATAGTTCTGTCAGCCTTGTCATTAATTGCTCCCTGCCCTCTTGTCCTTCTATGAGTTTACAGGATATTTTTCCAGGGGGTAGTGTGACTTGCAGTATTACCCAAGATTGAAGGACAAGCAGCTATGAGAGTCCAGATAATTTTTTTTTTATTAAGCAAGACATTAAAGAGATTTTCAAAAATAGAAAACAATGCCACTGTCCTAATTTTTTATATTTGTGGTTTTAGAAAATGTAGTTACTTACAAAAATATTTTGCTGAGCTGGCGCCATGGTTGACTAGGCTAATCCTCCACCTTGTGGCGCCGGCACACAAGGTTCTAGTCCCGGTTGGGGCACCAGATTCTGTCCTGGTTGCCCCTCTTCCAGGCCAGCTCTCTGCTGTGGCCAGGGAGTGCAGTGGAGGATGGCCCAAGTGCTTGGGCCCTGCACCCCATGGGAGACCAGGAGAAGCACCTGGCTCCTGCCATAGGATCAGCACAGTGTGCAGCCACAGTGCACCAGCCGTGGAGGCCATTGGAGGGTGAATCAACAGCAAAGGAAGACCTTTCTCTCTGTCTCTCTCTCTCACTGTCCACTCTGCCTGTCAAAAAAAATTTTTGCTATAGATTATTGCAGGGTCTTATTCCACCCATACAGGATAGACTGAGCCTGAGGAAAGGTAAGTGCTCTGCTCACCTGTTCCCCAGCCTCCAGATCCTGGAGACAATCAGACACAGCAGGGAGCCAAGTGTAGCAAGAACTCATTTATTTCACGTGTAACAAGCCTTTTAAAGCACAAAACTGCAGTCATTGGGGCAGGGCATAAGGACCAACCAATCACTTAAAAGATCACTTTATGGGGCAATTTCTAAAGGACTAGCCAATGTATACCCTCGTTATCAGTTGTTGCCACTTCTCCTGATGTTGCGTAGCCAATTAGTTTTTTTTTTTTTTTTGACAGGTAGAGTGGACAGTGAGAGAGAGAGAGAGAGGTCTTCCTTTGCCATTGGTTCACCCTCCAATGGCCTGCCACGGCCAGCGCACTGCAGCCGGCGCACCACACTGATCCGATGGCAGGAGCCAGGTGCTTCTCCTGGTCTCCCATGGGGTGCAGGGCCCAAGCACTTGGGCCATCCTCCACTGCACTCCCTGGCCACAGCAGAGAGCTGGCCTGGAAGGGGGGCAACCGGGACAGAATCTGGCTCCCCGACCAGGACTAGAACCCAGTGTGCCAGTGCCACAAGGCGGAGGATTAGCCTATTGAGCCGAGGCACCGGCTGCCAATTAGTTTTAGTGGTAAACAACTTTGGATTCCACCCACCTTACTTCCTTTGGGTGCCATCTTTGAATTGCCTCGTGTAACTAATTTCCCCACATTTATAGTATTACAACTTATTTCTTTTTTTTTTTTAAACAGAATCATTGTTTTATAGAGATACTAGGAGAAAAGTTTGAAATTCTTAAAAGTAAAAATTTGACTGCAAAGATCAAAATCCACCATATTTTGAAAATCAAATTTATAAAACACAAGCACAACATAAAACAGGAAAACCCTATATAAACCCAGAAAGTTGAATCACATTTTGAAAATTCCAAAGAACCAAGCAAGAAACGAAACCACAGAATCAAAATTTCATGTCCAGACTTACAGAATACTCCACACTTTTAAGGAAGAAAAATAAATTTACATTTCCCATACCTACACAGAGTAGAAAACACAAAGAATATTTTAAAATTTCCTTTGGGAAACTGATATTATATTGATGTTGATGTAAGGGTACCAGGACATGAAATAAAAATCAAGTTATTTAAATACATCCATTTCATAAGCTAAGCTATAGGTATCCTAAGCAAAATATTAAGGTAATAAATCAAATTATGTAAGAAAATATATCAATAGCAAGAAGGAGATAATTTTTAAAATGTACCAATGGTTAAGGTTGTGTTACAACTTATTTCAAATGATCAGTAAATGCATATTTAATTCTTTTCTAGTTTTATTTTAGAACATGTCATTAAGAAACTCATTTAGCCAATGCTTTTGGGGACTTTGAATTATTTTGTCAGCTTTGTTGTATAATTTACATACAATATGGTCACCTACCTCATGTATGCAGTTTTATGACTTTTAATACATTTTTCTTAAATTTATCTTATATAACCAGTACCACATCCAATTTTGGAACACTCCCATTCTCCTGAAAAGACCTCCTCCCTTGCCCTTTTAAGTTAATCCCTACTCCATTTCAAAGCACCAGGCAACAACTCTTATGCATTATAGTTTTGCCATTTTAGAAATATCATATATTTCATTATACAATATGTAATTCTTTGCATTTGATTTCTTTCACTTATCACAATGTTTTTGAGATGCATAATGATTGTGTTATTTTATTCTTTTTTTGCTGAGTGTTACTCCATACTAGGAACATACTACATTTTATATGTCAATTCTCCAGTTAAAGGACATTTAAGTTGTTTCCAATTTTGGGCTACACAGTATAATATTGCTATGAAATTTATATGCAAATTTATTAGTGTAGTTATGGGTAGTTACTTAGGGGCTAATTTGCTGGATTGTTTGGTATAAATACTTGATTTTTTTTTAGAATTACACAGTTGAATAGAGAAATAACCATCAACACTTTCCCAGAGAAAAAACAATGCAGGAGGCTACAGAGATAGTTCTTATAGATGAGATTAAGGTGAGCAGAATGGTGCGATTTTGAGTTCCAACTTCCTTTGTGCCAGTCAGTGGTGATCCTTGCCTCTGTCCAGCTAAAAATAGGATAGGACTGCTTGAGAGCAGTTCTCAACAGTCCTTGATTTATTATCTTTTCCAGTAAACCTGTAACTTTGAGACCCTTCAACCAAACTTTGGTAAGAGTTCTGGGTGGGTGGGTGGTAGAAGTCAACAATGCACAAGACCCCGAGTGTCTGGTAAGGAAATTGCATTTTTCTCAGCTCTTGCTCCAGCTTTCCCTCAAGATATCCAAAGCCTTCCTTTGGGGTTGCTCTTTAAGGAATTCTTCATCTTCAGCACCAATCACTAAGAGCAGTCCAGAGGAAAAGGTGCCCGACTTCAGCCTCTAGTTCTCCTTCTAGTTTGGATGGTGTCTTATAAAACTTCTTTTTTTTTATACTCAGTGATGGAAAAGCTGATTGGGCAGTAATCATAGCCAACGAAGTTTCTTGCGAATTGAAAAGTTTTCTTAAATAAGTGTACAAAACTTTTAAAAAGAAAATAAGAAAATGTGGCTTTAAAAATGCATTACCTGGATAGTGTGAATTATTCAGGGTTCCAAGATTTCTCAAAATAGATATATATATGATTGTAGTCTGTACAACTTAAATAATTTTGTTTGAGTTCATGATAAAATACTTAAAATTCAATTTGTTTATAAGTTCACGATGGAAGGATAGATTTAGACTAGGATATTAAAAACATTCACAGGTACTGGTAATATGAAAGATGAAACATAAAATTATTGGCTGTTTCATGAAATAAGATATATTATGATTAAGAGGGAGAAATAATAGATTGACAAAAGACATGAAAAATTGGTGATAAACAAATTATTATAATGCATTAAAAATAAAATAAAGACTCAGGAAAAAGAATATCAAAGACAATAACAGTTACCAGAATAATCCTGAACTTCTTTAGCTTTCACAATTAAAGGGAAATTTACAGTCCCATAAACTTCCATAAAATGTACAAAATATATTACCTGGTGAATGATTACCCCACCCTAAGGTCTCTCTGAGAAACTGTGTACTTTAAAGTTCCCATGACAACTTATAGAACTTTAAGGAATCTGATGACCTCACAATGTAAAATACAAGCAAGATGGCTTCCATTTCACTTAGCAAATTCTGACTTAAACTAAGATATAAAAGATATATGTAGGTGGTAGATAGAAAGTCAAAAACCAGTGCCAGCCCCATAAACTCATTCTTAAAGAATAGAGCCCATAAATATTCTAATCATAACTACATTCCTTTTCTCAGAAAGCATGTAGATATTAATATTACTCATTTAATTTCATAATTTTTTCTGCTTTTTTTATTATTTTAACCTGGGTTCTTAATAGAGGAATTTGCATTAACAAGTATTACCTCCCTTACTTAGTTGATGGTAGAGGTTAATCACATCTACAAAATATACACTACTGGGTGGTTTATTTGAAGATAAAAAATACTGGATATGAGTAGGAAGCATCTTGATACAATTCAAGTTCAAAAGTTATGAGAGTAGGTCAAACTTCAAGATATTTAACAAGTAAAACAAAAGGAATATTGTTGCATTAGGTATGGAATTTTGAGGGAGAGATAAGTCCTAAGATAAGTCCCAACTGTAAGTACATGAATTCTAACTTGTGCAGCCAGCTCAATGGAAAATAATTAATGATTAAAGATAAAAGAACTTAGGCTGGTGCTGTGGTTCAATAGGCTAATCCTCCACCTGCAGTGCTGGCACCCCAAGTTCTAGTCTTGGTCAGAGCCCGGATTCTGTCCCCATTGCTCCTCTTCCAGTCCAGCTCTCTGCTCTGGCCTGGGAGGGCAGTGGAGGATAGCCCAAGCCCTTGGGCCCTGTACCCACATGGGAGACCAGGAGAGGCACCTGACTCCTGGCTTCAGATCAGTGTGGTGTGCAGGCCACAGCATGTTGGCTGCAGCAGCCATTGGGAGGTGAACCAATGGAAAAGGAAGACCTTTCTCTCTGTCTTGCTCTTGCTGTCCACTGTGCCTGTCAAAAAAAGAAAAAAAAAAAAAGATAAAAGAACTTGATTTCAGTTTAAACACTTTAAGTTTTCTAAACCTTAAATACAAGAAAACCTCAAATTTTTAATGAGAAAAAATGAAATTCAAAATTATTTTTGTGCACTAGATTTGAAATTCCTGCTTGCTTCTTCAAATATGCACTTTGAAATTCCTGCTGGCTGAAGAGCCCTTATGCATCAAAATAAAAAGAAGCATCTGAATAGAAGGCTGGATTGTATATACACGTTGGGAAATTTTTAGTGTAGAGAGTTGGAAGCATAGAACGAAATGGCTGAGAATTGAATCAGATCTTCATTCCAGCATTGAGAATATCCTGCAGTTAATATTTTGGAGGAAAATGTTGCCTTGAGAAAGAGACCCAGAGGGAACAACCAAAGATAAATGATGGATTTAAGAAGTTAAACAGAAAACAGCTTCATGAAGAATCAAGTGTTTAAGAGAGTGTCTTATAATATTGAGAATTCAAGTAAGATGAGGGTAAGAAATGTCCACTGCATTCCATGTGTTCAATAGTGATTATAATAATTATTTCACATGATAAACAGAACATATAAAAGAGAGGGAAGAAATAAAGCTTTATTTAAGAATATGTTAAGCCAAAAATTATGTGTTCATTTCCTTATCTTGATTGTTATATGAATGTTTTTTAACTGTTTATTTGTTTGTTTGAAAGGCAGAGTTACAGAGAAGCAGAGGGAGAGAGAGAGGTCTTCCATTCATTGGTTCACTCCCTAAATGGTCACAAAGGCTGGAGTTGGGCCAATCCATTGCCAGGAGTCAGGAGTTGTCTTCCAGGTCTCTCATATGGGTGCAGGGGCCCAAGGTCTTTGAATTCTACTGCTTTCCCAGGACATAGCAGGGAGCTGTATCAGAGTTAAAATGTAGTGAGTTTAGCACAGAATCCCTGAAAATTTTTGAATGAGATAAAATGTGAGTAATTCATAGAAAGGTTTTTCCATATATATTATGAAAAGTGAAAATAAAGAAAAATAATATTGTGGTGTATATATACAAAATAATATGGCAGAAATATCGGAAGAACACATTTTTTTCTTGTAGCTATTTGTTAACTTATTTATTTAATGTTAGATTAATCTTACAAGCATAACATAAATGGAAAGTAGGTCATCATAATAATTAAAAGAAAGAATAAGAAATGGAGGGGGAAGGTAGGTAGATGCATGAACAGGAGGGAGATTAGCATGGGAAATATAACTATGCTCCTAAGTCTGTATGTATGAAATACATAAAATTTGCTCACTTTCAAATATTTAAATATAAAAAAGGAATAATACATTTTAAAAGGAGCTGCTTTAAATATAACTAGGTACTGAAAAATGCTTTAAGTGTTGCTAGAAGGTATATATTTTAGATATTTTAAAATTGTACAATTTACAACTATGTGATGCCATGATGGATGAGATGAATCTCTATTTAGTTCTCATTGTGCTCTATTTGAATGACAAACATTTTCAGAGTTAAGAACAGAGAATGAATCCTGGATTCTCTGAATGAAGTTCACAACCCCTGATGTATTGGGTGAAGAGTTTTTCCTGTTGCCTATTATTAGCTATGTCCTTAGTTACTGAGAGAAGCTGGGAATATGAATGCCAACAAGTATCCATGCTCTTTATTTTTTTCAAATTAGAGATTGAATGTACCCAAAACTAAAGTACTAGAACTAGGTTAAATTCCTTCAAATGCAAATAGAGTATTCTATTTAGTTCTCCATATAATAGTCATTATAAATAATGTCATAATACAATGAATTAGAAAAAATTCTGACAATTTTGCATATATATGATATTCTCCATGTTAATTATTATAAAAAATGCAGGATATCTGTTATTGCAATGAGGTTTTTTTTCTGGAACTATCAGATAGTTACTGGATTATTCTTTGGAGATTGCTGACTCAACTTAAATGAAACCCAATACATTTCAGTGAATGATTACTACATGGGTAGAGTAGTAAGGAACAGATAGAATTAAGAGAGACTCTAAAAGCCAAACCTTGAAATCTGCACATATTGGGGGCCAGTGCTGTGGTACAGTGGGTTAAAGCCATGGCCTAAAGCACTGACATCCCATATGGGCACCAGTTCTAGTCCCAACTGCTCCTCTTCTGATCCAGCTCTCTTCTATGGCTTGGGAAAGCAGTAGAAGTTGGCTCAAGTCCTTGGGCCCCTATACCCATGTGGGAGACCTGGGGGAAGCTCCTGGCTCCTGGTTTCAGATCAGTGCAGCTCTGGCCATTGCGGCCATCTGGGGAGTGAACCAGTGGATGGAAGACCTCTCTCTCTCTCTCTCTCTCTCTCTCTGCCTCTCCTCTCTCTGTGTTAACTCTGACTTTCAAATAAATAAAATAAATCTTTAAAAAAAACAAAAACAAAAAAAAAACATCCCCCCCCCCCCGCACACATTAAAGTGTAAGAAAGGATTTTAACAGCAGGAACTGGGACCCAAACAATTTACATTCATGGTAGTGTCAAAGATAAAGAGACTGGATCACAGCCCATCTCTATGCAGAGAATTCTTAATCAACCCTGCCACAGGCCCTGAGATAGGGAAGCAGATAATGATGCAAGAGAAAACAGAGCTCCACATTAACAAAGAAAATGAAAAATGCAGAAAAAGAAAAAACAAACTCCACTCTCTTGATTAAAAGTAAAAGATTAGGATAGATATGTAATTCCAAGGTGTCACTAAGAAGAGGAGTAAGGATAAAACAAGAAGTTGCATGATTGATATTACATCTCCTAAAAATAGGTTTAGCTTTTTGATTTGTTGTATATTTAGATGTTTGATGCTTTTCAGAAATCAATCACAAGCATTGTGCATATAATCAAAGCCTGAAATCAATTTTATAGCTGTGATAAATCACTGGAAAATACAATGTGATGGTATTTCTGTGCTATTATTAGCCTTATACTTCAAACTTTTCCAAGGTAAAAGTAATCTCTACTTGTTTTTCCTAAGAGGTAGGTATATAAGAGAAATAAAATATAACTACTAGGTTATTGTCATTATGCAGGGTATTGTCCCATTGAAATCCAAATGAAAACAAACCTTCCAGGTGATCACATCCAAAACTTTAGAAAATTTGGCAATGTTAGTGTCCTTCTAACTATTAACTCTCACATTCTGAGTAAAATCAGTGATGACTTAATTTACATCAGAAATGTACAGGATATTGTCATTATGTTCCTATATCTTTCTTACATGTGTATGGCCATAGGGTTGTATTTCTCACAGCAATTAAAAAAAAATCAAGTGAAAATGTTCCTATACTTAAGATGCTTCTTCCCACTCTTTATAGTTTATTTATGTCCATGTCTATGAAATAGTTTCCCTAAAAACCAAAAGGAGTTCTTAAATTTGTGGCTATAATTCAGTCTTAAAGTGTTAGCCATCTACTTTTGACAAACCAAGCACAAATAAAAATACCCGTTCAGTAGGATTTTGAGTAAAAACACATTAAACTAATAGCAATTTTGTTACTGAATAAAACTCTTTCCAGAGTTTTCCCATTTGGGGTATTTAGCATCTTTTTAAATACTATATTCTCCTATAATTAGTTATAACTAGATGAAATTACTGTGTATTATAGATGCTACTTTAAAAAGTTATGTTAGGATCCAGCTCTGTAGCATATAAGCCTCCACCTGTGGCATCAGAATCCCATATGGGCACTGGTTCAAGTCCTGGTTGCTCCTCTTACAATCCAGCTCTCTGCTATGGCCTGGGAAAGCAGTGGAAGATGTTCCAAGTGCTTGGGCTGCTGCATCCATATGTGAGACTTGAAGAAACTCCTGGCTCTTGGCTCAGCTCAGTGCCAGCTGCTGCAGCCATATAAGAAATAAGCCATTGGATGGGAGACCTTTCTCTCTGTCTCTGCCTCTCTCTCAAACTACCTCTCAAATAAATAAATATAAATCTTTTTTTAAAAAAGATGTTATGCTAGATAGGCAGTTACCCTTTGCAAATCCTTTTACTCTTAATTGTAAATGCTACAGCTCTCATCTCAGTAGCATCTAGTGCTCAAATATTTAATAACAAAAATCACAGAATTTAAAAAATACCTCTTTATGCCACATTGTGATGGAAAAAGGCTAACATAGATGCTGAAGTTAATGAAAAAATGACTCATTTCAATAGAAACTTATTTGCTGTGACATCAACTCATGTTGGAAAAAATAGATAATCTGCATTCTGGTTTCCTGCATAGTTGTCAGATTACTTCACATTTCAATATTAAACATCTACGGAATTCATTTCTATTAACTTTTAACACACCTTTTAAAATGATTTGTTTATTTGGAATATTTACAATAGCAGAGGAAGTGGGGATAGGAGCCACAGGAAGAGAGCAGAAAAGAGAGACTGAGACATATTTTTCATCCAAGAAGGCTGAAATGAGTGGGGCTGGGCTAGTCCAAAGTTTGGAGACTGAAGATTCTTCTGGGACTCTCTCAGATGGGATTCAGGGCACCCAAACAATTTGATCATCACCTGATTTTCCCTGCCATCATCAGGGTGCTGGATTGGAAGTGGAGCAGATGGGACATAAGTTGACACTATAAATAATGCCAACATTGCAGATGGCACCTTTACCTGGTGCAATGCTGGCCCCTACCTCTTCCATTCAACTTTTAGAAAGATATATTAACTTGTTTGTAGAGGATACTGCCTTAATGTTCTTAGGAGAACACACTACTCTGGAAAAGGACATGGCTGCAGTTCTGTCTCTGCCTATGCAGGAAGGATGAGGGCACATCCTCCCAATGAAATGCAGTGGTAGAAGCAGCAGGGGGATTATGGGCTTTAATTGATACCTAGTTTTTTCAGGAACTTGTTATAACATCTGAATAGACCTGTCTGTGATGACATACATCACCATTTTCTTCTCTGTCATGGATCACCATACTGGATACTTTTCTCACCATAAAGTTGATGTACAACCTTGCCTACGTGCTTGCTAGCTAGAAAAATTCTTGTATGTTCTAATAAAAAATGCTGGCTGAGAGCTATCCAGCTGCACCATCTGCTCATGGAGGCTCCCATGTCCTGTCTCTTCTTTGTCAGTTCAGGACACTTGTTTATTTAAAAGCCAGAATGACAGAATCAACTGGTTCATTCCACAAACTATAAATTTAAGGATGAATTCATATCACATTTTTGAGATTACAGAAATATAACTGCTACTGGAACTAAGTAAAGAATGAGCAGAAATTAGTGATAAAAATATAAGTTCTGTGGCATCTATGCAAAAATTTTAATAATCATGCTACTTTTGCTTCAACCTCCTGATATTTCTGTGAAACTTATGAAGCTGCTTCATCATCTGATAATTGATAAACTGGCAATTTTAATGATTGGTTTATTCCTGAAGAGTTTCTCTAAAAATTATAATTAATTGACTATATCCTTTTCTGGAAATCCTATAATGAGATATTATCACATTTCTATACCATAGTTTTATTACAGCTTCTCCTCCTCCCTCATACCTTTTCTTTTTTATTTATTTTTTTATTTTTTTAAAATATTTATTTATTTATTTGAAAGTCAGTTAACACAGAGAAAGGAGAGGCAGAGAAAGAGAAGTCTTCCATCCACTGGTTCACTCCCCAGTTGGCCACAATGGCCAGACCGCGCCAATCCGAAGCCAGGAGCCAGGAGCTTCTGGGTCTCCCACGGGGGTGCAGGGACCCAAGGACTTGGGACATCTTCTACTACTTTCCCAGGCCATAGCAGAGAGCTGGATCGGAAGAGGAGCAGCTGGGACTCGAACCGGCACACATATGGGATGCCAGTGCTTCAGGCCAGGGCGTTAACCCACTGAGCCACAGTACTAGCCCCACCTTTTCTTTAAAAAAAAAAAATTAAAAATTTTTTTTTATTTGACAGGTTATAGAGAGAGACAGACAGAGAGAAAAGTCTTCCTTTCTTTGGTTCACTCCCCAAATGGCCTCTACAGCCTGTGTTGCACCGATCTGAAGCCAGGAGCCAGGTGCTTCCTCCTGGTCTCCTATGTGGGTGCAGGGGCCCAAGCACTTGGGCCATCCTCCACTGCCCTCCTGGGCCACAGGAGAGAGCTGAGTGGAAGAGGAGCAACTGGGACTAGAACTCAGTGCCCATATGGGATGCCGGCACAGCATGCGGAAGATTAACCAAGTGAGCCTTGGCGCCGGCCCCTCCCATGCCTTTTCAAGCTATGAGTTGTTACAGGCAGACCTGCCAAATATTGATTCCTTGAGTCCTCTTATCTGCCTTCCCCACTGAATCAAATGATTCAAATCACCAGCTCTGCTTTCCTTCAGTAGCCCTCACTCTTTACACTATTTTTTATTATCCCTAGAAGTTAACAATCTGAAAATATAAGATTCAAGTAGCCTTCCTGACTCCAGGTTTTTTTTTTTTTTATGATCTTGTTTATCTGAAGAGTTGAAACCATGTTTTATATTGATAAACTATTTTCCCAATTTGGAAAAACCTCCCTAGATGTTAAATAATGTGCAAAACAACATTTGATTGATTTCTGAAATCATGGCTTTTGGAAGTTCATATAGATGATTATTTAAATATCAAGACGTTGCCTGTAAGAGGCATACTGGCTACATATTTTCTTCTACAGTTTTCACTTGCATACCAAATGAATCACAATTTAAAATACCAGTATATTTTCATATATATATATATATATATATACATTCAGAAATATTTCAAGTTTTCTATAAATTCTATGATTTTAGTTAAAAGGCAGTCACCTAGATGACCCAGATTTTTATTATATAAATTCACACAGAACTGCTCTATATTTGAATTCTGATGGTGTCTGTGTTGGCATTGTGGCTTAAAATGACACTTCAAGGTGAACCATGTGTTGCAGTAAATTATGGTGCTGTTTGTGATACCTGCATCTGATACTGCAGTGCTTCAGAACTGAGCCCACTTCTACTTTTGATCCAGCTTCCTGGTGCTATGCTCTTTGAGGCAGTGCATGATGGTAGAAGTATTTGAGTCCCTGTCACCCACTTGGGAGACCTGAATGAAGTTCTGGGCTCTGGCTTTGGTCTGATCCAGGCCCAACTGTTCTTGGGACTTGGAGAGAGAACCACTAAATCTAAGATCTCTCTCTCTCTCTCTGTGTGTGTGTGTGTGTGTATAAAATAAGAGGACCTAAAAATAAATAATGACAAAACATTTTAGAAGACAGATGTAAGTAGAGGGACATAGCATGTTCCTAACTACAAAGACTCAGTTTTGGGAAGGTGTCTTTACTCTCCAGTATGATGTAGTAATTGATACAACCACAGTAAAACTTCCAACATGTTATGTGAAGGAATGTATAATTTGTTTTAGAGTAGGACTTCTTCTGGCTAATATAAAATATTATTGGCCATACCTATTTGCCTGAAACAGAGAATAACGTGTCTCATAATAGTTTTTTTTTTAACTTTCATTTAATGAATATAAGTTTCCAAAGTACAGTTTATGGATGACAATGGCTTCCCCCCCCATAACTTCCCTCCCACTCGCAACCCTCCCCTTTCCCACTCCCTCTCCCCTTCCATTCACATCAAGATTCATTTTCGATTCTCTTAATATACAGAAGATCAGTTTAGCATACATTAAGTAAAGATTTCAACAGTTTGCTCCCACACAGAAACATAAAGTGAAAAATACTGTTTGAGTACTAGTTGTAGCATTAAATCTCAATGTACAGCACACTAAGGACAGAGATCCTACATGAGGAGTAAGTGCACAGTGACTCCTGTTGTTGACTTAACTGATTGACATTCTTGTTTATGGCATCAGTAATCACCCTAGGCTCTTGTCATGAGTTGCCAAGGCTATGGAAGCCCCCTGAGTTCACCGACTCTGATCATATTTAGACAAGGCCATGGTCAAAGTGGAAGTTCTCTCCTCCCTTCAGAGAAAGGTACCTCCTTCTTTGATGACCCGTTCTTTCCACTGGGATCTCACTTGTGGAGATCTTTCATTTAGGTTTTGTTGTTGTTGTTGTTGTTGTTGTTGTTTTTTGCCAGAGTGTCTTGGCTTTCCATGCCTGAAATACTCTCATGGGCATTTCAGCCAGATCTGCATGCCTTAAGGGCTGATTCTGAGGCCAGAGTGCTGTTTAGGACATCTGCATTCTATGGGTCTGCTGTGTATCTCACTTCCCATGTTGGATTGTTCTCTCCCTTTTTTTTTCTATCAGCTAGTATTTGCAGACACTATTCTTGTTTATGTGATCTCTTTGGTCTTAGTCCTATCATTATGATCAATTGTGAACAGAAATTGATCACTGGGACTAGTGAGATGGCATTGGTACATGCCACCTTGATGGGATTGAATTGGAATCCCCTGGTATGTTTCTAACTCTATCGTTTGAGGTAAGTCATCTTGCGCATGTCCCAAATTGCACATCTCTTCCCTCTGTTATTCCCACTCTTATATTTAACAGCAATCACTTTTCAGTTAAGTTTCAGCACTTAGGAATAATTGTGTATTGATTACAGTATTCAACCAAAAGTATTAAGTAGAACAAACCAAAAAAATACTAAGAGGGATAACATATTAAGTTGTTCATCAACAGTCAGGGCGAGGGCTGATCAAGTCACCGTTTCTCATAGTGTTCATTTCACTTTAACAGGTTTCCTTTTTGGTGCTCAGTTAGTTGTCACCTATCAGGGAGAACATGTGGTATTTGTCCCTTTGGGATTGGCTTATTTCACTCAGCATAATGTTTTCCAAATTCCTAACAGGGATCACTTTTCAGTTAGAACTTAAACACCTAAGAATAAATGTGTGATAATTACAGAGTTCAACCAATGGTACTAGAACAAAAAAAATACTAAAATGGATAAAGTATTACATTGTACATCAACCATCAGGACAAGAGCTGATCAAGTCACTGTTTCTCATAGTGTCCATTTTACTTCAACAAGTTTCCCCTTTGGTGCTCGGTTAGCTGTTTGTTCACTGAATATATAAACTCAAATCATAGCATAGAAAATGTTAGTTTAGTAGTACACATTTATAAGTACTTTTTGAGAATAAAATTATGTTTTCATGAATATGCTACATAGGGGAATATAAGAAACAATAGCATTGTTTACTGTATTATAAGAAAAGATGCTGGTATTGGCCAGTGCGTGGCTCAATAGGTTAATCCTCCACCTAGCGGCGCTGGCACACCGGGTTCTAGTCCCAGTCAGGGTGCCAGATTCTGTCCCGGTTGCCCCCCTTCCAGGCCAGCTCTCTGCAATGGCCCGGGAGTGCAGTGGAGGATGGCCCAAGTGCTTTGGCCCTGCACCCGCATGGGAGACCAGGAGAAGCACCTGGCTCCTGCCTTCAGATCAGCGTGGTGGGCAGGCTGCAGTGCACCAGATGTGGCAGCCATTGGAGGGTGAACCAACAGCAAAAGGAAGACCTTTCTCTCTGTCTCTCTCTCTCACTGTCCACTCTGCCTGTTAAAAAGAAAAGAAAGATGCTGGTATGAATTTGGAAAGATTTCCTGAAAAAAAATTTTTTACTTGGTGTCCAAAGAAACAGAGAATGGCAGTTTGTGTTAACTAGCAATGTGGTCCTTGAAGTGGAGGCTATGAATAAGAGAGAAATACTGAATCTGGGCTTATGACATTCTCACCAAGTGTGGATTAGTGTGTAAAGTGTCTGTTTTGTCATTAGGCTGACATGGGGGTGATACTGCTGTGTACCACAGGACCAAAGGGAAGGTAAGGGTGACTCTGGACATCTTTTCCATCTTGGCCTCCAGTGCTGGGCTACCTTTCTGTCCATAAGTGATAAATTATTTTAGTAAAAGTAGTTAGGAAATCTCTGTCTGTGCTCTTGGATAAAGTATATATGAAATGCAATAAACCTAATGAAATAACTTGTGATTTCCTAAAATGGCAGCTTTGAAGACAAAGCCACACCATTCTTGCAGACAGTATTACATTAAAAGATGGCATTCAAGGGACCAGTGTTGTGGTGTAGCAGATAAAGTCACAGCCTGCAGTGCCTGCATCTCATATGGGCACCAGTTCAAGTCCCAGTGGCTCTACTTCTGATCCAGCTCTCTACTGTGGCCTCAGAAAGCAGTAGAAGATGGCCCAAGTTCTTTAGTCCCTGCACACATATGGGAGACCTGGAAGACACCCCTGGCTCCTGGCTTTAATTGAATTGGTAATACTATTATTTAAATAATCTTCAACATTCTACCTGTTCTAACTTTTTAAGGCCTCATCTCTATTACCACAGTCTACACCTGACATTCTCTCAGACCCAGGCCCAGGGAGTTATTGGTATGGGGTCTCTAGAAAGTCAGTGGCAGTAACATCAGCAGAAGCTGCAGACTACAGGGGCTGTAGGAACAGCAGTGTTCATCCCTCATGGACAGTGTTCTGCTTAACACTCTTATGGAGGAAACATCTTGAGCCAGGCTGCCCACTTGACTGGGTCCTTGGCCAGCTCCTTCTGCTATTTTGTTGCGACCTGCATCTCTCCTCATAGCTTCTCCTGCTGTCTTGCCTCTGAACAGGCTGATGGCTGCAGGCCACAGTTGGTCTCTGGGTTGGCCTATAGTTCTTGTTGCTGGGAGCCAGGTTGAGATTGTGAAGTTGGTCTCAGCTTAGCCTCCAGTATGCAAATGCACTACACGGGGCTGGTCTCCAACAGCCACACCCATTTTCTTTATTTATTTTTTATTTTTTATTTTTATTTTTTGACAGGCAGAGTGGACAGTGAGAGAGAGAGACAGAGAGAAAGGTCTTCCTTTGCCATTGGTTCACCCTCCAATGGCCGCCGCGGCCGGTGCGCTGCGGCCGGCGCACCACGCTGATCTGATGGCAGGAGCCAGGAGCCAGGTGCTTTTCCTGGTCTCCCATGGGGTGCAGGGCCCAAGAACTTGGGCCATCCTCCACTGCACTCCCTGGCCACAGCAGAGAGCTGGCCTGGAAGAGGAGCAACCGGGACAGAATCTGGCGCCCCAACCGGGACTAGATCCCGGTGTGCCAGCGCTGCTAGGTGGAGGATTAGCCTAGTGAGCCACGGCGCCGGCCCACACCCATTTTCTTTAACTCTCTTCCCAGAATGTTTCAGAGAGTCGAAACAGGGGAGTCCATCATGACTGGATTCTTAAAGTGTGTGAGAGCAAGACCAGAAGCCCACATGGAGGAAAGCAAAGCACAGCTGCTGGAGGCTGGGTGTGCTGCCACAGATGGTGCTGCTTAGTCCATGCAATGTGTAGTGGAGAGGATCATCTGGGAGCTCCCCAGTGAGGACACAATTCATACAATCCAGGTCATAGGTGGACTCTGCAACAGGGATCCTCCAAGTTGGTATTACTGTGCACAGTGTTTGCACTCAATTCAGGGGTATTAGGGGGACCATGGGCTTCAGAGAACATGGTCCAAGTATCAGGGGCACCTGTTAGCTTTCTGAAGCACTGAAGTTTGAAAGCACCATGACTGATGCACTGGAACACAAGTGCCTGCTTTCTGGCTGAGGCCTTGAGCTTGGTCTTGCTGATAAAGACTCCAACAAACACTCATTCATAGAACTTGTCCCTTACATGAGCAGTGGCACCACAGAGCACTGGCAGCAGCTGGTCTGGAGGTTCAAACTGCAAGATGAGCCTCAGGGCCATTTTGTGGCAGACCCAGCACTTGAAGGCTATGGCACTGAACTTGCTACAGCAGGTCTCTCAGCTGCTCCCTGCAAGCACCACCATGTTTATTCAGGTCAGGCACAGTATCACTCCTTTGCTTGCAGCCTGCAAGGCTACATCCAGAAGGGGGCAGAGCTGCCTAGGGATCCAAGTGGATGACATCATGCAGCTCTGTTCACTACCCCCTGGAGCTGGTGATACAGCGTTCAGGGTGGGACTGTATCAGATGTACTATTTCATTGAGCTTCATATGGCAGCATATGAGACTCATGCAGGGGCATCATTGGTAACCACAGATTGGAGCCGGGGCACCTCTCAGATGATTCAAATGCATTGCCTCTAGAAGTGACAAGGCCCTGGAGCACTCTCAGGCATCCCTCACAGATTTCCCCTCACAGCAGCTATTGAAGGTTGGTCTCCAGTCCCATGTTTCCACACTCTTTTTGTTTGAGCCCTTTCCTCAGCTTACTCTGACTAGTCCACAACCTGCTTCTGTGGGCCTTTCCTGGCTAGCAAGCTAGTTGATCACAACCCACTTCAGATCCCATGAAATTCCTGTACAAGGTGCTAGAAGACCTTATTGGTGGTGGGGAAGGTGATTGTCACAACCCCTCAGTGTGTGGTGCCTCCTGAACTTCAGGTGGACTCTCTTCCATGGAGCACTCCATGCCTTTCTCCATTGCTGCTGGATTCAGTGATGCTTGGAAACGCCCCTGCATAAACGGCTCTACAGAGACTTCTTTTGAAAAGTAGAAAACTGAATTAGTCTCTGCACATTTCCCCTGCTTCTAAAATGTGATGCAATAATGTAATTAAATATACTTGATGTGATAACTATTCTAGAATAATCATTCATGCAGTTTAATTTTAAACATATATAATACTATATCAAATAACCTTGTTAGGATAAAGGCCTATTGTTTTAATAGATCAATAGTAATATTATTTTTAAATTTACATTTTAAGACAGAGAAATATGAACATACATAGCACCATCTGCTGGTTCTCTTATAAAATGCCCACAATGGCCAGAGCTGGACCAGGGTTAATTGGGATCTTAGAATTCAATCCAGAATCCTACTTGATTGAGGGAATCCAGTTTTTGAGCCATCTCATGCCACATCCTGAGGGGTGCATTAACAGGAAGCTACAGTTCAGGATGGAAATGTGACTCAAGCCCAGGATATGGAACACAAACTCTGATATGGAATTCAAACATCCCAACCTATGTGTTATTTGCTAGAACAAATGATTATCCTGAAAGTATTTTTATTTGTAACTTTTTCATACATTTTGCCTATAGAAATGTAGACGCAATGAATACTCTCATGGGTTTAATATTGCTGTTCTTTATTACACAGAAAGGTTATTTCTGCTTTGATATTTCTTTTTAAATACTATATATGATTTTTATCATATAGCTTTTTATTTTATGCACACAAAGTAAATAGTATCTATGTAATTTCTTTAATTATTTTCATTTAAAAAAATCTGTGCATCCAAAAATATTAGCACAAGATGTTTATTGTGGGATCATAGTAAATATTGCAAGTACCTCTTCAATTATTTTTTGTCTGAGAGTGAGAAACAAGCCAATAGATACAAACAGAAAGAGAGATAGACATCTCCCACACACATGTTCACTCCTCAAATGCCTACAATAGCCCAGGTGAGGCTGGGACCAGATGAGAAGTCAATCTAGGTACCTACTCGCTTCATCACTTGCTGCTTCCTAGAGTGCACCTAAGCAGGAAACTGAAATGAGGGGTTAGTGTTGGAATGCAAACTCAGCATTCCACCATGGAATGCAGGCATCTCAACTGTTAGGACAAATGCTCACTCCATAATTTTAAGCTTATTTTGGCTATTTACTCATATAGAAAGTTCTTTTAAAAATGATTTTAGAAGGGCTGATGCTATGGTATAGTTGGCTTAGCCTCCTCATGTAGTGACAGCATCCCATAGGTGTTCTGGCTCATGTCCTGGCTGTTCCTCTTCTGATCTAGCTCTCTGCTATGCCTGGGAATGCAACAGAAGTTGATCTGAGTGCTTGGACCCTGCACCAGCATGGGAGACCCCAAAGAATCTACTGGTTCCTGGTTTTAAATTGGCCCATCTCTGACCATTGCATCTATTTAGGGAGTGAACCAGCAGATGGAAGACCTTTCTAGCTATCTTTCCCTCATCTTCTGTACTCTGCATCTCAAATAATTAAAATAAATTCTGTAAAAATTATTTT